>NC_136486.1:5499987-5727487 GCF_053919585.1 Euprymna scolopes
ACAGGCGTCGGTGAATGTTGATGGTCTTGATTTCTTTTCTGCATAGAGGTATTCAATGACAACTCTCTGCTTCTAACAAACGTAGATGACTGAGCATGCTTACTTAGAGTCTCACACCGTCAGTATCTGCAACAGAGATGAAACTTTCAGCTTATGAATGCGTATGTTCAATCACCATAACAATGTAATTATCAATCTCTTTGATCCATTCAAGCGGAATAAAAATAGGAGGTACTACTGTTGGAACGCCCTTCGTGTGTGTGTGTATCTATCTATCTATCTATCTATCTATCTATCTATCTATATATATATATATATATATATATATATATATATATATATAGACCAGTACATGCATTAAGCTGGTCTGCAGTTTAATTTGTTGCTCTTGCTTGTGGCTGGATCTCAACATTTTGAACCAAGAGAGAAACTTAGCTGTCGTACAAAGCTAAAACTCTGTAACATCATCTGTGTAGAGATACTCCCTCAAGAGAGTGGCACTCGTCTGACAAGACGTTGCAATCATCATCATATATATATGTATATATATATATATATATACATATATATATAAAGAACATATATATGTGTGTAAAGTGCTCAATGGAGGACAGAACTGGTATATAGTCTGTTCATTATACAAACATTATTGGTTACATATGTGCATGCGTGTTTCAGTGGAGGAGTGGAAGGGGGAAGAAGAGGAGGGAAGTCTGGTGTTACATTATCGGTTTCATATTTAACTTAACGACTGTTTATTGGCCTAAATTTTTGCTTCATCTGAAGTTATATTATACCCTCATTGTTGTTGTTTCCCTATTTTAAGTCTTTAGGACCGGCTTTTCTATTCCGGTGGCGTATTCCTTATCTATCTATTATATTTTTCATTTTATTCCTAGCTTTTTTTATCAGAATAAATAATATATCCAATAGTGTAACATTCAATTGATACAAAAATATTTATGCACTAAAAATAGTTGATAAAAATGCCGACATTAAATACAATAGAAGCAATATAAATATAACTAGATATAGTAAAAGAGGCAGGAAAATATCTGGTTCACCCCCTTCAACCCAATAGTAAAACAAAACTTGGGAATAAGTTCCTACATCTTATAAATAAACACTTCCCACTACATAAAATCTTTAACAAAAACACTCTAAACTAAGCTATAGCTGTACTGAAAATCCGGAAAGATAATAAAAAAGCACAATAATAAAATATTCATACGGACGCTAATAACAGTAGTTACAGAAAGAGCGAATGCCCACTAAGTAATAACTGCCTCACATCTTCGGTGGTAAAGCAGGCTAAAATATGCACCGTAGAAAACTCAGAAATAGAAAAACTTTACATAAGCAGCACCTCAATGACCTTTAAAAACAGATTCTATGGTCATATATTGTCAACAAATAATAAAGCGTATGTTTCGGATATCTTAATCTCGGTAGAATTTAATCGCAGTGAACAAAACACCTTTTAGTTGAATAGAAAACACTTAGGAAGGCTAAAACCTGTAGTTCATTAACTTCACCCTGTTATTTATGTTTAGCATAGAAACTTGAGATTATTAGATATTAGGACCGTGAAACATTATTAAATCTTAAAGTAGAATCGGCTATAAGCTGCAAACACTTTGAACGCTACACTTTAAGTAAGATGTAAATAGCAAATACTGATTTCCTCATAGTAGTAATGCCAGAATACATAGCCCCTCACCCCAATATCTTAATGCATTAATAAATGAAACAAGAAGAAAGTTGGAAAGATACAAAGTAGTCCCAGTACACCACATAATCATAACTATACTTACCGAAAAACGTCGAAGCATAGGCTTATATAAATAACTTAGCTAAATAAAGGAAGGAGCTACCTTCACGTTACCCCTCAACATAATTTCAAGCGTTACCGTTTAATACTAAACGAACGAAAACGATTAACTAAAATAATCTATGTGGCATTGCCAGGCCACTAATATCTATAAGATTTAGAATATGTGTGTGTATATGTGTGGATATTTCTCAAGCTATATACTCAATAAATTTTTTATCTACAGACTTGAACTTTGGTACATAGGCTATTCAGACACGGGGAAAACTTATTAATCGGTTTTCATGCGGAAAAATTGCTGCTAAGGGGTCAAAATTGAAAAAGAAATGATACATGAGAGACCACCGGATCTCTATCCGTTATCAACTGTTTTACGACTGCGCATGTGCGGTCGGAAAACATGACGGTTACCTAATGTTAAGTATAAGTTTGTTTAAAACACTTTAAACATAATGTCAAGCTGGTCTAATGGTTATCGTGCTTGACTCACTGTCTTAAGGTTTTGGTTTCGATCTCAACTCGAGCATTTTTGTTTTTACTTACAAGAAGTGAACTGTTTAGAAAAAAATATAATAGTTGTATGCACATGTCTCATTTTCGTTCATTTTTTTAAAAGGAATTTTACTACGTTTAATTTAACACAGGGTACATATGCTAGTATATATATAAAAGTGAGAATGTATGTGTGCGCGTAGACACTTCTCAGTCTATATATTCAATAAATGTTTGATCTACAGACTTGAAATTTGATATATATGGCATTCAGATATATGGAAATTTTTTTAATTGGGTTTCAGTCGGAAAAAGACTTCTAAGGAGTCAAAATTAAAAAAATGGTTGATTTTTTAAATCTATTTGCCAGTTGTTTCACGAATGCGTAGTTGTGAATCGTTAAAATGATAGATTACTTATGTTAAGAATAAGTAGGTTTGAAAACGCTTTTTAAAGATTATTTCAGTTTAGTCGAACGGTTATCATACTTGGCTCACTGACTTTAGGCTTTGGTTTCGATTTATGCTCGAGTTTTTTTTTCTCTCACTTGCGAGAAGTGAAGTTTAGAAAAAAAAAAAAAAAAAAAAAAAAAAAAAAACTCGTATGCATATGTATCAGTTTCTGTATGAATTTAAACATAATATTTATGCGTATTTTACAACCGGGCAAGACCTGGCGACTTATATATATATATATATATATATATATATATATATATATATATATATATATATTAGTCATTCAATGAATTTAAAATTTATGACATGAAATGTTTGAGTTTCAGATCAAAAGACTTTTATTATTCTATGTAAAACAAAGAATACATTAGAAATATTTTAACTCCTTATCCTATAGGATTTCGATGTCTACCATCTCTTCAGAGGAGAAAAATATTAGCAAATAGTTATGATGGTTTACACCTTATTTGCAAAAGTCAGTGAGACATGGAAAATCACAATTAAAAATTGATTGAGTAATTAAAAGTCATAGAGTAAAGGACGTTAAAGAAAAGGATATAAAAGTTAACATCCAAGGTTTCCGTACCGGCTGATTGTTAGATAATTTTATTCTGAAGTATATATATATATATATATATATATATATATATATATATATATATATATTCAGAATAAAATTATAAAGGAACATAACATGAAACAAAAGAAACTGAAATTACCAGCTAAAGACAAAACGAAGACATCATTTGAGATCAACACTGGAACTGAACTGAAAGCGTGGCGGTGGCACCAGCATTCGTTAGCGCCACAGAAAATGATTATGAAAAAGCTTTTAAAAGAATAAAGAGAACGGAAAGATAAAGAAGGAAGGGTTTTTGTTAAGAGTCACTTTGTTGTTAAAGCTATTCGGCGGAAGTGACGTCAGAAAAATTTTAAGGATAACCAACACTATATATATATATATATATATATATATATATATATATATATATGTGTGTGTGTAGTCACCCCTGACCCTTTCGCTGTATCACAGCGTTTTAGTGCGGCTAGACTTGCACTCATCCACAACTAGGAACCATCTAGTTGACAGTCGAAAGTTATGCTCACTTAGCTACGGAATTAGCACGCGTACATATATGTACGAACTGAAGTTGGTTTGCAGGACACTATATATAAAATGTAGGCAAATTTTCGCATATTTTATTGGTTTGGAAATACATCCATACTCGTAGCCAAAATGAATATTTAAATGCTCATATGTTTTTTTAAAGCAAATATAGAAATAAGTTTTATTTAAACATTTATAGCAAAATTATTGTTCGTATTTTTTTTTTTTTTACATCCAGCATAAAATTATAATAATAATAAAGTGTTCTTTTGTTTGATAAAAAAAAGTTCATAAATGTTATTAGAAAAAACAGTTTATAACATTAAGAAACTCTTAACGAAAGCCAAAAGGGAGAATATCATTTGGCCCTTCATCACGAGGTTTATTGCAGATAGAAATAAAAAAGATAAACGGCTGTTGCAATAATACAAAGTGAGTTTCAATGGAGAATTTGAGAAATTTGTAGAGACTCGTACTTGTTTAGATCTCATATCACGTGGGGCATGGAGATAGGAAGGGATAAACCAATCCAAGCAAGAAAACCAGATATAACAATTCACAAGCAAAAATTCTTCCAGATCGTTGATTTCGCTGTCCCAACAGACCACACGTGAATAATGTGCGTTGATTTATATAAGACGGAGAAGCGAAACAAATAAATGGAACTGCCCAGAGAGCTATTAAGATAACACCACTTATTGTATGAGCACTTGGAACAATCCCGAAAAACTGAGAAAAGAATGGGAAAAATTAAAGACAGAGAAGAAGGGAGGGAGGGAGAGAGAGAGAGAGAGAGAGAGAGAGAGAGAGAGAGAGAGAGAAGGCAGAGAAGATACAACGAATAGCAACAAGGAAATCGCTTGAATGTCGAGACTAATCCACATGAACTAATGTTGTGACTCTTTGGCTGTGATCATAGCGTAGTATCTGTGTTAACTGTTGTAGGCAGGACCAAGGGTCAAATTATTATTATTATTATTAATTGATTTGAGCGACGGTGGGTCGCTGGATTGGTTATTATGATTAGAAAAATAAACAATTAGATTGGGAAAAAGTGATTTACAACCGAAATAAAAAAACAACTACAAACAGAATGTGATTTTAGAAAATAGAGAAAAACATAATTTTTGGTTTGGGTAAACACATAATCAAATTTATGTTACGTCAGCGTTTGGGGTCTTGGAAACGTGATGAGATGTAGATTTGGGGATATTCTAGAGTCGTTAGCTGAACATCAGAGAGAACGGACCACTCAAGGGGGAGTTGATCTCTCCATGACGCAGGGAGCGGCGTTTTCTCAGGCAGCGAAGATGTGAAGACGTAATCTCTGAAGAATCATGAAAATAAATGTTCGTATATTTACACCTGTTTATTTACACCTGTTAAAAAGAACTCTTTGTCTACAACTGTTTCGATACGTCCACGGCAATCGTTTCCTGTTAGAACTGTTACATAAATGTTAAAATATACACATTAGACGATCAACTAAATGATACGACGTATATATATATACACGCATTCACACGTACATGAATATACAGATAAAATATAAACCCCACTGTTCAACGTTTACGTCTTTATGGAACATATTCATATACACACACAATGTAAAAGAAATACAAAGATATAAAAACTGCAACCGAAGTAAAACAACAACAAAAAGAACCAAGAAAACTGTAACTGCAAAAAAATGGAATTAAAGTTTTCTTTTGAATTGCAGAATGCCATGATATGTTCGTGCAAAAATAAAAACCCCAAAAAACAAAAAAACAAAAAACAAGCAACAAAAAAAAAAAAAAGCAAAAAAACCCCAAAAAACAAAAACCAAAAAAACAAAAAACAAAAAATAAAACCCCCAAAAAACAAAAACAAAAAAAACAAAAAAACAAAAAAACAAAAAAAACAAAAAAACAAAAAACAAAAAGACAAAAAACAAAAAATAAAAAACAAAAAACAAAAAAAACAAAAAAAACAAAAAATAACCCCCCCCCAAAAAAAACAAAAAACAAAAACAAAAAAACAAAAAAAAAAAACAAAAAATAACCCCCCCCCAAAAAAAAACAAAAAACAAAAACAAAAAAGCTTTTTTTCAGCTTGCAATGTTCTCGGCACACGCAAAAACAATTCTTTTTCTGTTCCGACGTTCGTAGAAAATCCGTTTTTTCTTTCTTCACACACGAATTAACTGTACGTTTAAACGACTCCGAGACAACAAAACGTCTCTCCCAATAAAAGAAATACAAGCTTTTCATATTTTTTCAAATTCGACCGCGTTTTAATTTACATATGTCACTTTTTCGGTTCCTATCGATCGGGTTTCGAGTTTGAGTGTCAGTGACTTTTACAATACGCATACGCCACCCTTAGACACTTGTTTCTATAACCGTTGTTACCCCTCCCAAATGGTGTCAGCATCGACTAGCACTGCAGTAAATAGTCAAAGAGGATGAAAAACGAGGAGAGAGACGACAAACCAGATCCTTACTGGATGACTGCGAAAGGACTGAAATATAACATTAAAAATTTAACAAACAAATGTATCATTTGCAAGTTGTCAGCTGCTGCGATTGTATTGGTTAAGTGTTTCGGCAACCTCCAGCGGTTTACGTAACCTGTCCGAAATATATTTGACAATAACACGGCTCCTATTCTGCAGAAATACCCTTATTAACAAGAACTGAGCAAGTCTTATTTTAACTAAGAAGAAATATTAAAACCAATGATTTTAAGATGCCCTTTTATTTGATATAGTTATTTTGACTAATACCGTCCCCTTTCTTAGACAATTACGTCACGTGACTCATGTGCTTTATACATTCACTCATTGTATAACGCATCTGAATTTCGAAATCGAGAATCACGCGAATACGCTATATTATTTTCTTCTATATTAACACCAAATCTCACTAAATCATTCAGTTAAGCAACGATGAACCTGACCAATAGCAAATGGGTGACCATTTGGGAATGCTAGGCGCTGTATGTACTGCGCCGGGACGTAGAAATTTCCAGGTTAGTATCTAGAGGCGTGTTTAATCGACTGGACTGGATGCATCACCAGTCAGCCATGCTTCTAGAAAGAAAATTCTTATGTAAAACTTGAGATCTACTGTTTTATCTCTCTTGTAGCAACCATTGAACCGACTGAGATTAGCAGTAGTTTAAAAATGTAGATGGTTTTACACTATAAACAAACCTGTGTAAATTTCCGAACACCTTAGTTGTTGCGGCGGACATCATACGTCGAAATCGACGTGAGTATCCATCATACTAACACTAATACAATTCAAAGCTGGTCTTTTCTAAAAAATAATAAAAATAATAGTGCACATTATAGAAAAGTTGAATCGATTCTAGAATCACCAAACCTTGCATAAAAAACTTATCAAATTTCTGGCAAAGAAATTAACAGCACATCATAGCCATTATAGTAGTTGCTTCATTATGATGTTGAGGGGCGAAGAGGCTACACCAGTATGACTAGTAAAAGTTAATACAATCTTCATATCCAAAACGAGAGAGACACAATGCTCTAGTAAGTATAGACCCATCCGCTGTCTCACTACGACCTAAACGCTCTTAACAGATAGCATCTCTGAACACTTCTCTTCTGAAGCATTCCTGGAAAAAGAATAAGCATGATGCAAGAGGAAATGTTTAGGCACTCTTTATCTGTGCCTAAATCAAAAAGTAGATTCCATGAATAAAGCTACTTTCATAGAAGTGCACGCCTGTGGAAATCTCTTCCGTTTGCCTGTTTCTCACCTGACTACAACTTGGATGTCTTCAAGTCCAACATAAACAAATTCCTGATGAATCACCCCCTTAAGTAAAACACTTTATCAAATCTCCAATACTAACGATTACTACGATACTATCCCATTGATTACTGTACACGCAATAACCCTTATCCCCGAGTGGCTTCCGGGTCTTGATAAGTGGTGACCTCCATGTAAAAAGACAAAAAAACCCAACAGAAACCAGATGTTGATTAAAAAGACCTTCGCTGATGACGACGTGAAGAAGCAAAGGAACCTAAGCATGGTCTGGATTACAACAAAAGTATTTGATAGTATGCTACATATGCTACATATGCTACATATGCTGCTACATATGCTGCTACTGTGCTGCCTTGATTTATATAAGATCCATAGCGTAATTAAGAAACCCACAGATGTACATATAAACAGAAACAATTATGACATTAAAGGACACTAATAAATTAATAAACCAATGACTAATAAATTAATAAACTAATAACTAATAAATTAATAAACCAATGACTAATAAATTAATAAACTAACGACTAATAAATTAATAAACTAATGACTAATAAATTAATAAACTAATGACTAATAAATTAATAAACTAATGACTCCTCCAATCTTACTATTTTGTCCGGCGATAGATCCGCTAAGTAAACTACAGACTAAGAGCCGAGTGCCTACATCCTAAGCAGAGCCGCCAACAAAATTAAGAGTCAACCACCTGCTCTAAAACCTGTGTGTCAGTTCAGATGCTGACTTATAGGTTGTACATACCTTCTCCAAACATTTGAATGACAAATGTGCGAAGTGTTTCCTCAGAGTTGGAAAAAGATCCAAATGCAAAACATAGTTTGGTAGAGGATGCTGACATCATAGACATAGATTGAAAGTTGAAGAAATTGACTAAGGTTTGGTCAAGGGACTTTGAAATTTAGAAAAGGTCGTATTTGAAAAGAATGTGATACTACCGGCGTCTCCCCACAAGTGTTGAGAAGTGGGGGGAAAAGAGAAACAAGTATGTAAAAAGTTAATAGTTTGACGGAAGAACAGGAAATAGGGTTGGTGGAAGGACTATGAATAGGAAGTTGTCCACCAAGGAATACAAAAAGAAGCTGATGTAGTGTTGTTGGTCACAGTGTGGCGACGATTAGACCAAGGAAAGTCAATATGGGCTAAAATTAAGGTGTTGGCGATTTTAGGTGTGGCTGTCAATTTTGCGACAGTTTTTACGACAGTTTAGAATGCTTGAGAAACAGTTTAGAAGCTGTGACAATTTACGATAGTCCAGCTGAGGGTAGTTGCCAGCTGTATATAGTTTATGACCATTACAAGTTTCACACAGTTAAACGCAGGTTGCGGCTTGAAAAAGATCGGAAGATAAAAACACTTCCACAAGATATTTCTGCGATTATGTCACACACGAGTGCAGCTAATATTTACAGAAAGTGTTTTAAGTTTTATATATACTTGTGAACCTGTTCGCACTCCTTCTACATTCACCAATGTTAAAGACGACAACACAGCTAGAAAAAAGACGAAGGAGGACATATCCACAGTACACAATGCTGGGGTCAGCGATCGTTGGAGAGTAAGGAACCACCTAGTTTTGTCGCAAGAATATGTCCTATCGTTTTAGATTTGTTTTCGTTTGATCGCTAACTTTGGTTGCACTTGTAGTTTACTTCTCTCACATTGAACGACTATCTTCTTGCTAACTCTCCAAGTGTAAGTTCTTTTATTAAGAACTCTTACGTTTACGAGTTTTCTAATTTGTAAACTAATAATCGAAGTTCAGCTCTTTTAGGATTAGTTGGGATAATGAGAGTCTTCATGTCAGCTAAAACCGTGGACTATAAATTAATCTACAACATGTAGGTTTGGTCTTATGACAATTACGGAACCCTTTACTTAAACCATTGGATAACTTCCTCTAATTCATAATAGTTATGACCCAGTGAAAATCTTAAGTCAATCGAAATTGTATTATTTTTGCCTATACTGATGATTGAACCAGAAGACAGTCACATAGAACTAATTATTAATTAGTACCTATGACCTTTTATGCCACAGATCTTTGCGATTCAGTTCGAAATTCAGTATCTATTTCTGAATTCGTCATAAAGATGAACTGGTTCGCCTGTTTAGAGGTGAAGGTTACATCAGCCGAAACGTTCTGGAAATATCGCCCAAGATAGGAACGATAGACCGATTAATCCAAGAGATGGAGCATTTTCAAACGTACATTCACCAATATAGATGAAACAAACATTCTTTTTGAATTGAAAAGTCTGGCAAGAGTCTTAAAAAATACATATATCAATAGCGATTAAAGTTTCACATAGTCACATTAAGTGTATATTATAATGACTTCATCTGCAAAACAAAATCATTCACAAATGAATGAGATTAAAACTAAACGAAAGGTCAGATCAATTAGACAAAATAGAGGCATGATAATGTCACTCTTTTCGAGATGAGAGAAAGCAAAGATTTTAAAATCAGTTGCCCGTAGAAGTGTAAACGAGACGCACTGCCGATAATGCCGAAAGAAAGTTTGATTATCGCCAAGTGCGAAATGTTATCTCGCACGTCACCCAAAGAATTAGAAATGTTTGCACGTCACCCAAAGAATTAAGACATTAAATGATTAATTAGCTAAGAGAACGCTAATCTCTGTCTGTCTGTCTGTCTCTCTCCCTCGCTCTCTCTACTGTGTGACTTAATTTTTTCCGAAAATAAAGCCTTTTAGAAACATTCAGTAAACGTCTCGTTGTGTTCTACCTGGTTGAAAGGAGGTTTTATTGGACTAAATAAACAGATTAGACGACCGACGATCGACGACCGCCCATGGAATGCAACGACCACGAGTAGAAAAATCGAAGCGACAAAAAAACAAACAAAATAAAACAAAAAACAACAACAACAACAACAACAACAAAAACAACCCCCCCCCAAAAAAAACATGTTTGTATTTAAAAACTCGTATTTGATTTATTTTAAGGAAACACAAGAGATTAAATATGTAATAAGATTCATTTTTTACATTTCCTATTTTTATTCTCGAAACGTCTCTTTCCTAATCTTTCTAGCTTTTCCATTGTTGTTTCTCGTCATCTTTCTAGATCTCTTTAGTTTCTTTCCCAGACCTCTTGTGATATTTGCTCACTCTCTCTACCTTCTCAACCCCGTCCCCGTCGTCATATTCCCCATTTTTTTCGTAGTTTTCTTCCGTCTCAAAATCTACGTTCATTCTCCTAACGTTCTTTTATAGTTTTCTTCCACATTTCTTTCTCGTAATATTTTCAAACTCTATTTGGCTTTTGTATGCTCAACGTCTAATTTTTTTCTCAATTTCTAATTTTTTCCTTAACATATTATCTTCGTTTTAAACTAATCCGTCTCTCGACATTTTTCTCAGTTTCCTTGGTATCTTGCAATTTTATAAATCAACTATTTTCTACATCCCCAGTTCTGTCTGCCTATCTTCTCTTTAGATCTCAAAAACAAAACCACGCTATTTACACACACGTATACGCCTATAGCGCAAGTCGAAATAAACATGTACATTCCATAAAAACAAAATGGACGGTGATACACGCAAGTCTGGTGCATATTCATTTAAACATACTCAAATTAGTAAGTCATGTTGTTATGCAATGAAGCGATACAGCATAGTTGTAATCTGCACAATAAAAAAAAACATATTTACAAGCGTTGGAAAAGGCAGGAATGTCACATTTACGTATTGATTTTTATTGAACAAAGTATCCAATCATCAGTTTCTTTTAACTAATCAAAACGGTCCAACGCGTAGTATAAAAGCTAAAACACAATAATTTTTTCTCGTCTTTACATTATTCTTCACAATCTATACCCCCCCCCGTCCTGACTTTGACGAGAAACACTCGTTTAGTTGAAACTACTATCAATAATTTCTCCCCACTCTTTAGCTGTGCCTAAACCTAAAAGTAGATTCCATGAACAAAGCTTATTTCTTAGAACTGCACGCATGTGGAACTCTGTTCCGCTTTCCTGCTTTCCAACTAACTACAATATGGTTGTTTTCAAGTCCAACATGAACAAAGTCTTGATGAGCCATTCCCTTAAGTAATCCGATTTATTAAATTTCCGCTACTAACGATGACTACGACATGTTCCCCTTGTATCCTGTAACTTGACAATTATAACATGTATTCCTTTTAATAATTTTTACCAGAGAGTCACCACTTATGAAGGCATGAAGGCCACTAAAGGATAAGAGTTAATGAGTGTGAGGTGGTCAGTGAAACAATGTAGCAGTGGTGGAAATTGGATAGAATTTTAAATTCAAGCAGACGGAAAACATGAATTTGTTTACATTGAACTTAAAAACAATCATGTTACAGTTAGTTAGAAAGTAGGGCTCCAGTATAGGGTTCTACAGGCAGGAATTTTTAGGAAAAAATGTTTTACATGGAATTTATGTTTAGATTCAAACACACGCAGATAGTGGAGGACATTTTTGACAGTGGTTGTAGTTGGACGAGTGTTTGTTGTGAATGTTTTGCAGGGGAAAGCATAGAAACTCAGTCGAGCACTTGCCATGAACCAACGATAGAGTAGAGATAGACCGGCGACGTCTTTTCTGTGGGAAAGAGGTTGCAGAGAAGAGAAAAAAGACGTCACTTCTGTTAGTTTCGTGTTCCATAGGTAGAAAAGGGAAGAGAACCGATTTGTTGGGGGTTGTTTCTCAATGAAATTGTGTCATTCAGTGCTTTCAAAACACACGTTGGACGTCGCGTATCGGTGTCTGGCGGGCGGACGCTGAGTGGATGTCTTCTGTTTGTTTATGTCGACGTAGCGAGATAAGTGTGTTTTCGAATTCGTCAGCGGATAATCGAGCACGGGAGTAGAAAGAGGAAAAGAAACAGAAAGATGAAGAAAAAGGACGAGGAAAAGAAGACGAAGAAGGAAAATGAAAAGAGGAAGAAGAAGTAAAAGAAGGAAAAGGTAAGTATAGGAAGGAAAGAAGAAAAAAGTTTTTTTGTTTCTTACAAACGAGTCACCACTTATCAAGGCCCGGAGGCCACTCGAGGATAAGGCTTAATGAATGTACGGTAGTCAATGGGACAATAGTGTAGTAATCGTTAATAGTGAAGATTGGATTATTTAAGGGTATGGCTCATTAAGAACTTGTTTACATTAGACTTGAAGACGACCATATTGCATTCAGTTTGAAAGCAAGCAAAGGGAAAAGAGTTCAGTAGGCGTGCAATTCTAAGAAAGAATCTTTGTTCATGGCATCTAAGTTTAGGTTTGGACACAGATAAAGGCTGGTAAAATTATTGATAGTGATTTCAGAAAGACGAGTGATTTTCGTGAAAGTTTGGCAAAGGTGGACAATATGATATAGATTAGAGCTCAGACGGGCACTTGCCACGAAAATAACGATAAAGCAGAGACAGGCTCGCAACGTCTCTTCTATGGGAATGAATTAGAGAAAAATGGTCGGATCCTTCTATCGATCCAGTAGATATCTCACTGCTGATGCAATTCTCTATCTATATAAGAGCCAGATACGTCCAAGGATGGAATACTGTTGCCACATATGGGCAGGAGCTGCTAGAAAAGACTTGTCCTGCCTTGATAGGGTTCAAAATAGACTTCGTGGCCTGGTGGGAGATGTCCTTTTCTCTTCGCTGCAACCTCTATCTCACAGAAGAGATGTTGCGAGTTTGTCTCTGCTTTATCGTTATTTTCATGGAAAGTGTTCAACTGAGCTTCAATCTATGGTCTCCCCCTCGCCAAACTTTCACAAGAAACACTAGACTAGCTGAAAACATTATCAATAATTTTCCCCACTCTTTATCTGTACCTAAACCTAAACATAGATTCCATGATCAAAGCTTCTTTCTTAGAACTGCACGCCTGTGGAATTGTCTTCCGTTTTCCTGCTTTCCAGCTGTCTATAATATGGTTGTCTTCAAGTCCAACGTGAACAAGTTTTTGATGAGCCGTTCCACTTAAGTTAACAAATTTACCGAACTTCCATTACTATTGATTACTATATTGTCCTTTTGACTACTCTACACTCTTTAACCCTTATCCTTGAGTGGCCTATCGGCCTTGATAAGTGGTGACGCCTATGTAAAAAAAAGAATACAAAGTAACAAAAGAAGATTAAAAAGAAGAAAAATATAAGTAAAAGAAGGAGAAAAAGAAAAAAGAAAATGAAAATGATGAAAGAAAAAGACAAGGAAAAAAAGAATAAAAATAATAAATATAAAAAGAAGAAAAAGAAGACGAAGAAAAAAATAAATACAAGAACGAAAAGAATAAAAAAAGACAAAGATTATAAATAAAAAGAAAATAACGAAAAAAAAGGACGAATAAAATAAAAATAAAGCGATGAAAAAGAAGAGAAAGAAGAAAAAGAAAAAGAATGAAAAAAATAAATAAAAAAATGAAGAAAAAAGAAGTACTTGAAAAGGGACAATGAATGTTAAAACATTGACTTTTTCAAATGTTAGCTAAACAAGAAATGCTTTTCTGAGCTTTGATTGTTTTACTTTACGGCATATCAACACTTTTCAGCCTATTTAATGCCGAATCATGTGTTTTTTTCAAAAGTTTTATGCTTCAAATTCTGTAATATCTTCGAATATATATTCATGATGCTTACTTTGGTTGTTTGGAGGGAAAAGAAACCGGCTTTGCAGAACATGATTGAGTTTTGAAAAGGGGAAGGAAAAAACAGTAACATCAATATTTGATGCAGTTAAGTCAGTAAACCGAAAGCTTCAGACAACTTGATTTCCCGTGGCGGAACTGATCTGACAAAAATAATTAAATACTACTACTACTACTACTACTACTACTACTACTATTACTAATAATAATAATGATGTTATTCTTATTCCTCTTTTACTACTACTACTACTACTACTACTACTAATATTATTATTGATAGTAACGAATGCATGGATGGACGAATGATACTATATGTAATAAAGAATAAAGGAAAGAATGGAGAAAAAACAAAAACAAAATAAAAAAAGAGATGAAAAATATAGAAAGATATAAAAAAAGGAAAAATTAAATCAGTAGAAACTTCATGATTGAAGCGTTCCGTCCTTCACTCCCGCGACATCTTTAATACGATTTGGTTGTTACCTAATTCAGCTGTTCCGAAACTCCAGTTGTGTCATATTTAACGTTTTAAACAAAGCCAATATTATTATTATACTGTTATTGTTTTATATATTGATTGAACTTCTAAACAAAAAGACCATTGTATATATATATATATATATATATATATATATATATATATATATATATATATATATATATATTTCCGAAGATTCTACCGCATGAGCTTACACAATAACTTAGTTGCAGCTCATACGAGTCATGAAATCCAACAAACTGAAAGTTCAAGACCCAAGTTTCGCCCTTATTTAGGCTCATCGGCTGAAAATATCCGACCTCATGATTCGAAACCCGAATCTCTTGCATGCGAGACAAGTAACTTGACCAATTGCGCCAAACCCCGGAAAGTCTATTAACTAACACAGACCAATCAAACCGCGGCGAAATCCGACTCTACAATGTACATAATTTGTCTTCATATCCCGAGTTCAGATATTTTTAACTGATTAGCCCAAATAAGCGCTAAACTTTAGTTTTGGACTTTCGGTTTATTGGCTTTCATTGCTCTTGTGAGCTGCGACGTTGTTTATACTATATATATATATATAAATAAATATATATATATATATATAAATATATATATATATATATATATATATATATATATATATATATATATATATATATATATAATGATTTCCACAGTCAAATAATGTCGTATTTGGAACTTTTAGAATTATTATGTTACACAATCAACTAACACGGACTCTAAGGTGGTTTTGTGAGTGTGTTCGAATCTGCCGACCAGCAGTAATACAAACCGAGTACGTTGCAAGTAAAGGATAAAACTCTCTCTCTCTCTCTCTCTCTCTCTCTCTCTCTCTATATATATATATATATATATATATATATATATATATATATATATATATATCGCCTTTTATTATATATATCTGTGAAAGTATGTTTTTTAAACTGTATTTCGCCTTTTATTTATTCCAACAGATAATTTATAAAGCTCAATTGAATTACAGAGCATATAGCAAATAAGTAACAGAAGTATAGATTCTAAATTTCATGATGTTGACCATCTTATAATTTATTTTTAAGTACGTTGATATTAACAATTATTGACAGCATTAATATGAATATCAACGTACTTTAAGAAATAAATTGTAAGATGGTCAATATCATGAAATTTAAAATATAGATTTTTCTCATTAATATATATATATATATATATATATATATATATTCAGAAAGTTTAGATGAGGGAAGTCATCGGTACAGTCGGGTTTAAACATTATAATAGGGGACCATTTTTGATACCCATATCAAGCCTCTTCAGCAGATACTCGCGATATATATATATATATATATATATATATATATATATATATATATATATATATATATATATAGTAATTTATAAAATATATATGGCGATTAAGCTACACTGAATAATCCGCGTTTCATCCCCTCTAGGATTCTTCAGGCTTATGCGAGAATTTTGTGGTCTCAATAGATATAAAAACGCGAAACAACCACAAAATTCTCGCATAAGCCTGAAGAACCCTAGAGGGGATGAAACGCGGAGTATTCGGTGTAGCTTAATCGCCATATATATTTTATAAATTACTAACTAGCTCTACCTACGTATTGAGCACTTTTGAAGTAAATACTTAAAGTTTACGCATAAATCTATACTTTCGTATATTAATTCTATGTGAGTAAATTAAGTAGTTATATATATATATATATATATATATATATATATATATATATATATATATATATACAACAGAAGGCAACTTCAGCACTATTTGATCACAACATCAAATTAATCTAATACCTATTTTATATTTTGAATTCACGTATATACTGCGATGACAAGGCGACTTCCATTGATAAACGAGATAATATTTATGCAAACTCCTGCAGCGATGTCTTCGACTTTCGACCAAAGTAAAAATCGTTGAATTGGAGAGCGTACAAGAAAGACATGCGTTGACATCAATCATCGTTTATTTGAATAAATAACATTTCCTGTACATGAAGCAGGATTACATTTCGTAATAATATCCTTTATACTAAGTGGCTTATTATTGCTATGAAGAAGAATAAATAATATTAACACATCTGATTAAATTACACTTGGTTGGTTTTTTAAGCTGATAGAAAAAGAAAAGGCCGCTCTTTATTGCAGATTCGTAACTCATGAGATTGAATGCAAATAAAAAATATTGTAATATTTTTGATAAAAAAAAATATTCGGGTGCGGTGTTTATACGGGATTTCTTACTCTCAAATCTTTTATTGTCGCAGTCTAGTCAAATCTCTCTATATATCTTTAAAACTAAGACTATGAGTGTGTGACAACACTTTCAACCTATATACTCAACGATTATTGATCTAGAGACCTGAAATCTGGTATATAGGGTATTCAGACATGTTGAAAACTTTTAAATCGGTTTTCATGCGTTAATGTTAAAGATAAGTAGGTTTGAAAACACTTTTTGAAGTCCGTGTCAAGCTAGCCTAATGGTTATCATACTTGACTCCCTGTCTTTAGCTTTCTGTTTCGATCTCAGCTCGAGTTTTTATTTATTTTTTTTTTACTTACAAGAAGTGAACTGTTTAGAAAAAAAACATACTACCCGCATGCACATGTCTTTGTTTTTATATAAATTAAAATATAACTTTTATACATATTTTACGCCAGGCGGCCTACTAGTAGGAGTTACAGGAATAAGCTTTTTTCTGCATATGTGTTTGTACGTAATATTTTACTCTCAGTTCTTTATTAATCGCCTCTTTTCATTGTCGCGATCTCGTCTAATGGTGTAGATATGATATAGAGAAAAAAAGCTTCGTTTCCAGACACTAGGAAACGTTCGCTGAGAGCTTTCTTAAAGGTTTTATCTTGAAGAGAATTTACTCACGAAAAGAAACTAATACTCTATTTACTTCTTAACTTTACAACTTAGCTGAAATAGGTGACGTTCACGTGTTGTATTGTCGATTTATACATAACTGGTTTAGTCTAGTGCATATAAGGTATACGCTTTTCTGTAATTGATGCTCATGTATCGTCTAGTGGTTAGAATTATGAGGACAGTTACGTTTCTTTGTCTATGGGGTGTCTGTATGTGTTGATCTGTTACATGTATATTTAATAGTCTTTCTATGCGAATATGTGTGTTTTCACATAATAAAAACAATAATTAGCGGACAGTCTAACAATGATGTATAAAACCCTTGTCTGCTTGATGCCGGACAGGTCACCTACCTTATTCATTCTCTCTCTTTCCTGGTCTGTAGATGCTTCCATCGGAACACAGACAACTTCTATCCGCTAACTAACCCAGTGGCTAGCTTACTCACAATTCGTCCCTTCGACTTCCAGTTACAGACTAACTCCTAATTCTAATTTCTCCTGGCTTTCGTATATCTTGCGTCAGCCAAAGTGAACAATCTTGTTTGTAACATACGCCACATCATTGGTTACTAAACTAAATTCCTAACTGGTTTTGTTTATGCTTTTTTTCTGTTCATAAAATTGAGCCCAAATTCCCCAGTTAAATATTTAACATAAATGTTTTAATTAACATTCTTTTCTTTGAAAACATGTTTCTTAAATATCTTTTTAACCTAAATAGTTTAACACTTAATCATAATAATCGTTCTGACCTGTGGCATCGTGCGCCACAACATAACACAGTTACTACGCTATGATCATAGCCACAACATTACACATGGACATACACATCGAAGTAACATTCTACATTGTTGGCGATTTCATTCGCATGGTTTCCACGGAATGACTAATTTGAAAACTTTTGTTCGCAAAACGTGACGTCATTCTTTCTCTATCATTTGACCTGCTACTCTCTCTCCCTGCCTCAATCTTACGTTGCTCACTTCTGAAAACGATGTTGTTTTTCATATCTGGGTTGTCATCATGCACTCCGTGTGACCATCGACAAAATTCACACTAACTTAATCGTTATTGAAATAGGGCTCCTAATATGTTAGAATATAATATTTGGTTGTTCGCCATTTTTTGCTGGTGTTCTTGGGTGACAAGCTATCTCAGAATTCTAGAACGTTCCATCAACTTACTGTATGTCTAGTTCGTGTTATCTCTTGTTGATTTTTTATGCTTTTAGCCACTACACTATATTTTTTTTACATGGAGGTCACCACTTATCAAGGCTCGGAGGCCACTCAGGGATAAGGGTTATTGCGTGTACAGTAATTAATGGGATAGTATCGTAGTAATCGTTAGTATTGGAGATTTGATAAAGTGTCTTACTTAAGAGGGCGGTTCATCAAGAATTTGTTTATGTTGGACTTGATGACATCCAAGTTTTAGTCATGTGGGAAACAGGCAAACGGAAGAGAGTTCCACAGTCGGGCACTTTTAAGACAGAAGCTTTGCTCATGGAATCTACGCTTTGGTTTAGGCACAGATAAAGAGTGGAGAAAATTAATGACAGTGGTTTCAACTAGACGGGTGTTTATCGTGAAAGATTGGCGAGGGGGGACCAGAGATTGGAGCTCAGACGGGCACTTGCCATGGAAATAACGATAAAACAAAGGCTCGCAACGTCTCTTCTGTGGAAGAGAGGTTGCAGGGAAGAGAAAAGGGCATCCCTCACTAAGCCACGAAGTCTATTTTGTACTCTGTCAATTTTAATGGATAATGTCAATCTTTTTTGTGACATCGACTACTAATCACTACTATGTATACGTATATTCTTATAGCCCTGTTAAAGGGTTGCAAGGAAAACAAAACATCAAAATAAAATAACAACATTTGTTGCAAAGTATGCAATAGGTGGGTTGTTTGTTGCAGCCGACGAACGACCTAGGTTAGTCAACCGGATATTAACTGGTTATTTATTTGTTTCCCACGAAAGAAAATGTGACACAAGGTCGGTTTAATGTGTGAAATAACCAGCTCCTCTCAAAAGGGAATTCTACAAAAATAAAATTGCCTTAGTATAGAAAGGTTTCCCTTCCATTGACTAAGGACAATTAATTTGAGTCCAGCATCTTAGTAGACACCACACTTCAGCCACCAGCCCAGTACGAGTACCGGATGACGGCTGACCCAACAGCTTAGTCTTCCAGTATTTATTAAAGTTGGAATAGTCTATTAGTAGGTAACATAGGTTAGTTTCGCCACAACACCACCTCCGGGCTAATAACTCCGGACGCTGTATCAGTATTTTTGCTCTTTGAATGGACCATGTACTGCTCGGAGATTTTCCTTTTCCTGCCCGAACGATGTGGTTCTGGTGTTCTTTGGGGAGGATCAATATCAAACATGCCGTAGATATATACTAGCAAAAGTACCCCTCGTTGACTGGGTTCAAAAACAGCCTATAGAAAATAGACTCTGATTTATGAAAGTATGATAGGTTATGAAAAGGAAGGGTTGTAAATTTGGGTTGAATTTGGGGGTATTAAAACCAAAGCGAAATATGATGAAAGTAAAAATAAAATAGATAAACCCCATGATTTATTATACCATACCTGTTCACACTGAAACACTTATAATAATATTCTGTGGATCTATATTAAAAAAAAAACCTTGTTAAACTTTGTGACATATTTCCATTCTATGGAGGTCAGGTGCGAACGAACACCCCATAATTTTATTATACCATATTTCTTCAAACTGAAACATAATTATCAAAGTATACTTACGCAAATAGATATGAAAAGTCTGCGCCTATTTTCATTCTATGGAGGCCAGGCGCGAACACAGACCTCACAATTTTATTATACCATCCCTATTTAAGTTAAAACATACTTATCAAGGTATCCTTATGTACATCTATATCAAAAAAACCTTTTTGACGTTTTTTTTAAATTTTTAAATTTTTTATTTCCATACTTTGTGGACCAGGCGCGAACACGGACCCCACAATTTTAATGAACCACCGTTTTGCCAGATCAAACATACCCATTTCTGTGTCTCGATACATGTTCTATCATTATATGTAATCAGTTTTTTTTAAATAGTCAACCATATAGGAGCCTATTCGTGACCCCCCCCACACATTCAACTTCATATTATATATATATATATATATATGTCTATTTTTGCGATACGTTTTGAATGAATTCAATTATTTACGAAAGTGCATTTTTACCTACATGCTAGTTGGGAATAATTTTCCCTTTAACCAATTTGGCACCCCCACATGGGGAGCGGTATATATATTATTTTAAAGATATAATTATCCACTTATATTATTAAAATAATATATATATATATATATATATATATATATATATATATATATGTAATTTGTACCTATTTACAATGCCTCCCCACGGGGCAGAGTTAGACACCAGGGTCGTTTTTTAACGTGGAGAAAGGTACAAAAATAAAAATTGTTTCAGTCGTGAAGGATTTCTCCTCCACTGAAAGAGAACGAAAAATGGAAGTGCCGCATCTGAAGAACAGATATTCCATTTAGATCCTGGCCAAAAGGCCATTGTAAGCAATACTAATAATAGTGAAATCAACGAAAAGAATGAAAACAATTAAATCCTATTAAACTCTAATTTTATTCACTGCAACACAAATTACAAACGATATTTATTTCACATTTTTATAACAGAGTTGAGAATTTATATTTATCGTCATTTGTTGAAGAGGTTACCGCCCGAAATATTATGTTATAATGACTCCAATTTCGAGTGATATGTGGGAAAGTATGTGTGGTACATAATACGAATAATAAAAGAAAAAATAGCAGAAATTTCTCAATTTTTATGGACGTCATCCAGTAATCACTATTATCACTATCTCTATTTTGATGGATTTTGTGACTTCATCATTTTTCCTCAAACAAATAAAAACAAACAATCAAGTAAGACCCACATTAGAGAATCATAGATTCTCTAGATAAAACATATGAATCTATTTACCCCATTTCTCTGGGGGTTCCTTAGGCTTAGGGAATAACCAAATATCACAGGGAGCAAGGTCTGAACTATAGAGAAGGCGAGAAACTTTTTTGATGCCCATATTAGTCTAATAATTTGTGACAAGGATGGAGTTGAGGACTGGTACATTGTCCTGGTGAAAATGCTACTGACCCAATTTGAATAGTGTTGGCCTCTTCCAACAGAATCTCTTCCTGGGCTCCCTTAAAACCTTAACATAGAATTCCTTGTTGACTGTATGTCTAGTGGGAACTCAATGCATGTAGATCATGCCCGTTCTATCAAAAAAGGATCATCATAAATTTATGGATGGATTTGCCAGGTCCAGGAGAGCCAGCATGCTGCCACTGCGATCTCTGTCTCTTGGTCTCTGGTTCATAGCAGTAGGTCATCGTTGTATGATGACAACAGGATCCACCCAGCAAGATGTTCCAGCCTCATTCACGTCGTTATTTTCAATATTTTTATTTGACATTCTCCCATCAATGGTGTTAGTAAATTTTAGGTTACACAACCACCGATAGTTTCATCTTTCATCGCAGATCATTAGAGCACCAAGAACTGCGGGATCTGAATTGAGCACCTGTACCATCTACTTGCTGTCATAACAACGTATTTCTTTCTAATCTTCTCTGGGCTCCCTTGGGACAAACTTTGCTCAATCGTATCTTCAGTTCCTCGCGAATAATTATGTGTACAGTTCCCACACTGACATCAAACTGTGCATTTATTGTCTCTATAGACACACAATGTTCATTATCTATGAAATCATTTATGGTGTTCTTACGTCCTTACTTATACCACACCTCTCATCATCCTTCACAGACTCCCTACCTTTCGTCGAATCTCCTACGTCACTCAAAAACGGATGCTTCATTCATACAAGATGGTCTAAAAGCAGTCTGAAGCATTCCATACGTTTCTGTGGCATTTTTTTCCCAAGTTCAAAACACTTTTATTACATATTGTCCTTCTAGTATGTCTTCAGTTTAGACTGCATTCTGGAAATTCACCAGCTGTGACAATCAGGCTTTAGTAGCGTGTATTCAAATTTCCGCTGTTGCTGGTGATTTGAACTTAAAATCGTAAAAATTGATCAGTCATCTCATAAGATCTATAACAATAAGATACTGAGTTTCCAGGAGTCTACAACAATTTTAAATGCATATACAATAAAGTCTGGAATATTAGTGGAGGAACCTCGTATGTATAAATAAAACTAATAATATATTCGGTAATACTCATGCATACTCAAGGGGAAGGAAATCTCTAGGGAATATGGAATTCACATGCGGTTATTAGCGGTATTAACATCTCGATCAGGGAAGATGACATATAGCGTCGTATTCCCAAATTGGAACCTATGTAGTACTGACCGGACTAATCAATGCTTAACATCGGTTATCGAACAAGAACAAGCCTGTTAACGTGTTCATGGTTTACATATATAAAGATATGAGCATACCTAAAATTATATATAATGATATGAGCATACCTTAATTTATAAATAAAGATATAAGCATACCTTAATTTATAAATAAAGATATGAGCATACCTAAAGTTATAAATAAACATATAAGTATACCATAAGTTATATATAAACATATGAGGATACTTAAAGTCATAAATAAACAAATGGGCATACCTTAAGTTATATATAAACATATGAGCATACCTTAAGTCACAAATGAACATATGAGCATACCTTAAGTCATAAATAAATATATGTGCATATCTAAAGTCATAAATAAATATATGTGCATACCTTAAGTCACAAATGAACATATGAGCATACCCAAAGTTATAAATAACAATATAAGCATACCTTAATTTATAAATAAACAAATAAAACTCCTTATAGACTCACATTTCTGAATTTTTGAGTCACGAATTCATAATTCTAATTAATTGGATGCTTCGAACAACTGTTCTCATCTTGAGTGTTATTTTCAAAACGTTTCGCTAGATGTAACCTTCGACTTTTTCACGGAGTCCGCAAGGAGGCGTGACGTAGTGGATAGATTACTTGGTAAAATTCTGTTATAAAGTTGCACTAAAACGTAGTGAAAATGACGTTCAAGATGAGAACAGTAGTACGAAGAACACAAATAATACGAACACGTTTATTAGGTTGGACAGTAGACGATGGCGGATGTTTGTCTTCTGAATCTTAAGTACATGAGTTTTGGTTGAACAACAGCGTCCTTCCTTACCCCGACAAAATTACCAATTCGATTCCGTCTACCAATAGGGGGTTGTCAGACGCACTGGTTGGAATTAAGTGAATGATATTCTGCAAATTCGCTTCGCAGGGTGGAGATCAAGGCTACAGCGAAGGGAGAGTAAGGATAAAAAGAAGAAGCGTTGCAAGTGGCAGTCGTTCAAGTTTCGTTAGGATCCTGTCTCAGAGCGGAGGGTCAGGATAGGAGGTCAGTTGTTTTATGTATGTTTTTATACAAAATAAATACGGAATATATAAGGGGAAGGGGTGATTTTTTTTTTTCGTTTTCTATGTTACTGATTTTGTTTTATATTTTCTTTGAAGTTTCTTTTTATTCACCTAGGAAACCGTGGGTTCGTTTTAGTACAAGATGCAGGGGAATAGCTCGCTTCATTAGAAGAAATAATTACCCAATGTATTTAAATGTTGGTCAGCAAGACGGCATCGCTTGGCCGGCGAAATCTTCAAGAGAGACGACAAAAAAGAAAAACATGTACAGACGCCTGCCAGCTTATCTGTCGTCTGGCTGGAGAGAAGGGATCGAAAGATGAGGGACGGATAGATTGATGAAGACGAAATGAAGATTATGGATAAATACTTAAAAATGACTAAATAAACTACGATAGACATGATGAGACTAAGATAGAAACGTATAGATTTGCAGCTTCTTTGGACTCAATAATGTCTAAGTATAAAGTGTGACATGGCCGTAAACGGCCGCAATATGAAATAAGTTTAAAAGAAATCAAATCACAAAAAGAAAAAACACCTTATCTTTGGATTTTCAATAAATTTTTAAACATTTATTTAACAAAAAAAATCATTGCGTGCATTAGTTATGTATGTATTTATGTATGTATATATTTATGTATGTATATATTTATGTATGTATATATCTAGTTGTCTATGCCCATATCTATCTATCTATCTTTCTACCTGTGTATGTATGTTTTATGTATGTATGTATGCATGTATGTTTGTATGTATGTATGTTTTTATGTATGTATGTATGTGTGTATAAATGTATACATATATATCGTAAAAACACAAATAAAAATTTCAAATAAAAAAATAATAAAATAAAAACAATATTTCAAACGTACATGAAAATGAATGAATAATCAACAATAAAGCAAGGGAAATATGATCTTCTGTCAAGAAATGACAATTACCATGTATGCATGTATGTATGTATTTATGCATGTATGTATGTATGTATGTATGTATGTCAGGTCATGTCACATGCTACTGGTACCATGTAACCCAGTACTACCTGCCTCATGGTCGGGTCACCGGCGACTAAACTGGTTCCCCCACCAGACTAGTTTTGTGAGGAGGGCGGCTAGTCTCCCTGAAGGATTAAAAACAAGACCTTCCAAAGGGCGAATGAACCCTTTTTCTTGGTCAACGGCCAACTAGCACGGTGTATATTTGTGTGTGTGTGTGTATATGTGTATTGGGGTGGAGAGGGCTCCCGTAAGCCGCGGTGAAGGCAATCTTTCTAGGAGAAGCAAATCTCTGATTTAAAAACCATAAAGCGGGAGACCAGCACCCGCATTAAGCTGGTCTGCAGTTTAATTTGTTTCTGACTATCTTGCTCTTGCTTTTTGCTGGATCTCAGCATTTTGAACCGAGAGAGAGACTTAGCTGTCGTACAAAGCTAAGACTCTGTAACATCATCTTTGTATAGATACTCCCTCAGGCATTAGGGCTCATGGATTTTAAATGTCTGAGGGCGTGGCACTTGTCTGACAAGACGTTGCAATCATCATCATGTGTGTATGTATGCATGTATGTATGCATGTATGTATGTATGCATGCATGTATGTATGTATATGTGTATGTATGCATGTATGTATGTATATGTCTATCTATCAGTCTATCTAGTAAATTATGAATATACCTACATACCTATAAAAGTGAGGATGCGTGTGTGTAGACAATTTTCAACCTATATACTCAACGATATTTTGATATACAGTCTTGGAATTTGGTATATAAGGTATTCAGACATGTGGAAAACGTTTTAATCAGTTTTCACCCGATAAAAGGGCTGGTAAAGGGTCAAAATTAAAAATATTGCTACTTGGATCATCATTTATTTGTTTGTCAACTGTTTCACGACGTTTGAAAATACCTTTTAAAGATCATGGCAAGCTGGTCTAATGGTTGTTACACTTGACTCACTGTTTTTAGGTTTCGGTTTCGATCTCAGCTCAAGTATCTTTTTACTTCCAAGTAGTGAACTATTTAGAAAAAACATAATGCTCGCATGAACATGTCTCTTTTTCTTTCCATTTTTTACTTCATTTCTTTAAAAGGAATTTAGCATTATCTTTAATGCTGGGCAACTCCGGATACATCTTCTGGGCATGTCAATAAAGCTACACAGAATGTTTTGCGTTTTATACTCTCGAGGATTTCTGAGTAACCTGAGACATATCTATTTGTACTCATTCCTATCTATCTATCTATCTATCTATCTATCTATCTATCTATCTACTTATGTACGCATCCATCTATCTGTCTATCTATCTATATCTATCTACGTACATATGTACGCATCTATCTATCTATTTATATATCTATCTATCTATCTATCTATCTATCTATCTATCTCGATGTTATTTATTTGTTTTTGCTTGCGATACTTTTTAAATGAATTAAATTATTTATACGAAAGTGCATTTTTACTTAAATGCGAGTTGAGAATATTTTTCCCTTTTACCAATTTGGTACTCCCAAATGGGAAGCGGCATATATATTGCTTTTTAAACATAATTATCCACTCACATGTGTTTCATTGTCTACGACTCCTCAGAGCGGTTGAATCTAGCGAGATTCGAAATCAGGACCCCAAATGAATAACAGCTATAAATATTGAATTCATTAAAAAAGTATCCCAAACAAAAACAAATAAATAACATCTACATAAAAACACGCTACATTAAGCAGCAGTGCGAGATAGACTAGTTGTAGACGTTTAGGCTTCTTATCATGGGGTCACGATTTCGAAACTTGCTGGATTCAGCCACTTTGACGAGTCGTAGACGACGAAGCACGTGTTAATCATATTTTAAACAATATATCTGCCGCTCCTCTAAAAGGAAAAGTTATACCCAACTCGCATTTAGGTAAAAATGCACTTTCCTATAAATAATTGAATTCGTTCAAAATGTATTGCAAACCGTCGATATAAAACAATGCTCGGTGCAGGACCCCCCCGACACGTGGGAACAGTACTCAATCTTATGACATATTCGTCTATTGCATCAGAGGTCGGGTACTTTCTGGAGCAGTAGAATGATCCAAGCAATTTTTCTAACAACCTTAGCAATAAAGGTTTTTCATTTTTAATGCGAAATGAAAGTCATCTTTAGAAGTTTTTAAGATAAAGAGTTTCCCTAAAGAGAGAGCCAGAAATTCGATTGTAACAGCGCCGTTAGCGCTGGCAGCAGCAGCAGCAGCAGCAGCCTCATAAAAACTATGCAAATGACCGATCAAGTGTACAATGTGACATCACAGTAGAAGAAGAGAAGGGAAAGAAAATAAAAAATGAATGCACTACGTGGCGAGAACCGGAGAAGAAATTGCGAGCCAGTAGCGATGAACGTTTAGCTCATGGTAGCTTGAGATTTCTGACTACAAGGCAGACGACATAATTTTAAAACAAGCAGAAAAGTGTTATGTTAGAAGAACCATGGATTCATTTCAGCTGAAAATGCTGAGTGGAATATATTTGCATTTTGTTTTCATTTGCGACTGTCTCAAATACAACGAGTGGGGTCCGAATGTTAAAATGTAACGACATCGTTGAAAAAGAAATGATTTTGTGTAGAGGAAAGAGATGAATTTAGTTTTAAGAATTGTCAATTATAGTAAACACATGCTTCAAATCAGAATAAATGGAATCAGCAAATCTTCATCACCAATGTTCTTCGAAATGTTGCCATAAGCAGTTATGTCGTCTGCATAGATGTTAACACAATCCTCATTTCAGAAAAATAATTATTTTATGGTGATCGAAATATACTGCAAATAACATTCATGATGAGAACAATAGTTCGATTAATCCAAATAATACATTCGATATCTAAAAAAATCAGAACAGCAATCCAAACAATAAAGATTACAAATCCCATCTAAAATAACAATATGAAAACGGTCATTTTTTTTATAACTTCACAACTCTTTTCAGATACATGATAAAGAGAATAATTTCAATAAATGTATTTTTTAAAAAAATATTTATACTTTAAAACAAAAATATGTAAACGTAACAAAATGGATGAATTACTTTTGATTCTCATAAAGTTTCGGGCGATGTAACTTCCCACCTCCTTCAGATGTATCTTGTCGAACTTGGAAATTTGGACGAAATTTCGAACGGAACCCTATATTTACTTCACGGATGTAACATGTTCTCGTTCCGTCAGCCATAACCGGATAGAGGTCCTGAATAATTCGCAATTGTATTTTTTCGGTCACAATAGCGACAGCTAAGAGGGAATTTACGGAAACCACGAAAAAACGCATCGAAGCACAAAAACTAGGAACTCGTGACTTCTGGAAAATCTACAACAGTGTAGTAAATAATGGGCAATCAACAATTCCCCCACTAACCAACAATCACGAGGTTCTTTGCTCAGCAACCGAGAAGGCTAACATGCTTGCCAGTCGGTTTGCCTCAAACTCCACACTAGACCCTCTAAACCACCCCCTACCTCAATTTCCTATGCGGACAGACGCCACGCTAGACGACCTGAAAATCACCCCTGCTCAGGTGCATGCTATCATAAAAAACCTTGACACTTCCAAAGCATGTGGACCCGACCTCATCCCAGCTGTGCTATTAAAAAAGTGCTCAGCCGAAGTAGCTCCAGTTCTCTCCAAACTCTACAACAAATGCCTTAATGAATCTTGCTTTCCGAGCTGTTGGAAAACTGCTTCTGTAGTACCAGTATTCAAGAATTCTGGCGAAAGAACTGAGCCATTAAATTATCGCCCTATTAGCCTCCTCCCACTTTTTGCCAAAATATTTGAGACCTTAATTAACCATGCTCTAGTCCAGCACCTTACAGATGCTAAACTTCTGACTGACCAACAATATGGATTTAGACAAGCCCGTTCCACGGCAGACATCCTCACTGTAATCTCTGAACGCATATACCATCCACTGGACAAAGCGGGAGAGGGAAGAGCGGTAGCTCTAGATATATCTAAGGCTTTTGACAGGGTATGGCATGAGGGTCTCCTTAGGAAGATTAGATCTTACGGTATCACTGGTAGAATACTTAACGTAATTAAATCCTTCTTAGATAAGAGAAAAATCCAGGTTGTCCTCGACGGTCGTACATCTAAACAATATGATATAAATGCGGGAGTGCCCCAAGGATCTATCCTGGGACCTCTGCTGTTCCTGATATTCATAAATGACCTCCCCGACAAGATTGCCTCTGAGATGGGGATATATACTGATGACACCACACTCTATAGCAGGCACGACAGGAAAACAAACGAACATATATCTAAAGTAATGGCAGAAACACTAGAGGATGACCTCCAATCAGTAGTGGAATGGGGACAAAAATGGATGGTAACGTTCAATGCCACCAAGACAAAACTGGTTTCATTCAATAACTACAAGAAACCTTCTCTACCACCTATAGCAATGGCCAACGACTCTTTATCTGAGAGTACGTCTCTCAAGCTCCTTGGCCTAACGTTCACTGGAAACATGAGTTGGAACAGTTACATCGAGGGCATTGCCAGGGCCGCTGCAAGGAAGGTGGGCTCTCTCTACCGTGCTAGAAAACTTTTAACACCCGAAAGTATCCTGTACCTCTATAAGGCCACTATTTGCCCATGTATGGAGTATTGCTGTCATATTTGGGCCGGTGCATCGGCTACTAGTCTCTCGCTCCTTGACAGGGTTCAAAAGAGAGTCGCAAATCTGATAGGCCCTAAACTGGCATCAAAACGTCAGCCTCTGTCCCATCGTCGAAACGTTGCATCCCTCTGCCTGTTCTACAAGTACTATAATGGTGAATGCTCTGAAGAACTGCAAGCACTTGTGCCCCCACGACGTGAACACCCTCGACAGACCCGAAAAGCTGCAAGATCCCTAGATGTAAAAGATCCTTCTACTCCAGTAGTTTCTTCCCCAGAACTGCTAGACTTTGGAATTCCATTCCGGGTCACTGCTTCCCCAACTGTACTGACATGCATAAGTTCAAGTGCAACGTGAACCAACATCTCGCTGCCCTAATCCCTACATAGTACCCCAGTAGATGTTTCCCCTGATAGTAGCCCCCTACACCAAAGTGGCAATGTGCCTTGTTTCGGGTGAAAATGTAATAAAAAAACAAAAACAAAAAACACTGAGAATTGAAATTGCAACCTTTAGGAATATTACTTTTACAACTGATTTTGCCAACACGGGTCCTTCTTGCATTTTATACTTCTCGTACGAATTTTGAGTCTTACACCTATTTTTATTTCTAATTATTTATATCACTATCATTACTAATTACTTTTACTATATATACATATATATATATACATATATATATGCGTATATATACATATATATATATGTATATGTATATATAGAGAAAAATTAATTAGTAATGATAGTGATATTTACAATTAGAAATATCGTTCTTCGGTTTGCGAGCACCTTACAAATAACCATGCGTGTGCCACGAATTTCAGTGCTGACATGTTTACGATCTGAAGTCATACTCACCCTTCCATCTAAAAATTATAGAAACTTTTTTTTTAAAAAGTCTTTGAGGCCTTCTCTTTGCAAGCAAAAATAAAATCTTTGAGGATTTAATTTAATTTCTATATAATTTTTTCCTCGCATATTTTTCGCTTTTTTCCTTCACACCATATTCATGACTATTTTTTAAATCATAGTTTCCTCGATTTAGCTCTGTTGAGCGAGGAGGGAAAGCTTTATTTTCATTTTTTATCATTATGTTAATTGGTCCGTATTTAGCCATAATAAAATTCTGTACACTCCAAATAATATATATATATATATATATATATATATATATATATATATATATATATATATATATATATATACAGTAATAAAATATATATGGCGATTAAGCTACACTGAATATTCCGAGTTTCATCCACTCTAGGACTCTTCTTGTTTACGCATAAATTCATATTTTCGTATATTAATTTTATGTGAGTAAATGAAGTAGTTATTTACACACACACACACACACACACACACACACACACACACACACACACACACACACACACACACACACACACACACATATATATATACATATATATATATATATATATATATATGGTGAGTGCCCGGAAAACTTGTCGATGGATGGGTTATTTTTTTCTTAACGATTAATTTAACAATTTTTAAGTAAAAATTAAAAAATTAAAAATGATGTTACGAGAGATTTTCAACACACGACCTCTCTCCCGCCAAAAAAATGTTTCGCCTTTTTTTTTTTATTAGTTAATTACAATTTTTTTATTCCTAATATTTCGGCATTAAATTTTCTTATTTTAAGAATATTTTTAGAGTAATAAAATAAATATAAATAAATACAAAAAAAAAAAACAAACAAACAAAAAAAACTCGGGAAATGTTCGATTCTTCTTCGGTTTTTTAATTCTAATAATTTTTCATCTCATGCCAATATTATATCTTTACTCAATAAAAACAATTTATTAATCTATTTTATCCCAAACTCTACTACTGGTTATCAAGAATCTTTTTAATTTCATTTTTTTGTTTTTTATCGCTTTGGTTTTGGCGGGAGAGATTGTTTGGTTAAAAGCCTCTTCTCCCTAAATTATATGTAAAAAAATATTAAAATTTATTCTATTTAGGGGCGTGAGCGGCTCTTTTTAAAAGTAAACATCCTTCAGTATTTTCTTTAATTTTCTTTTTCTTGAGGGATTATCAAGACGCCTAATATATGATCCTCATATGTCGGACATTATTTCTCAAGTAACACTCAACGCTACTTTTTTTTTACTGCATAAACGCTTCAAAATAAATTAAACCACTAAAAACTTAGCCAGTTAGGTAGAAAAATCGATTTTGCCATTTTAAAAACAACAGTAAATGAGTATAAATATTTTTTAAAAATACTCGGTCTGTAATCTCGTTTTTGAACTGAATAAACACTTAAAAATTAGTGAAACAACTAACAGCTTAGCCTGTGAAGTAGAAAACGAACACTTAGAAAATCGACTTAAAATTTTTTAAAACAACAATAAACAAGTAAAAATATTTTTAAAAAATATTATGGGAGTGTATAGTCTCTTTGAAAAAAAAATATATGTCGTTCCAGAACGGTCATAAAATGTGATTTCAATCAACATTTAATCAGTAATGGAAGAGTTTTTCTACCAAGAAAAAATGGACTAGTTTTTCATAGACGTATTTTCCGTATTTTTCCATGGACGATTTTTCCTAAATTCATATATATATATATATATATATATATATATATATATATATATATATATATATATATATATATACACACATACATACATACATATATATATATATATATATATATATATATATATATATATATATATAGGTAGATACTTGTTTAATATTGTGCACTATATATATTATCTATTATTTATAATTAACGGTTCCGATATCGTGTTAAATTCTATACAAGGTCTACTTAGTAATTGATGTGTTGCTTATTTGAGTTATCTTAATCGACATCATTCTTCTATCAATATAATTTACCCGATTTCGACAGAAAGATTGCCAGAGTTCGACAGGATATACCTGAACAAGTTCAAATGTTACATCAACCGAAATAACAGTAGATGAGAACAGTAGTCCAAAGAATCTTAATAATACGAACAATCAATCCTCATCTAAAAAAATCACAAACATGAAAAGATGTGCAGTTTTTATTTGAACATAACAACAGCGACAACGTTGAGTGTTGTAGATGACTAACCTATGCACAGGTTGGCGGTGAATCTAAAACTATATATATATATATATATATATATATATATATATATATATATATATATATATATATTGTTTTTAAAAATATAATTATCCACTGACACGTGTTTTGTCTTCTACGACCCATCAGAGTGGCTGAATCTCACTTGTTCAGATGTATGAGTCGTAGACGAAACACGTGTAAGTGGCTAATTATATTTTAAAAACAATATATATGCCGCTCCCCATATGGGTGTATCGAATTGATTAAAGGGAAAATTATTCCCAACTCGCATTTAAGGTAAAAATGCACTTTCGTAAATAATTGAATTCATTCAAAACGTATCACAAAAAACAAATAACATCTATCTATCTATCTATCTATCTCTCTCTCTCTCTCTCTCTCTCTCTCTCTCTCTCTCTATATATATATATATATATATATATATATATATATATATATATATAGTGTCAGGTTATGTCATGTGCTACTGGTACCATGTAATCCAGTATTACCTGCCCCATGGTCGGGTTATCGGCGACTAAACTGGTTCCCCCACCAGACTTGTTTGGTGAGGAGGGCGGCTAGTCTCCCTGAAGGATTAAAAACAAGACATTTCAAAGGGCGAATGAACCCTTTTTCGGGGTCAACGGCCACTTAGCACTATGTGTGTTTGTGTGTATGTATGTGTGGGCTGGGGGTGGAGAGGGCTCCCATAAGCCGTGGTGAAGGCAACCTTTCTAGGAGAAGCAAATCTCTGATTTAAAAAACCAAAAAGCGGGAGACCAGTACCCGCATTAAGCTGGTCTGCAGGTTAACTTGTTGCTGGCTATCTTGCTCTTGCTTGTTGCTGGATCTCAACATCTTGAACCGAGAGAGAGAGAGAGAGAGAGAGAGATTTAGCTGTCGTACAAAGCTAAGACTCTGTAACATCATCTGTGTATAGATATTCCCTCAAAAAAGCATTTGTCTATAAAAATGGTCCTGTGGCGATGGAAAAGTTGTGACATGTGGAGGCTTGAAATGCTGGAAGCATGTAATAATTGATCTTAATGACACTCTTTAGTGTATGTCATGCCTGCTTGAATGTGGGAATTCACCGGTAGGACTAAAAAAGAAGTCATTTTTAGGCTCATGGATTTAAGTGTCTGAAGGAGTGGCGCTCGTCTGACAAGACGTTGCAATTATCATCATATATATATATATATATATATATATATATATATATATATATATATATATATCTCCAAAGTCAACTGTTAAGTGTGGATTGACATTTTTTCAAGCTACGATTTGAAGCATTACATTTCGTCACAACGCTCGTCAAGGGATATAATCTTTTATAATGCTACACAAATATAAAAGAAAAAAATAAAGTGATGCATAACATTCGAACTAACGTATTTTTACTATTGATAAACACAACCTTTAAACTACTTGTATTTAGTGCTTGGATCAGAACCAATGAAATGCGAGTCTTAATTAGCATTACGATCGATTTGTTAATCCATGATTCATTCACGGTGTATGCTTCAAATTGCTCCTAGCCATGTGTTGCTGCCTGCTGACGTCACATAAGCAGTTCCCATCACCCGTAGGGAATTTACATTACTTTTGTTGAAACAGTTGATATTGTGATTGACAGATTCCTAAAACAAACTTCCATATTAGCGTTTGACATTTAAAAACCGCTATGCGGTTATATATATATATATATATATATATATATATATATATATATATATATATATATATGCATATACATATGTATATATATACATATATATATATGATGAGAAAAAATGTTTATTTAACTATATTTCATCTTTTATTTATACCAATCTTTTAATTTATGAAGCTCGATATAACTACAGAGGATATACAAATAAATGACAAAAGTCTACATTCCAAATTTTAAAATGTTAACCATCTTACGGCTTATTACTGTAAGTATGTGGAAATGCTCAATTTTTGACAGCGTTTCTTTCGTAGCGCAGAATCATTCATGCAATTATTTCAATATTTGAATTCATTCCGCATTTAATTTATCAGCAGAAAAGAGATTCATCAACTTTACTTGAGCATTTTCACATACTCATAGACAATAAATTGTAAGATGGTCAACATCTTGAATTTTGGAATATAGAATTTGCCATTTATTATATATATATATGTGTGTGTGTGTATATATACATATATATATACACACACATGCCTATTTTCTTTAGTTTTCTTCGAAATTCATATACCCCCCAAAAACGGGCCCCGTGTACACTATATGTGATATCTCCATTATTTATTCACCGATTGCCCTTATTTTACAGGACATGGCAGAATCAACGACCGTGAGTACACAAAGACCCGAGTGGGAGCTGGGACAAAGAATACACTGTGTTAAATTTTACTACAAGACAGGCTCGTTTAAAAAAAACCAGGACAGTTTCATGCGTCAGTTCAAATGGGTAAGGCTTTATCCAAAAGCAGAATTCAGAACTGAGTGGACCACTTCCAAAAGTATGGGACCGTGGAGAACTTCAACGCTGCCAGAGAGAACCGTCCAAGCCATTCGGGACATCCCAAGAAGCGAACAGCCGAGCTGGTCGAAAGAGTGAGAGAGTCTCTCCAGCAGAGTCCGAAACGCTCTGCGCGTAAGCGAAGTCAGTCCCTCGGTATGTCCCGTGAGACTTTCAGGAGAGTGCTGGTGAGCGATATCAGGGCTTACCCGTACAAAATACAGACGCTGCAGACCCTTACAGCCTCAGACAAGAAGCAGAGGAGGGCTATGGCAGTCAAGATTCCTTAACCTCCTTTGGACCTCAGATGAAGCTCACTTCCATCTTGATGGAAAGGCGAACTCCAAGACAAATGTCTTCTGGGTGTCCTCCAGACCCAATGAAGTAGCCACTAAACCCCTACACTTTCGTAAGTGCACGGTGTGGGCTGCAATCTCGGCCAGAGGCATCATCGGACCAATCTTCATCAAAGAATCTGGCGCAGCAGTGACAGTCACCAAGGAGCGGTATGTGGAGGCCCTCAAAACCTTCAAGAGTTAGCTCCAGACCATCTACCCGTCGCTCATGAGCAAGTTCTGGTTCCAACAGGACGGAGCAAGTTCTCACACCTCAAACCTGTCCCGAGATTGTCTGAAAGAGAACTTATGAGGCCGAGTGACCGGTCTCAAGACTGATTTTGAGTGGGCACCTCATAGCCCGGAGCTAAGCCCCCGAATTTTTTTGGGGGGGGCTATCTGAAGGACAGAGTCTACGCAGGAAAACCCAGAACCATCACGGAACTCAAGGAAGCCATCAGGGAGATGAGAACCATTACCAATTCGGTCTGTAAGAACGTCATGGACAACTTCGTGCTGTGCCTCAAGAAATGCACGGAGCTAAATGGAGGCCATCTAGAACATATGCTGCAGAACGAAGAAAAAAGGCCAAATACCCTAGTGTTTTTATGTGACGTTTTGAATATAATAAACTAGTTATGACAAAAGTTTCATTTCATTCGGACAAAACACTAAGAAACGGGACCTAATTAGAGTTGGAGCCCGTTTTTGTTGGGTCACCCTGTATTATATATATTTGTATGTTATTCCACTTTTTCTCAAGGTTATGAGAAATGTTAGAAGCATAAACAATGTTGTTTTTAATTTATTATATTTTATTTTTGATGCAATATTTTGGGATATTGATGAGGTTATGATAACAAAATATTGTAAAGTCTTATTTACAAACAGGGTGTGACAAGAAGTTACCAATCAGATGGAACAACGCTCTGCTATCAACCAATCAGAAACCGGAAATAAATAAGTATTTTCAGAATCTCTGCACCTAACTTTTAGTCTCGACATGGGAAGAAATTTTGCCCTTTGTCTATATTCTTCGGATTAGCTACCAGAATCTCTATTCTTTCGTCTGCAAGTTTTTACTTTTCAAAACTTCTCTGGGTTGATGCAGCCATTTGTTTTTCTAAAATTTCTCCTCTAAAACTAAAATTGCTTACAATTAAAAAGTTAGATATTTCCAAAAATGCCGGAAATTATTCTATATTAGAGTGGATAAACTTAGGACTTTATAAAAAAAAAAGTCAGAACTTTTTTTAACAATAAAAAAAAAATGTAAATTAAATATTTTACACATCCGAACGTAACGACTTTTATTCTATAAATAGATAGGCACTCGTCCAAGTTATCCGGAAATAGAAATCTTCTTACGCTCTAGAAAGACACGACGACATTCCAGCTACCAGTTAGAAAAAAGATGGCGGACGGAACATTATGGCAAACACGTTAAGTATTTTTTTTTAAACTCATCCTAAATGTTTTTTATGTTACCTTGTTTTTAAACTTGTTTTTCTTGTCTTATTTATAAATTTGTCTCTATTCTCCTGTCTTATTCGTCACCCCCATGCTACAAAGTAAACGATAAAAACAAACAAAATGCCGGAAACTAACGATAAAAAAGCCGGAGATTATTCTCTATTAGAGTAGATAAACTTAGGACTTTATTTAAGTAATATACTTAATATATTCTATTACTGCAAGCTTGCCCGTATTGAAAATGCTTGCTTCCTGGCTAGCCAATCAAACCATCTAATATAGTTAGCCTTATTTTCAATTACATTCGAAATATAATACAGTGCCATAAGCAAAGAAAAAGTTACCTATGAAAACGAACCTCCTAAAGCAAAACCTTGAATAATTATCTAAACTCGAATGTAAATTAATATTAAGCCGACTTTACAAATTGATAAAAGTTAATTATTGGATTTTAATTAATTATAAGGTGAAACTCCAATGATTCAAACTCGATAGATAACGACAGATATAAATAAGTCACTTGTACCCATTCCCCTCCTCCCCTCTTTTTTTAATGGAGTGTAGATAATACAGGTGATGTGTTATCGGCAGCTCCAGTAACTCTGGCTTCTCCTTTTTTGTCCCTCTGTCCAATGAGTGATTTTTCTGACAAAGGGCGAAGAAAAAGCTGCTTAAAGGTCGGTAGTACTTGGTGAACAGTAGTCTGAGATGTCGGAAATTTTTCTGTCTTTGTCTGTCCTTGTGGCCATGTCACTAGTAAGGGTGCTGGAGGTAAATGTTTGTCTGGGCTGACGTTATCCGCCTGATAGTCAGGGACCCGAACCTTTGATTAACCACTAAGGAGGCTGTCCTATCAGCAGGCGCAAAGTACTGGCACTGCTGTATTGCCATTTGGTGAGTGAATCTGACCATGCAGTAGTCTCTGGTGGGGCCTCTCGATGCCATACTAGTGGGTAATTGTAACGGCTTTACCTTTTCGTGTGCTACAAAAAAAATTCCTGTCTTTTTCTCTCTTACTTTCCCTCTCTGTACTGCTCTAACTAAGTATGCCGACCTATTCCACAAATCCCCAAACCTCAACATGAAATATATCGAGAATAAAAACTCGATTAAACCTAGAACCCCATCTTCCAACGTAGACCCCTACTACCAGGTCTCCTTCTCCAACATCAGGGGTCTACGTTACAACCTTCCAGAGGTTGAAACCCAATTACAGGAGACGAAACCGAACATATTATTTCTAAGTGAAACTGGAATAGGGCCGACCACTTCCCTAGATGAGTTCATAATTAACGGATACTCTAACTTAACAGCTAAATCTGACCCCCAAGATCGCAATGGGCATGGAATATGTGCCTACATTAAAGATGGCTTCCCGTGTGGCAGGGATATCTCAAGAAAAGATCCTAATTTACCCTATATGTGCTTCAGAGTTGCACTTACTAACACCACTGCATTTATATTTGCCCTCTATCGGCCCCACAACAGCGGAGTTACTATCTTTAAGAGCATATCTGAGAAAATAGACCACATACTGTCTGCACATCCCTCGGCTAACATCCATATCTGTGGTGACTTCAACGTCCATAACGTAGAATGGCTGACCCATTCAAATAAGACAGACGATGAGGGGAGGTTTTGTCATGATTTTGCCATTGCTTATGACCTCACTCAGATTGTTCGCGAACCCACCCGTGTGCCCGATACACCCGGTCAATATGCAAGCCTCCTAGACCTTTTTCTCTCAACTTCTCCTGAGCTATGTTCATGTTCCGTTCATTCTCCTCTAGGATCCTCCGCCCACTCCGTCGTATCAGTTAAGAAAAAAAACGAAATGTAAGAAGTCCCAAGACGTACCCCTCCACCGTACTATATACCGATACTCTATGTCTGACTGGGATAGCTTCCGTACATTCATATCTGATTTACCTCTGCACTCCATGTTTAAAAAGGAAGTGTTCTCTATAGTATCAGATCTGACCGAATGGTTAATTGTAGGCATAGACCGATTCATACCATCTAAAAAATTCCAACAAAAACCTAACAGCCAGCCATGGTTCTCCCCAGAATGTGCTGCTGTTATCGCGCACAGAAATCACTTTTTCCATAGCTACCAACGTAATAGATGCACTGAGACTAAAGCTGCTTTCAGGTCTGCCAGCAACCACTGTAAAAGAGTAATAAAAAATGCAAGAGAGCTATATGCCCAGTCTGTTAAATCCAAGGTAACTGATCAGCGGCTTGGTTCCCATCAGTTTTGGCAAATAACAAATAGGATCCTGAACAGAAGTGTGTGTTCTATCCCAACCATTATCAATGGACCAGAGGTCATCTCGTCAGCGTCAGACAAGGCCAAACTATTTGAAAAGTACTTTGCAGCTAATTCTACCCTATGCGACGAAGGCCATCAACTCCCCATATTTTCTCCTATAATACAGAACAAGCTAGGTAACATACAAATATCCGTGCATGAGGTCGCCAAGCTAATCAAGAACCTAGATTCTAGTAAAGCAACTGGCCCTGATGGCATCCCAATTATAGTATTAAAAATCTTCAACCAGAACTTGCTCCCATACTTACGAAACTATTTAAGCGCTGTCTTAAGAAGAAGTGCTTTCCGACTCCCTGGAAGACCTAATCAATTTGCCCTGTATTTAAGAATTCAGGTGATAAGTCATTTCCCTCTCAGTACAGACCAATAAGTCTCCTGTGTGTTATGAGTAAGTTGCTGGAATCTATATTAAATAGAGAAATAGTCAACCACCTCAGCAGGAACAACCTTCTTAGTGACACACAATATGGTTTCCGCTCTGCAAGATCTACTGCAGATGTGCTGACGGTTATATCCCACAGGATTAGTGAATCCCACAGGATTAGTGAATCTCTTAACAAAGGCTTCCTTTCTAGGGCAATTGCTCTTGACATATCAAAGGCCTTCGACAAGGTATGGCATAAGGGTCTACTTCACGAGATTTCCAGCTACGGTATAACTGGAAATGTTTTCTCAATCATTAAATCATCTCTCTCCGATAGGCTCATAAGAGTAGTGGTAGATGGACAAAAATCGGAAGCCTGCAATATAAATGCTGGAGTCCCTCAGGGGCCAATCCTGGGCCCAACTCTCTTCCTGATCTACATCACTGACCCCCCTAAACACATACTTTAATCATTCGTTGACATCTATGCTGATGACACGACCATCTACGACAACACATCAAAGGCTGTAAATGACAAAGTTCTCTCTGATTCTCTCTCCTCTGATCTCGAGCGCGTGGTTCAGTGGGGGAAGACGTGGCTGGTTACCTTTAATGCATTCAAAACCAAACTCCTATCCTTACATCATCAACGCTCTGATCCCCATCTGACATCAATTGTGATGGATGGCTCTCGTCTGGGTGAGGCCCTGTGTTTTGACAAGCTTCTTGGTTTGACCTTTACTTCTGATCTGAAATGGAACACGTAAATCAAGTCTGTTGCTAAGGTCGCTGGAAAGATGGTGGGATCCTTCTACCGCTCCAGAAGATATCTCACTACTGATGCAATTCTCTATCTATATAAAAGCCAAGTACGTCCAAGGATGGAATACTGTTGCCATATCTGGGCAGGAGCTGCTAAAAACAGCCTATCCTGCCTTGTCAGAGTACAAAATAGACTTTGTGGCTTTGTGGGGGAGACCTTTTCTCTACCCTGAAACCTCTCTCCCACAGAAGAGACGTTGCGAGCCTATCCTTGTTTTATCGTTATTTCCATGGCAGGTGCTCGTCTGAACTCCAATCTCTGGTCCCCCTCGCCAATCTTTCACGAAAAACACCCGTCGAGCTGAATCCACTGTGAAAAATTTCCCTCCACTCTATATCTGTGCCTAAATCAAAACGTGGATTCCATGAACAAAGCTTCTTTCTTAGAACTGCACGCCTGTGGAACTCTGTTCCGTCTGCCTGCTTCCCACCTGACTACAACTTGGATGTCTTCAAGTCCAACGTTAAAAAATTCCTAATGAACCGCCCCCTTAAGTAAACACTTCATCAAATCTCCACACTAACGTAATGTACTTGCAATAACCCTTATCCCTGAGTGGCTTCCGGGCCTTGATAAGTGGTGATCACTGTGTAAAAAAAAACAACAAAAAGCATTTCCACACTCTTTGTTAGAAAATGCGAAACGTTAAGAATATTAGACATTTTATATTTGGGTTGCATTTATTCTTTGACTTAACGTTCGAAATAGTTCACATGAATTCTCATAACTACTTGGTAAATAAGAACGTTGTCGTTGTTTATTTTTAAATTTCAAATGCATGTGCGTCTGCCTGAATCGTCATCAAAATCAAGAACTGATTTCAATGTATATATAAGACTATATATTGGGGTTTTATGGTTTCCTTCCTCTTATCTATTTGCCTTTCTGGTACCTAAGGTACTTTAGCCTTTGTGCATTTTTATTCTTATAGCATTTATATGCTAGTTAACATGTCGCAGAATGGATCTTGTAATCTTGTTTAATTTACTTATGAGTATATTTTATTTTTATTTTATCTATTTATTTCTTTTTAGTAAAAATAGTAACCGTATTATTTTGCATTTTCTCATTGGGGGAGTGGTATTATCCACTGGAGAGCCAGTTTTTAAATCTCTGAAACAGCTACATGGTAAGCAGTTGATGATACCCGTTTTCTACTGTACAAAATTTTAGTAAAGGTTTTAGACTTTTTGAGAAATCGGCTTATGCAAATGCTTAGTCTGTTTCTATTCAACGATTTTAGTTAAGGCTTTTTTTCTTTTACCCCTAATATAAATAAATTCTCTTTAGTAATTATAAAATTTTTAGAAGTCTAGTAGGTGCTGATCTGCGATAGGTTAAATTTAGTTGCTTTTTTCTCGGGAATTTAAACTGCATTTTTCATTTTTAGTTCTGCCTTTTCTATTCAAAACTTTTTAATATTATATTCAAATGATGAGAAACTGGAAGAAATGTATTAACGGAAAAATAAAAATGAATAAATGTATTATATATGAATTATACTCTATATATTAATACCGTTGTCACTTTAATATACGTACGGATGTACTTGTGTAATGGTTCCAGATTATAAATTATTCGATCGGGAGATCCTACTTATTAAAAAGGAGGATTGAAGGTGATAACATACTACGAACGTTAAATTAGTAAATAGATATTCGCTAATTTAAAGTCCGTAGTATATTATCACTTTCTATCCCCTTTTTAATAAATAGGATCTCCCAATCACCGAAAACGAAATCTTATAAAATGTAAATAAAAAATAATGCCGTTTTTGGGCGGTATATGAAACTAAAATACTTTTACAGTTTTAACAAAAGGGCAACAATAATATTGCGGGGTCTCAATTCACACTGAACGTCTACAGAATGTCCAGCAGCAATATATTACACATGAAAGATGCTGCTGTGGAATTTCCACGGGTCTCACTTATAATAATAATAATAATAATAATAATAATAATAATAATAATAATAATAATAAAATACAAAATTTCAAAAGTTGGTTGGTTGTTTTTGTTTTACGGCATATCAACCCTTTTCGGGTTATTTAATGCCGAATCCAAAGATTTTGAAGAAACATTTTTTAATAGAATATATTTGTTGTTTTTAAGTCGGTTTCTATTTAACCCATAGTTGGAACTCTAACAGGTACTACCACTCTGGGTCAGAGTGGACCTGAGAGCAATGGCAATTAAAGGGTGGCTCCACACTCCCTAAATCCCACAAGCTGGGGCCTCACCACTGGATATAGTTTAAGGTCATATCCAGGACCCCCATTGAGGGACATTTACCCTCTGCAGGGGGGCAGTCGGTGTATTCTAATGCCCCACCAACAGGGCCGAAAATTGCAAAAGTAAAAATAAAATCCACTACTACTACTACTACTACTACTACTACTACTACTACTACTACTACTAATAATAATAATAATAATATAGTTTATGTGATGAAAACTTATAATTATTATCACTTGAATCATTAAGTTTTATTCCTAAGCACGTTTTATACAATGCCGTACTAGATACAACCAACGACCTTCCACACTAGTTTGGTGTTACATGTACATCCTGTCTAACCCGGAAGCACCCGATACACTTGGGATCCAATACGGAATCACGTACAGAATATTAATTATTCTAAATCTAGTTTTCGCCCGAAATCATGCACAGGCACTCCGTGCCCGACAGAAAGATTCTTCCGTCCGACAAGACAATACCAAAGACAGTCGTAGATCACATCGGCCCAAACGCTGCGAAAATCGCTCCCCAGACTACAAGAAATAATACAAAAAAATTAATAGTATATAATATAAATATAAAATATAAAAACACACACATATACATACACAGACATACACGTATAAACACTAGGGATATACAGATTATCAAATTACCGAATAATTGGTCGATTAATATTTTTTTTAAATGCTGATTTATAAATACAAGAAACCAAGTTTGCCCAGCTGAAAAAACATGGGTCCTTGTATTAAAAAAATATTCAGTATATAAAACGATTTACTAAGCGTTTATTTTTTTGCACATTTTGCATTTTTTTTTTTTGCATTTCCATACACCAAATATGGATATAAATATCATTAAAACATCCGCTGAGTCATAAGCTTCATTTCGGTACCTTACTTGCCTTGGTGGGGTACCTGTAGGCTGAGATAAACCGCGTCACACAGACAGACAGACAGTAGGAAAATTTATAATAAGATTAAGATTATATTTTAAACGAAGACAAGTTGACCCCCCCAGTGCAAATTTATTAAAATATCAAATAACATGTAGACTTTTTTTTAGGCAAATAGATACAAACAAATGGAGAATTTCCCTCCTTTCTTTTCTTATTGAATAAATATTATTATTTTTTTTACTTTAAATCACTGTCAAAGAAAATTATTTCTTCATCTTTCAATTTTCATGTTAAGGAATTGTACAGTAAATTGTGATGATCTGCGAACCGAAAATAAAGCATTCTTCATCAGTCACACTCTTGTTCCTCGTTTTCAGACTCTTGCTTACATATATATTTTTATTCTTATGGTTTAGATAATGCATATTTTATTGAGATAAATTATTAATTAGATATCAGACATAAGTAATTTAAATACGTAAAAATTAATTAAATATTAAAAACAACCCTTAACAATTATAGCAACCGTTTCTGCTGGAAGTATTTTCATGTCAATCCAAGAATAAGAATACAGCTACTTGCAGGTTGTGTCAAACCATCACATCAAAGCAAATCAGCAAAACTTTTCCAATGACTAATATGTTAAACCATCTTGGAAAGGTTCATTCAAAAGAAGCAAAAGTTTCAAATAAGAAAAGGAAACACAATGAATATTCAGGGAAAGACATTCCAGGAACGAGTGGCAACAACTACGAGCCTACAGTGAAACACCAAACTACAATATAAACTACTATTAACCCTTATCCTCGAGTGGCCTCTGGGCCTTGATAAGTGGTGAAACCCTTGTAAAAAAAAAATAGAATCAATATTGGCCAAAAAGAAAATTTGGAATACGAATGATCACAGGTCAGAAGAAATTCATTATCTGATAAGAGAAATGATTGCTATTGATATCAAACCATATTTTTTAACATCTGACATTGGATTTAATAGGCTTGTTGCAAAACTTTGTTCAAATTACAGCATTCAATCAAACACGTACTTCACTATAATTTTCAATATATTTATAAAAGTAAAACAAAAATTCTTGCTGAAATTAGCAACATTTCATGAACTACAGACATTTGGACAGCTACAACAGATAATGCTCCCTTTCTGAGTTTGACAGGTCATTGATTTTCAAATTACTGAAGAGTGCAGAGCTGTGCTTAGATTTGTTCCATTCCCTGGTGCACAAGTGAAAAATCCCACAATATTCTGGATGAGTATAAAATCTTCGGAAAAAAACTAATTTAAGATGAAACAACGAAAAGCTCTTGTAATGTGTGCTGTTTATAATATTCCTACATTCACAACTTGTTTAAAAAGAATATCCAGTTCCAGAGTCCATTTGAAGAAATCACCAAAGAAGCAAGTTACAGAACATCAACCATATCAATGATGATACCTACAAATTTAGTTCTGAGGTTTCTTTTGTCAAAAACTGTCCCATCTAATTTAATATTTATGACTTTAGTGGAATCCTTCTTACCATTGTGGAACAATTCAGGTTACCAATGGAAACAAGATTTTTATCCTATGTTTGTGTATGTCTACTTTCTTAATGTTAATTTTAAAAGATTGGCATAGAAAACATATTTAGAATTGGATTCTACATCTACTTTTCACTGATGATCAATAGTATATGCTACTCTGCTGAGGATAAAGAAGCACGAACTTGTGTAAATTACAATATGGCAACTTTGAAATCAACTGACAAAAAAGTAACTAAAAATGTCACAAAAGAGACGTTCATCACTCCTAATATAAAAAGACATTAGAAAGTAAAAGTACGATGATTTATAATTCAACTTCGGCCATCATTTTTGAATTGTGGAAAGTGAACACTGCATCATTTATAATAACAAAATTGCACTGATGGACAATTTTTAAAGTATCATTAAATAAAATTGAATTGAATGACAGTAAATATCAACATTTAATATAATTCTATACATAATGATTAATATGCTTACTTTTAAAAACAGTACCAGCTGCAACTTACTTCATTATAAGTCGATAAAAATGTCGATTTGTTTAATTATGGTGGCGGAAATAAAGTACCAAATGTCATAAAAATACACTAAATTCAAAATCACAAAAACTATTAAAAAATCTGGCATTTTGCATGCCTAATCAATACCATATTGTAGAATATCCAAATATCAGCTCTTTATGCAAAGTATTTCTTAAATAGTACCCTCAAGAAACTGTAATAATTTTATGTAATATTTGTCACTTCATGGCGATGCAAGTAAACATACATGTTCTTCATCAATTTAATTTTAATAAAATTAAAAACTGCATGCTATCAATGATAGCGTTCTTTATACAATTTGCGATCCTGATGAATTCTTCGCTTGGCGCTGATCACATGCGTCCATTTGAGGCGTTCCTTCAATCCCTTCCTCAGTCAAACACATATAGAGAAAAAACTTCAGCTGTCCTTCTTCGATGTTAGTGATAAAAATCACTTGTTTATAAAATTGTTAGATGAAAGTACATACTAGTTAGAAAAAACACCCTCTCCTTCACATGTTAAGAAATGGGGTTGTAAAAAGTTCCCTACTATTGCTTTTTTTTATTGTTTTGACATCTTTATTTTGGTTTTGTTCAAGTTAACGTTGTGACTGTTTACAAATGATTTATTTTCGGTTTGTGCTGAGCATTCTACTTTACGTTGAATGCCTAGAAAAATCACTTCTGGTTAATGTTCACCAGTTTTTAAATAAGCAAACGAGCTGGGCTGTTTTTTTTTTCAGAATATTGTTTATCTGATAGACGTTAACCAGAAAGGACTTTTTCGTGGCATATATGTGATGCAGCATGATTTTTAAATAAGAGATTCATCCATTTTTGGTTATACGAGAATTTTTGATGCTTAGAATTCCTACCTTAACACTTTATCATTAGGACTTGTGCAAAAACTTTTCCAGTTACTGAGTCCATTTGAAAAAAAATCACTAAAGAAGCAAGTCACAGAACTTCAACCATATCGATTTCTTTTTACATGGGGGTCATCACTTATCAAGACCCAGGGGCCACTCGGGGATAAATGTTATTGTGTGTACACTAATCAGTGAGGTAGTATCGTAGTAATAGTTAGTATTGGGGATTTGATAGGTGTCATTACTTAAGGGGACGGTTCATCAGGAATTTGTTTGCGTTGGACTTGAAGACATCCAAGTTAAATTCGGGAGGGGGGAACAGGCAAGGGACAGAGAGTTCTACAGCAAGAAGCAAGTCACAGAACTTCAACCATATCAATGATGATACCTACAATTTTAGCTTTGATGTTATTGCTTTCAAAATTTATCCAATCTAATTCTGATATTTCTGACTTTAATGGAATTCTTACCTCTGGTGAACAATTCAATTCTAAATGATAAAAACTTGTGTGTCTACTTTTCTAGATCCAATATTCAAATTTAAATTTAAAAGGAATGACATGGAAAACACTAAGAATCGGCTTCTACATCTTCTACATTTTCTACATCTTCTACTGATGATAATGAAGCAGAATGCGTAGAATACACTTCTTCAAAGTTTTGTTGAGAGTCATATAGATACTAGTGAAAGTAAAGCATGCCGATTAATCGGTAAAATGACCGATTATGCCGATTACCTATTACACCCTTAATACACACATACAATAATATACACATATACACATGTATATATATGCAAATATACTAATAATTACACACACAAATACATAGAATAAAATAAATAAAGGTGTATAAATATAAATAAACACTAAACATAATGATAGTGATGTCAAAAATAAATATTAATTAATAAAATAATTCATTCATGCATTTAGAAAAAATATATGCGTTCAGAAATTATGTAAAATGACACACATACTCATATATATATATATATATATATATATATATATATATATATATATATATATTACTTGTGGAAATGGAAATTTAACCAACTTTTTTGGATTCTGGATTTTTGGATTTTACCGTTATTGGATATTTTACCCGTCACCAGACTATCCATTCACGCGAAATCACCTTTTTCTTCAACATATTCCCTCTGCTTAGTTTCATTTAATACTTTTGCAAGCAAAATCCGATCCCGCATTTTGCTAAATCCTACCCTCTGATGAGAAGGAAAGTATTTCTTCGAAACTCCGCGGATTAAGGACTATCCACTTATTTTGTGTTTCCTTTTTAAAATTAAGTGTTTTTAATTCTTTTTCAAAGTGCTTTTAACATGTTTTATTAACTACTTGTTCTTATTATAAGCTGTATTTCCTATATGGTTTTATCGAGCTTTTTCATCCGGTTGAGATTATAAATATTAACTCTTTAATATTTATAATATACTTTAGTTTTGCTATCTTGAATTATTTTGGTAAACTTAACTGTAATTCTTATTTCATTTATATATATATATATATATATATATATATATATATATATATATATATATATTATAAAGAAGTGAACCATCGCGTGAATTCGATCAAATAAAATAAGATGGAAAACGGGGTGAGGAAAAGAAAAGAAAAAAAAAAAGAAAATAATGGGGCAAGTTATATGTACAATTCAATAAAATAAATAAGTCGATTAAAAACAAGATACATACATACATATAAATATATATATATATATATAATATATATATATATGGTAAGTTATGAAAATATATATGGCAATTAAGCTACACAGAATATTCTGCGTTTCATTCTCGTGAGAATTCGCCAGGCATAAGCATAAGCATAAGAATGATGTCAGGCATAAGCCTGACGAATTCTCACGAGAATGAAACGCGGAATATTTTGTGTAGCTTAATTGCCATATATATTTGCATAACTTACTACCAAGCTCTTCTATGTATCGAGCCTTGTTGAAGTAAATACTGAAAAATTTACGCATAAAATATATCTTCGTATAATAATTTATTTGATTAAATGAAGTTATCATTCATATATATATATATATATATATATATATATATATATATATATATATATATATATATATAGTTTACTATAATATCTATCTCATTTACTATAATAATTATAAAATACCTACAGACACTAGTGTTTCATCCTTTCTGGAATCTTCACTGCAGGGTGTCAAGATTAACACCAGTCGATAGATTTGAACCATATCCATTCGGTTACCATTTACCGTAAGAAATGCTGTTGAATTTTAAACATTTATTTCATTAAATGTTTTTAATATCAGTCAGAGTGATTTAGTCATTATATGACGATCTGCGCGTACATATATGTATATATATGTATGTATATGTATATATATGTATGTATGAGTGCGTGTGTTATTTTACATACTGATTATTACATAATTTCTAAACGCAAATAATTTTTCTAAATACATCAATGAATTGTTTTATTAATACCAAAAATATCATACAAGTTATATCCTAAGACGGATTATATACACTATTGGTCATCCGTAGATTGAATTTTGTCTATCGTCACTAGCGCAGAATGCATTTGTAAACCATGCAGTGCGAATGTTAACTTTTATCGTTTTGGAAATATTTTACATGTACACGTGTATATTTTGCTGGTTCAAATTTGCTTCCTTTTCTTTCATACGTATCTTAATAATAAAAAAACCCATATATTTTAATATTTGTATGCGCTTATAATAAATTCTCACGACTGAAAAATTATATTCTATTTTCCAAAATTAGATTTAGATTATGAAGATATTCAGTAACATTTTAGTGATTTCACCTGCTGTCGTATTTTCAGTTAACAATGCTTCTCGTTTGCCTTAAGGCTACAACTTTTGTAACTGTTCAGTTCTTTCAACTAAACAAGTTACAAAATTAACCGATCTTCATTTTCTTATTATTAAACAGAAAAAAACACCGGCTCCCTTTTATGTGAAAAACGGACATTTTGAGGAGTATTCGCTACTGTCACATGATAATTTACTAAAAAACATCCTGACATGATCTATTATTATTATTATTATTATTATTATTATTATTAGTTATTATTATTATTATCTTATTATTATTATTATTATTATCTTATTATTATTATTATTATTATTATTATTATTGTTGTTATTATTATTATTATTGTTATTATTATTATTATTATTATTATCATCATCATTATTATTATTATTATTATTAGTTATTATTAATATTAGTTATTATTATTATTATCATTATTATTATTATTAGTTATTATTATTATTATTGTTATTATTATTATCATTATTATTATTATTATTAGTTATTATTATTATTAGTTATTATTATTATCATTATTACTATTATTATTATTATTATTAGTTATTATTATTATTTTTATTATTAGTTATTATTATTATTATTATTATTATTATTATAGTTATAATATTAGCATTATTTTCTGTCCCCTTACATCAAGTAATAGTAACCCTAACCCTAACCACTTTAATGAGCAATGAACACCATAGATGACGGTCCCCGCCATTGGACGACATCTGAACACAAGCGATATGCCAATCAGTGGAAAAGAAGTGGATATGTTGGTTATTTATGTTTGACTGAAAATAAAATTTGCCATTTGGAAGTCATTTCACCAAATGCAAGAGCAATTTTATATTCATTAGAGCTGCATATTACTTCTTTTCCAACCGGATTATTTCTTGCTCTGAAATTTCTTCGCCACTGTGATTATTATTTTGTTTTCTTCACTTTACAACCCACTTTCGCGTTCCACTGACTTTTAAATTCTGACTATTTGTTTTTTTTTTTTAATTTTGTTTTTCAGATTTACCATCAAGAAAATCTTCTGGAATTTATATTCCTGATTTTTCCCCTATTTCCTCCATTCCTCTCACATGATTTTTAACTGACATAAAAATACTATTTTTTGCAATTTATGACTATCATAAATTGCTGTTTCATTGAATGCCTTAACAAGGAAATTTTAGCTCTGCTATAATAATAATTTGCTAATTTCTATTTTCCTCTAAAGAGAAGAATAACAAGAGAAGCATTCTTTGAAACTCTGCGGAATAATTTTTGAAAATTGTCTTTAGAATATTCTGTCGAAAAATAAATTCCATTGTAAATTTTACTTGGCGGTTTGAATTACTTTTCTTTTCCTTATATATATATATATATATATATATATATATATATATATATATATATATATATATATATATATATATATATAATCTCTTCAAATGAGTATTGACTGACGAGAGCTTGATATGGGTATTTAAAACGGTCCTAATCATTGGGTTTGAAACCGACGGTACCAATGACTTTTTCATCTGAAAACTTTCTGTAAACCAATATATATATATATAATTATATATATATATATATATAATTATTTATTTATAAACTCTATATACACATATTCCAAAAGGCGGGCCAGTGGTTTCATTGTATTAGATCAACCATTTGTGGTTGAATCAAATCAATACGACTTTGAAATCATCAGCGACTCTGAAAAAGCGAAACAACATAAAAAAAAAACAAATAGAGAAAAACACCGTTAAACGGGCGGTGTCGTTGCTCGAAGTTCCTGTCGTAAACGATGTTTCTCTCTGTGCATATTTTCAGCTTTCACATTCGCGATAGAGCACGTTATTTGATTTATTTTCACCACCTCCTGACATGCTATATATATATATATATATATATATATATATATATATATATATATATATATATATATATATATAACTACTTCATTTACTCACATAAAATTGATATACAAAAGTATAAATTTATGCGTAAACTTTAAGTATTTACTTCAAATGTGCTCAATACGTAGGTAGAGCTAGTTAGTAATTTATAATATATATATATATATATATGAGTTAATTATGAAAATGATTGGTGATGACGTCTTACAGCGAGACAACGTCATAGAGAGAATAAAAACTAGTTGACGCCGTAGGTGTAATTTGTTCATTTTATTTTTATTTCGCTCTCCCTTTACTCTCTCTTTACCCATCTCTCTCTCTCTCTCTCTCTCTCTCTCTTTCTCTCTCTCTCTATCTACTCGCGTTCGCTCTACTCTTTACTTTTCTTCTCACACAGTTTGCTTCGCAGTTTGTTATTCTTCTCCTTCCCTTTTTTCTGTTTACCACCCCCGCACCCCTATTCTCACACTGAACACTTCACTTCTTTTCACACACCCTCCCCTCCCGTTCTCACACTTTCTCATCTGAACGCGAATCGGGCCCGCGTTCAGTGGACCCACCCAGTGCAACCGGCGACATCTGTTTCGCTATGCGCCATTGCATTTTGCAATTTTCGCCTCACTGTTTTTGCTGTAAATACTTGCAATTAATATTATTATCCTTAACCACTTGAACGTTGCTCGTGCTGCCCGGGGAGTCACTGCCTCCCCACCCTCTGAAAGTATTCATAGACACATGTCAATCCCCACTTTCTTCCATTCACCGATATACGAGGTTCCTTCAATAAGTTTCCAGACTTTTCTTTTGTATGGGCACTTTTATTGAGAGTACGCACATGAAACTAGTCCCTTTCGAAGTAATTTCTTTCGGTTGCAATGCACTTGTTGTACGGTTCCAACAACTTTGAAATGCTCCATGCAAGTCCTCTTTTGTGAGCGAGTCAATAACTCTCGCCACAGCCTCTTTTATCTCCTCAGTTGTCTTATATCTCCTCAGTTGTCTCTAAGGGGATTTCAGCTTAAGGAATAACCAAAAGTCACCGAGAGCAAAGTCTTGACCACGGAAGGTAAAGAACTGTCTTGGTGCCGATAACAACGTCTTCATTTCTGATCTTCTCTGAGCACCCTTGGGACAAACTTTGCACCATCGTTCGCATCTTTGTGTGTACAGTTCCCTCATTGACATTAAACTGTGCATTTATTGTCTTTATAGACACACCACCATCTCATCCATAAAAGTCTTTATTTTGGCCAATCAACTCTGGTTTCTGACTTCCTTACTCCTCTTACACTTCTCATCATCTCTCACAAACTTCCTGTCGTCCTTGAATCTCTTATGCTACTAAAAAATTATGCTCAATTCATGCAAGATGGTCTAAAAGCAGTCTAAAGCACTTCACACGTGTAGCATTTTTTTCTAAGTTTCAATCAGAATTTTATTGCATATCGTTCTTCTTAAGTGTCCTCGCATCTAGGTTGCATTTTTGAAATTCACCAGATGTGAAAATCAGGCGTTAGTTGGCTGTATTCCAATTTCTGCTGTAGCTTTTCAGTGGAACTTGAAATCATAAAAATTGGCCAGTCTTCTCATAAGATGTATAGTAACAACATACTGAATTTTCAAAAGTCCGCAACAATTCCAAATGCATAGAAAACTTATTGAAGGCACCTCTTATATCTCTATCAACATATATAAATCACTGCGACTTATCTATCTATCTATCTATCTATCTATCTATCTATCTATCTATCTATCTATCTATCTATCTATTTGTGCATGTGTGTGCATTTGTGCACGTATAAATTTACAAGAATATAGATAAAATTGAAAATGTGCAAAAAGCTGCAATGTAATACAATCGTTTGCGTGCAAAGAAGGAAATGTTCTATCATTAAATGGTATAGATTGACTAAACAACTCATCAGAGACTCATATTTTTTATTGAAAGGACAAAAGGTGGAAAAAGAAAATAAAGTCCTTTTAAAGGATATATATATATATACATATATATATATATATAGTAAGTTATAAAATATATATATGGCAATTAAGCTACACAGAATATTCCGCGTTTCATCCACGTTAGGATTCATCAGGATTAATTGTCATATATATTTTATAACTTACTACCTTGCTCTACTTGAGCAGTTGAAGTAAATACCTAAAATTTACGCATACATTTATATTTTCGTATATTAATATATGTGATTAAATGAAGTAGTCATATATGTATATATATATATTTATACATACATATATATATATATATATATATACATTCCTCAAGACAAGGTGTTGCTGGCAACAAAAAGTGTATTTCATTTTACGTTACAATTGTTTCAATGTCTAGTTCGACAATTTCAAGCATTATATCGTTTGAAAATTTTCAAAAACCAGCATCTCTTCAGACTTTATGAATAAACACACTTTAGACAATAGAAAGAAAAAAAGGCGGGGTTAATCCCTAAGGGAAAAGCTTGCGGGGAAACATTTACCTTGGTTCTGGTTACGGAAAAGTCCATTTCATATTTCCGTATATTAATGCTCAATTATGAAATGTGATAATTTTGTAGCTTAATCCTTAAGTCAACCATTTTTGACTTAAAACCTATTGGTATATGAAAATTTACTGAATTACACGAACTCAGTATATTACATATAAGTCTCTCTCTCTCTCTCTCTCTCTCTATATATATATATATATAGAGAGAGAGAGAGAGAGAGAGACATATATATATATATATAGAGAGAGAGAGAGACTTATATCTCTCTCTCTCTATATATATATATATATATATATATAGAGAGAGAGAGAGAGAGAGAGAGAAGGAGAGAGAGGGAGAGAGAGGGAGAGAGAGGGAGAGAGAGAAATAAAAAAGGAACAAAGCATGTGTTAATCAATATTTTATCTTTATTGAGAGACTTCTCCTGAATGAATGAAATTAATAAAACAAAACACCAGTACAAATTTTTGAAAATATATTTTTGATGTAATGAAATGTATGACCCAGTCCATCTAAAGAACGGAAAAATCGTTGGAAATTCAAAAAAGGGGGTATAGAGTTGCGAAAGAGAGTAAGATTTTTTCTTTCTTTTTTATTACATTATATAGCCGTTAATACATTTAAAAAGATATGATGTAAGTCGTATTCTTTTTGGAATAAATATATCCATTATAATTCAAATATAGATGTTTAACTAAAATGAAATGAATGTATTTTTGTTGTGTAATTTATTGACTGATTATATGTATTAATTATTATAGGAGGTGTTTCCTATCGTGTGAGAGATTTGAACTGTGTCTAAAATTAAATTATGTTATTTTAAAATAAGTTTACTTATTAATGGCGATACATCATAGAAATCTGCACGTTGTTTAATTGTGTTTGAATTTGTGATAAGCGTTGCCTCAAAAAGTCTCCCTCGCAGTTTATTTAAAATAAATTAAACTATTTTTGATTTTTTGAATTAAAAGTATGATTATGCTGCAATGAATGAGAGAATAATGTATTCAGAGAATTGCTATTTCTTATATTTCTTTTATGTTCATTGAGCTTTTTCTTTAATCCTCGTTGGGTTTCACCAACATATATATGATAGCAATTTTGGCAAGGAACGGTGTATATGTCTGTATTTGAAATTGGTTTGTTTTGGAGGTGTTTTGTTGTTTTTAATATTTGTGTGTGTATGTAAAAGAAGATGTCTGTTTATGAGAGAAATGTCTGGTTTATATGATTTTTGCCTATTTATCCTGGAAAATATTTGCGTAGCTTATTTCTTAGCATTTAATATAAAATGTGTGGGATATTTCAAAGTTTTCAAAGTATTTGTGAGGTATTTGAATTCGTCGTGGACTGCAAATTCTGATGCACGTGAGAAGAATCCAATTATCACACCTATTTTATTTGTTTTTATAGTGTGAGTAGAAATGTATGTAATTATTTTGTGTGTAGTTTTGAAGATAGTTTATTATCGGATTTTATAATAAGTATATCTAGAAAAGGTAATGAGTGATTGTTGTCTGTTTCATAGGTAAACTTTACGGAAGGTTCGACTGAGTCTAATTTTTTTAAAAAATATTATCTATGCGCGTGTTTTAGGTAGTATCTAACTATTATGTGTTTGGAGGTAATCTCAATTTGAAAGGACCAGATTCGAGGAATTCTAAGAAAAGGCAGGTTAATACTCCACTGAGAGGGTTACCCATAGGAAGACCGAAATTTTGCTTGTAGAAATTGTTATTGAATTGAAAATAAGTCATGTCAGTTATAAATCTAATAATTTTTATAAAAATGTGTCGGGAGGAAACAGTAAGTTAATATTTGATTTTTTAAAGTGTGTATGAAGTAAATTTCAACATTTTCAATGTATACATTAGTATATAATAATGTTATATCTAAGCTGTATAGTTTTTTTTATGTATGTTAATGCTTTTTATCTTGTTTAGTAAATCCCCGGAGTTCTTTATGTATATATATATCGCTTACGAAAAAAGAATTACACCCTTCACTTTATCGTCATTACAAAATAGACTTCGTGGTTTAGTGGGGGATGCCCTTTTCTCTTCCCTGCAACCTCTCTCCCACAGAAGAGACGTTGCGAGCCTGTTTTTGTTTTATCGTTATTTCCATGGCAGGTGCTCGTCTGAGCTCCAATCCCTCATTCCCCCTTGCCAATCTTTCACGAGAAACACCAGTCTGGCTGAAACTACTGTCAATAATTTTCCCCACTCTTTATCTGTGCCTGAATCCAAACGTAGATTCCATGAGCAAAGCTTCTTTCTTAGAACTGCACGACGGCAGTGGAACTCTCTGCCGCTTGCCTGTTTCCCACCTGACTACAACTTGGACGTCTTCAAGTCCAACATAAACAAACTCCATACAAACCGCCCCCTTAAGTAAGACACTCTATCAAAACCCCCAATACTAATGATTACTACAATACTATCTCATTGATTACTGTACACGCAATAACCCTTATCCCTGAGTGGCCTTCGGGCCTTTATAAGTTGTGACCCCCCTATAAAAAAAACTTTAAAAATACATGACTAAATATAATTTATTTTGTTCCCCGCTGGCCCTTTTACTGAATTTCAAACTATCATTAAACGTTGGTCTTTTTATTAATTTCGCTACGTAAATCTATAGAGCGATATAACATGTTGTAATTATTTGAAAATCAGATACTTATAATATTTTTGCATATTCGTACAGCAAATCATCCTAAATCTTATTTAAACGAAAAAAAAATGTTTGGTTAAAAAACCTTTTAAAAAAACTATTTTAACGTTTTAACGATTGAGGCAAAAATGGCGGTTCATGGTTTTTTTTGAAAATTAAAATTTAAAGTTCTATTGAAAAAATAAAAAAAAGTTTTATATTATTCTGCTTTTTCATATGATAAAATTCAGTCTTTTATTTTTCTGTAAAAAAAAAAAGGAAAGTTGCTAAAAAACAATGGATTTTAATAGATTTTAATTCGTTAAAAAACAACTTTGTTTTTCTTTCACTTTTTGGCCGTGCCTATTATAATAGCTTTAATTTATATATTATTCTAAAGAGCGTTTTTCGTTCCATCTAATCGTTTAAATTACAATCGTTTTAAAATAAGTATGTCTTTATTTCAACACGTTGAATGACAAAATCGAAAAGAAAAAAAAGAAGCAAATTCGCACAATTTTCTTATTTCAATTTAAGCTACGCCGAAAGCTGCTGAAATAACGGAGCGTTTGGCCTAAGAACCACTACTGAACGCACAGCACAATGGTGGTTTAAGAAATTTCGTGGCGGCGACGAGAATTATGCAGTTAATCAGAAACATTTTTTTGTGATTTCACCTGGCATCGTTTCCGTGAAAATGATGAGAGTATTGAATGGCTATCGAATGTGGACAATGATCAATTCAGAGTTTTAGTCGAAGCCAATCCACGCACAACTGTTCGAGAACTTACTTCTGAAATAGACATAACATATACGACGCTTTCAAACCACTTGAGAGAGATTGGAGAGACAAAAGACTTGATAAATAGATTCCCCAACTAAAAGAGACGTCGTTATGAAGTGTAATTTTCCCTTCTTTTACGCAACAAGAATAACCCGTTTCTCGACCAAGTTGTAACTTGTGATGAAAACTGGGTTCTTTACGACAACTGGCGACACTCAGCTCAGTTGTTAGATACCGACTAAGCTCTACGACACTTCCATCGGCCGGTTTCATCCATTACTTTGTTTTTGATGCAGGTGAAACGTTTACGGCGAAATACTGTCAACAAACGGATGAAATGCACCAGGAACTTCGACAACAACACTCAGCATTAGTCAACAGAAAAGATCCAATTCTCCACGACAATATTTGACTGCACATTGCAAAATTGACCCTACAGAAGTTGAACGAATTAGCCTACGAAACTTTGCCTCATCCGCCACACTCTCCCGACCTCTTACCTACCGACTACTATTTTCAAAAATTCTTCAAAAACCTAAGGAATATCACAAACGCCTTCAGCGACTTCATCAACAAAGCACAAGAGGCACTGTTTTACAATTTGTCATTTTGCAGACGGAGACAACTCTCGTTTACTAAGAGATTCATTCATTTTTTCATCTTATAATTAAGGAGGCTCGATCTGACGTTATTTTTCTATTAAATCAAAACATTAAAAAAAAAGAAAGCTACGACGAAGTTTTTAATGCAAAAGTTGATAACATTAATAATAGAAAATGTAGTTTTTACGCGACTATTAAGAGAATTGTTTCTGCTTTCATATCATAATTTACTATGCTAAAACCAACGATATTTTCATTAGATGAAAATATTTAAAATAAAATAACCTATAGATATAAATGTTTGAACATAATAAAAAAAAACGATGAGGATTTCGTAGCATACGCCAGAAAAGTAAATCGCCAGTGTGAACGGTTCAACACTTATAAACCTGAAGGAAGACATGTTCAATTGTTTAATAATTGTACAGGGTTTGACATCGAATAAGGATAAAGTGATTCGGTATCAACTAATGACAATGTTAGAAGAAGATACGGAGATAACATTGCAGAAAGTATCGGAAAAATGCCAGAAATGAATTACTATTAGACGGGATAACGTATATATTTAAGAAAAAAGTTTTGCTCGAATTAATAATGCCAAACGTATATAAAAAAAGAAAGGAAAAAGAAAGGAAAAAGAAAAGAAAAAGAAAGGAAAAAGAACCTTATGAAAGAAAGAAAAAAGAATTTGAAATATTTATTTCAAAGGATGTGGGATTTAGAATCACAATACAAGCAAATGTTATTTTAGAAACAAGATTTATTTTGAATGTGCTCAGACGGGGTATAAAACCTCAATGTATAAAAAGAAATATTTTCAGAAACTTAAAAGGATAAATGCAGTTTTATCGAAATTTACAAAAAAATGACGAGAAAACAAAATATGTAGACATGACAGTTAATGATCGAAATATTTTTGCTTGCTGGATACAGGGCGTAACGTTTCTACAATTTACGAAACTACCTGGTAAAAATACAGGAAAAATAGCAAATGAAGTGTTTCAGGAAACAGACTAAAATTCAAGAATTCAATGCAAAAGTGACACATGACGACAAAACGCATAAAACAAAGATTTATGTCATGTCAGGGAAAAATGAAGATTTGTTCGGTATTGATTTAATAAATATATTTAATTTACAGGATAAACCAATAATCGCGTTTTACAGGAGATTAAATGAATCGGTTATGAGAAAAGCAAAACCGACTGAAAAATTTGTTAAGAATTTAAAAAGCGAATTTAATAAAGTTTTTGCTGGCGAACTTGGTGGTTGCACGAAGACTGAAGTGAAATTCGAACTCAAAGACAACGTAAAACGAGTATTTAAGCCCCCCCCAAAAAAACGCTAGACAAAAAATGAAAAACATTAAAAAAAGAAAATGGAGTATCTAGTAAAGTACTCGGAATGGTCATCTCCTATAGTTTACAGGAATAAAGGAAAACAATCAAATAAGCGTCTGCGCGGATTTTTCAACCGGACTTGAGGAATGTCTAAAAGATCACTTATATCCACTTCCTTGCCAGACTACATGAATTCTGTCCTAGCATCTAATAAGCCCAAGAGCCTAAAAGATAGCTATACTATAACATTCTTAATTAGAGAGAGAGAGAGAGAGAGAGAGAGAGAGAGAGAGCGAGAGAGAGAGAGAGAGAGAGTAAAATAATAGTTCTCGCTTTTTGCTAACTCAATATTTGAGCGGTAGATCCCGATAATAATTCACGGTGTTTTCTTAAAATTCAACAGTCGTGGAAAAATAAAGAAGTAAATAAATACAGACATGACCGCGTTACCGTCACTACGAAAGACGACGCAAATATATACAAAAAGGAAACAAAGCTAAAAACGACAAACGTCTGTTCGATTTGGTTTATTTTAACACAATAACCTGTCTTTAAGATGAGAGAGCATCTGTTGTTTCTTCTGAGCGTAGTCAACCCTGTCCTTCCGGCGTGTGCTGCGGTCGTTACGTACGCGGAGTGATACGGCTCGGACAAAAAGAGAAACACATCTTCCGAAAAGAAATCAGGATAATGTCTCGGATGTCTGACACCATTAAAATTCAATCAGAAAATAACTCGTCGACGCCAAGAAAATATGCAATCTCGTTCCAAATTGTTATAGCCTCCTTTTATTGTTTCGTCGCTTCCGCCTAAGTCAATCGGAAATGCGTGTTCCCGCCCTTGTGAGCAAAAACAGGATTCTCTATGGCGCTGATTGTTTGTGTTTGTTTTTCTAACAAGCAGAACTGTTTCCGTATTGTAAGAATTGTGCAATCTCGAAACTTTTACTTCTACAGAGTGGAACGATAAAATTGTCGCCCTAAAAACAATACTACAGCTTTATTTTAAAACTTTTATTGAAAAAATCAATTCAGGCAACTTGATTATCGAGTAGAGCTGACATCTAACTAATGTAACAGCCTTCAGTCTCAATCACCGTCTCGATACGAGTCCGGAACTGGGAGTTTTCCATAAAAACCAGCGGAAGCTCGGCGAATACTCGGTGTATGGCGGCGATCAAGCTGGTTTGGTATTGTGGGAGGCCATGTTGGTGATGTTCTCGACATATGACCAAACGAAGTAGTCCAACGAGTTCAGTTCGGGGGAAGAGGGGGCAGTGAAAGAAGAGTACAAAGTAGCACTCTTTCTGAAGCGAAGCCTGAGTCTCTTTGGACTTGTGGGCCGACGCCAAGTCATGCTGCCACACCCAGATTCTGCAAGCGACCACCTGATTGTACCAGCTGATCATTACTCTCTTCAGCATATCCAGGGACACTTTGGTGTTGACTTTCAAACTGACTTTGAAGATGTGAGGTGGCATGATGTAGCCCTTACATTAAAGACTATAACCGTGACCGGAAAGGGTGGTCCGATGCGTTGAACTGTGTCCTAAAGCGATGAACCGATTTGTATTTTAAGGGCGCTAGCAATGGTTCTCTTGTCATAACCTGGATCGGCAGAGAGCATGAGTTGTACAGCGGCGCATCTCTGATCTCGCTCATTGAACATTGTGTCACTTTTAGACGTGATAGAAGGCTCCTATCGTTCTTGGAATCTATAACAATTGGTAGATGGTTTGCAAAAAAAAAAATAAATAAATAAATAAATAAAAATAAAAATAAAAATGCAAAAAAAAAAAAAAAATAAAACAAAACAAAGAAACAAAAGAAAAACGGTTTTCACCAAACGGAAATGGAATCATGTCTTTTCTAGGGCGACAATTTTATCGTTCAATCTGTATTTAAGTTTTATTGTAAAAGTTACTTTTCTTTTCTTTCTTATTTATCTAATCATGTTTATGTATCTTTCTATCTTTTTATTTATCTTTCCATCTATCAACTATTATGTATAAGGATCTTCTTCTGTATGTGTGTCTGAGTTCGTTCCTTATCGACTCCTAAACATCTGGGTCGATTTTTTGAAATTTCACACAAATGTACTTTATGTGTCTGACAGTGTTCTTAGATAAGTTTTGTATCTGAATGTCGTTAATAAGTATCGATAATCGATGATTGAAAAAATCCGATGAAAGACAGAACATGCAATTTTGACTAAAATTAACGCCTTATACAGCCTAACATCACAATGGAATTTGAGAATTTTTATCTCCGCACAATTAGAAAGATAGGGCATGTAAAATCAACAGTAGTTTTTCATATGACAGGGCGCGTGCGTAGTTAATGTTTCTGATTAAAGCACAATTTAACTTTTTGCATTAATTCAAGCTATTATATAAAAATAAAAGATGAACAGCCACGAAGACGAGAGTGGTACAATTACAATGACCTTTTGTGCCCCAGATATTTTTTTACGCATAAGCATCTCAATTCTCAATGAACTTTTTTTTAAAGGAATTCAATAGTGCACCGCTGCTTCTGACGCACGCTCATGAAATAGGTTGTTTACTTAGACTCTCACACCATCAATATCTACAACACAAAGACGAAACTTTCAGGTTATAAATACATTAGTTCAGTCATCATAACAGTGAAATATGCAAATTCCTGATTCATGCAACCATTATAAAAAATAGGAAGCATTACTTTTGGAACCTTTCCTGAATATGTACTAGTAGGGAAACCCGACATTGCCTGAGATTTAATGATGATCAACGAATGTTTCGCTTTTTCATATTATATTGTCATCGAAATCTGTGAATTCACCCAGTTTTCAATCAAATCGAGAGTCCACAATGCATTGTAATCTACATTGCACTATAGAGAACCTATTGTTAGTTTTATAAAATTATTTTTATATAATGGTTTAAAATGCAAAAGTCAAGTATCGTGGTTCAATTGGGCTCTAAACAGAAACATTCATTTCGAACGTGATCCTATCACTTCAAAGAACCTACTGTTGATATTATATGCCGGGTCTTTCAAGTTGTGTGATAATAAAACTTCCAAAAATGGACTTGTGATGTTGGCTGAATAAAGAATTTAGTAAAAATCGTCTATTCGTGTTTTTATCAGAATTTTTCGATTATCGATATTTACCTTATAAAAACTATCGAAGAACACTGCTAGGCACACAAAGTACATTTATGTTAAATTTAAAAAATCATCACAGCTATTTAGGAGTCCATAGAGAACAAATAGACACACACAAAGTTCTTATATATATATATATATATATATATATATATATATATATATATATATATATATATTCATTTATTTATTTATATGTTTCAGGTTAAAGGTATTCAGGAGATAAACCACATTCACAACCAACTTACTCTAGGATAGCGATACAAAATAGCTTTAAAACTAACAAAAACAATAGAAGATAAACAAATAAATAAATTAAATAAACATGAATATACATAAATGTTCGATAAAATGCATGTTCATTGGCTGATAGGAAGGGGCGCGGTAGATACTAGAAAGCTGATTGGCTAACTAAAATCCTCAACAGAAGAGGACCATATAAAAACGAAAAAAAACACAGAATTCGCGCATAAGCCTGACGAATCCTAGAGTGGATTAAACGCCGAATATTCAGTGTAGCTTAATCGCCATTTATATTTTATAAATTACTAACTAGCTCTACCTACGTATTGAGCACTTTTGAAGTAAATACTTAAAGTTTACGCATAAATTTATACTTTCGTATATTAATTTTATGTGAGTAAATGAAGTAGTTATATATATATATATATATATATATATATATATATATATATATATATATATAAAGCTGAACGTCTGTGTGTGTCTGGTCACGAATAGGCTCCTGTATGGTTGACTATTATAGAAAACTGATCACATATAATGATAGAAGGTGTATCGAGATACAGGAATATGTATGTTTGATTTGGCATAATGATGGTTCATTAAAATTGTGGGGTCTGCGTACGGGCCTGGTCCACAAAGTATGGAAATAAAAAATGTAAAAATTAAAAAAGAACGTTTACAAGTGTTTTTGATATAGATGTACATAAGAATACTTTGATAAGTATTTTTTAACTTAAATAGGGATGGTATAATAATATTGTGGGGTCTGCCTTCGATCCTGGCCTCCATAGAATGGAAATAGGCACAAACTTTAATAAAGCCTTTTTATATCTATCTGCGTAAGTATACTTTGATAATTATGTTTCAGTTTGAAGAAATATGGTATAATCAAATTATGGGGTGTTCGTTCGCGCCTGACCTCCATAGAATAGAAATATGTCACAAAGTTAAACAAGGTTTTTTAATATAGATCCACAGAATATCGTGATAAGTGTTTCAGTGTGAACAGGTATGGTATAATAAATTATGGGGTTTATCTATTTTATTTTTACTTTCATCATATTTTGCTTTGGTTTTGATACCCCGAAATTCGAAGCTATCTCTTTACAACCCTTTCTTTTCATAACCTATCATACTTTCATAAATCAGATTCCATTTCCTGTAGGCTGTTTTTGAACCCAGTCAACGACGGGTACTTTTGCTAGTATATATATATATATATATATATATATATATATATATATATATATATATATATATATATATAAACAAAAGATTACTGTCAGTTGACGGCGTCATTCGGTTATCTACTTTTCGATCAATCTCACTCAGTCGACGAGATCTCGCGAGAATATTCGCCAACGGGTCGCTCCTGTGTTTATTTTATCGAAAATTCCAGCCGAATGTTTTGGGATGAGGAGTTTTAATTATTTAAACTCTTTTCTTTCAAACTATTTTCTGAACGATTTCTTTCTTTTTTTTTTTTATTACTTTTTCACCGCAAACAAGGCAAATTGCCACTTTGGTGTAGGGGGCTACTATCAGGGGCAACAACTACTGGGGTACTATGTAGGGATTTGGGCAGCAAGGTGTCGGTTCACGTTACACTTGAACTTCTGCACGTCAGTACTGTTGGGGAAGCAGGGACCTGGAATGGAATTCCAGAGTCTAGCGGTTCTGGGGAAGAAACTATTGGAGTAAAAAGATCTTTTACATCTAGGGATCTCTACAGTGTGGGGGTGAGATTTAGCAGCCTGTCGGGTTTGTCGAGGGTGCTCACGTCGTGGGGGCACAAGTGATTGCAGTTCGTCAGAGCATTCACCACTAAAATACTTGTAGAAAAGGCAGAGGGATGCAACATTTCGTCGATGGGACAGAGGCTGAAGCTTAGATGCCAGTTCTGGGCCTATCAGGTTTGCGACTCTCTTTTGAACCTTGTCAAGGCTTTTAATGTAATTGTTCCAACTCATGTTTCGTGTGAACGTTAGGCCAAGGAGTTTGAAAGATGGACTCTCAGATAAAGAGTCGTTGGCCATTGCTATGGGTGGTAGAGAGGGTTTCTTGTAATTATTGAATGAAACTCGACTTCGTTTCGGCCTAAACATGTCTGCGAATAAAATAACCAATCTAATTCATTATTGTATCTTTTGCTTGATCACTAACCCCAGACAAAATTGCCCTGACCTCCCAGACTAGCAGCAAAATCCCACCTCTTCAATGTAGATTCTGGAAGATTTTAGCTTTTTCTTGGGACTCCCTGCATTTGGAAACACCTGCTTCCCTGATCGTACTAAAATACATATACTTAAAACTTAAATATAACCTTAACAGACACCTTGCTGCTCAGCTCCATAACCTGGTTGATACTATAAATCTGATCTCTATCGAAGTAGCCCCTTATGCTTCAAAAGTACTGTGTCTTGTTCGGGGCGAATAAACAAAAGATACAGTTACAGACCGGAAAAATAATAAAGTATACATTTTTCTCTTTTCAAATCTCCGGTTAGATCAGATTGCGCGCTGACATGAGCATTCTCATGACAGCTTTTTTAACCTTACTACTTCCATCCTCATGAACGTTTAAAAATTGCAACATTTAATCTGAACAAAATGTCTCTCTCAATTACCTATTTCCAGATAGAAGGGCGCAAAAGGTTTTCACCCTCTATACATTAAGTTCTTTCACTCCACTCAAGACACTTCTTAACTGGTACAAGTATTTTATCACGACCGCTGTTATTTACTATTCACCTACTACTAATAACACTACAACATATTAAAGACGTAAATGATAGGACCCCCCCTCTAATTCAAATAGATTCTACTTTGTATTATGCTTGTATTATTAATGTAGTTATTTGGTTGTTCAGAAAACCATAATCAGCAAATAATTACAAATTGACAAAATAAAGGCTGGTGCATCTGCTACTTGTCTCTCACTCCTATGCAGGGTTCAAAAGAGAGTTGCCAACCTGATAGGTCCTGAACTGTCATCTACGCTTCAGCCTCTGTCCTATCAACGAAATGTTGCAACCCTCTGCCTGTTCTACAAGTACTTTAATGGTGAATGCTCTGATGAACTACAACACTTATACCCTCTCGACATAAATACTCCCGACAAACCCGACAAGCAGCTAAATCGCGCCCCTTCACACTAGAGATCCCTAGATGTAAAAAAGCCTTTTACTCTAATAGTTTCTTCCCCAGAACTGTTAGACTTTGGAACTCCCTTCCGGGATTCGGCTTTCCCAACTGTACTGATATGCAGAAGTTCAAGTGTAATGTGAACAGACATTTTGCCACTCATCTCCCTTCATAATATCCCTGCAACTTATGCCCCCGATAGTAGCCCCCTTACTTCAAAGTGGCAATGTGCCTTGTTTAGGGTGAAAATATAATAATAATAATAATAATAATATATATATATATATATATATATATATATATACCTGTTTTATTTGCGTTCTTATTGTATATGTGTTTATTTTCCTTGCAGCTTATTATAAACAGAGTTATCTTTCTTTACGTCTTCCTCTATTTGTTTATACTGGCCATGTTAAATTTCGAACACAGCGTGAAAATTTGTCAGCGTTTCGCCTGCACAATTTAAATGCTCTAAAATCTTCTAGCAGCTGCATAATGATATTAAAAATATTACAATAAACAAGGATTTGTAGATTAGCAATCACGTTATAAACAAGCGTGTGTTTCTCGAACAATTTCTGTAGTTTTGGTCAACCACGTACTTTATGATCAGGCTGTCCGAAAATACCGAATTGCGGATGCTGATTACCTTTTCAAAACTCAATCATGCTAAACAAAGTAAAAAAGAAAATAAACGATTTTCCTCCACAAAACAACCAAACCAAACATCATGAATAAATATTTGAAGATATAAACAAATTTAAACATAAAATCTTTTACCAAAATGTTTGGATTTGGCATTAAATAATCCCAAAGTGTTGATATACATAACAAGGAACCAACTGTGCCACATGGAAAAAAATTCACAACAAACTTTATTTAATTGGTTTAAAACAACTTAAAAACATGATTGACGAAGGCCATGTATGGGAAAATTATACAATTTAACAATTATACAATTTAGCAAATATACAATTTAACAATTATACAATTTAACAATTATACAATTTAGCAATTATACAATTTAACATTTATACAATTTAACAATTATACAATTTAGTTATGTAATTCAACAATTACACAATTAAACAATTATACAATTTCACAATTATGTAATTTAACAATTTAACAATTATACAATTTAGCAATTATGTAATTTAACAACTATACAATTTAACAATTATGTAATTCAACAATTATACAATTTAACAATCATACAATTCCCCAATTATGTAATTTAACAATTATACAATTTAACAATTATGTAATTCAACAACTACACAATTTAATAATTATGCAATTTAACAATTATGTAATTTAACAATTATACAATTATACAATTTAGCAATTATGTAATTCAACAATTATACAATTTAATAATTATGCAATTTAACAATTATGTAATTTAACAATTATACAATTATACAATTTAGCAATTATGTGATTTAACAATCATACAATTATACAATTTAGCAATTATGTGATTTAACAATTATACAATGTAAGAATTATCAGCAAAAAAACTGTTGAGTTTATGAAATTATTTTTACACAATCACTTGAATTAATGTTAAACATATAAATGTCAAGTATCCTGGTTCCATTGTGCTTTAAAAAGAAACATTCATTTCGAACGCAACCCTGTTTTATGAAATAATCTACAATTGCTTTTATAGATAAATGCACTTGTTATGTTATGTTGTATAAAAGTGTTAACTTTGGTTAAAATCGCACTTCCTTTAATCGAATTTGTTCCGATTTCTGATTTTCGATACTTATTAAACGCATTCCGATAAAGTCTATCTAAGAACACTACCAAATACATCAAACACATTTGTGTGAAATTTAAAAGAAAATCGTCCCAGTCGTTTCCGAGTTCATAGGAATGAAATCGCACACACAGACATCGACAAAATTCCTTTAATATAATAAAGATACGCGGAAAACAACCTCACACCTCTCTGAGAGGCAGTTATCCTAAAACAATTGATTTTACTGGTGACTCAGTAAAAAAAGAGCAAGGGTTTCCCCATCTCATTCCTCACGTCGTTTATTATGGAAATAGCTTGTGACAAGGCGTGAAGCACCTTGATATAAGGAGTTAACAAGAACTAAAGATGATTTTCGCAAAGACAGGTTATGTCTATTTGCTTTAGTATTTCAAAGACTAAGGCAGGAGGAAAACAGTCAACAGAAAGAGTTTCATAAGTGTGCAATTCTTTGGAAAGAATCTACTGGAATATGAAGCTGTATCACAATACGGTATTAAAATATTGAATTAATGGAAACCACTTGACATATGAGTCAAACGAGTTGTAAGCAGAAAATTAAGAGGTTATAGTGGTTCATGTTATAATTTCTTACTAAAACATCATTTAAATTAGAAATCTGTTATTTATATTTGATTTTAGGCAATGCGAATGAAGTGTTAAAACGGTAGTTATTTGCAAGAACGAATTGCGCAGCTATTAACTGTTAAGGCCATGGTTGACTTTATTGGCAAGTTGTGAAGGTTTTTGATATATTTAGTTGAATCTTTCGAGCCATTTACATGCGCCCTTCTGTAATACAGCCTTTTGAAACCCGTTTCTTTGAAGAGAATAAAACATATGTTGTATATTTTTGAATTTCTGTCTCGGCGTAACTGAAACTGAACATATGTCGATCGATTCAAACGTTTAAAGTTGAAACGAAGAATCACACAGATATGGGGTGCGCATGCGCTAAGAAATGACAGAACAAGAAAAGTGAGAGAGGAAAGGGGAGATAACAAGAAAGGGAGAGAGAGACAGATAGAGAACAAGAGGGAAATAGCTTGACAAGAGACAGGTAAAATAGAGAAAAGGATTATTATTCTAATCGTTCAAATGGACGTCACTGAAGATGGGCACAAAAAAAGGTAGAAAAACTAATGCAAAATATAAAAATGGCGGCGATCAAATACAAGATAATCTTTTATTTGTTTTTTTGCTTGTGCTTTTTTCCTTATCAAGTTAAAAATTGGTTATCCGCAAATAACTTGAAAGTCTTTATGCCTTCAAAAAGTTTCTTGACCTTTTTGTACAGGCATTTAAAATTGTAGACCTTTGAAAATTCAGTATGTTATTGCTATACATCTTATGAGATGAATTACTAATTTTTATGATTTCAAATTTAAATGAACAGCTCCAGCAGGAATTGGAATACACCCTACTAAAGCTTAATTGTCAAAGCTTGTGAATTTTAAAAATGCAATCTGAACGTAAGGACACTTTAGAAGAACGTCGCAGTAAAATTCTGTTTTGAACTTGGAAAAGATATCACAGAAACGTATGGAATGCTTCAGACTGCTTCTGGACCATCTTGCATGAATCGACTATCAGGTTATTAGTGGTATAAGATATTAAAGAAATGCAGAGAGTCTGTGAGGGGGTAATGAGAGGAGGAGTAAAGAAGTCAGAACACCAGAATTGATTGGCCAAATAAAGAATTTCATGGATAAGGACCGCCATGTGTCTATAGAGATATACGTCCACAGTTTGATGTCAGTGTGGCAACTGTACACACAACTATTCGAGAGGACCTGAAAATGCAGAAGATTTGCGCGAAGTTTGTCGCAAACTATTTTACCAAGATGGACATCAAGCTCCGTGTGTCTGTTGGTTATTCCCTGAGGAAAACCTTAGAGACTGTCGTTATGAGAAAATTGAAAGAGGTTGTGACGCGGGTCAATGACACGCTCACACAAGAGGATTTCCATGGGAACTCCCAGAAGTTGTTTGAACGGAACAACAAGTGCATTGCAGCCGAAGCAGATTACTTTGAAGGGACTAGCGTTTCATATGTGTACTATCAATAATAATACCCATACGAAAAAAGTCACCTCATAAGTTGAAAGACTTGACAACTTAGTTCCTCTATGTAATCTGTTTATTTACATTTTGAGTTTTAAAAAAAGATCAGTGTTACTTTCATTTATTTCATATTATTTATCTAGTATTACGAAAACTGAAATTTATTATTTATTATTGAAAACATATATTAATTGTTTACTAAACATGTGCATTGAAGATTTTCTGTTTTAAACTACAAAAACATAAAAATACTGTAGTTTGTTGAAAGCATTGTGTTTAGTGTATAAATAGCTTTTGTAGTTATGCTAAATGTTGGGAGGCAACCCGGGAAGAATTATGTCTAATAAATTTATTTATTTAAATTTGTTTCATGGATGTATAAAATTTTAACTAAATATTCAGTATCATTCATGCTGTTTTTTTTAATATTTTATTTATTTATTTTTTTTTTTTATTACATTTTCACCCCAAACAAGGCACATTGCCACTTTAATGTAGGGGGCTACTATCAAGGGAAACATCTACTGGGGTACTATGTAGGGATTAGGGCAGCGAGATGTTGGTTCACGTTGCACTTGAACTTATGCATGTCAGTACAGTTGGGGAAGCAGTGACCTGGAATGGAATTCCAAAGTCTAGCAGTTCTGGGGAAGAAACTACTGGAGTAGAAGGATCTTTTACATCTAGGGATCTCTACAGTGTGGGGGTGGGATTGTGTAGCTTGTCGGGTCTGTCGAGGGTGTTCACGTCGTGGGGGCACAAGTGCTTGCAGTTCTTCAGAGCATTCACCATTATAATACTTGTAGAACAGGCAGAGGGATGCAACGTTTCTACGATGGGACAGAGGCTGAAGTTTTGATGCCAGTTTAGGGCCTATCAGATTTGCGACTCTCTTTTGAACCCTGTCAAGGAGCGAGAGACTAGTAGCCGATGCACCGGCCCAAATGTGACAGCAATACTCCATACATGGCCGAATAGTGGCCTTATAGAGGTACATGATACTTTCGGGTGTTAGAAGTTTTCTAGCACAGTAGAGAGAGCCCACCTTCCTTGCAGCGGCCCTGGCAATGCCCTCGATGTAATTGTTCCAGCTCATGTTTCCTGTGAACGTAAGGCCAAGGAGCTTGAAAGACGTACTCTCAGCTAAAGAGTTGTTGGCCATTGCTATAGGTGGTAGAGAAGGTTTCTTGTAATTATTGAATGAAACCAGTTTTGTCTTGGTGGCATTGAACGTTACCATCCATTTTTGTCCCCATTCCACTACTGATTTGAGGTCATCCTCTAGTGTTTCTGCCATTACTTTAGATATATGTTCATTTGTTTTCCTGTCGTGCCTGCTATAGAGTGTGGTGTCATCAGCATATATACCCATCTCAGAGGCAGTTTTGTCGGGGAGGTCATTTATGAATATCAGGAACAGCAGAGGACCAAGGATAGATCCCTGGGGCACTCCCGCATTTATATTATATTGTTTAGACGTACGACCGTCGAGGACAACCTGGATTTTTCTCTTATCTAAGAAGGATTTAATTATGTTAAGTATTCTACCAGTGATACCGTAAGATCTAATCTTCCTGAGGAGACCCTCATGCCATACCCTGTCAAAAGCCTTAGATATATCTAGAGCTACCGCTCTTCCCTCTCCCGCTTTGTCCAGTGAATGGTATATGCGTTCAGAGATTACAGTGAGGATGTCTGCCGTGGAACGGGCTTGTCTAAATCCATATTGATGGTCGGTAAGAAGTTTAGCATCTGTAAGGTGCTGGACTAGAGCATGGTTAATTAAGGTCTCAAATATTTTGGCAAAAAGTGGGAGGAGGCTAATAGGGCGATAATTTAATGGGTCAGTGCTTTCGCCAGAATTCTTGAATACTGGTACAACAGAAGCAGTTTTCCAACAGCTCGGAAAGCAAGATTCATTAAGGCATTTGTTGTAGAGTTTGGAGAGAACTGGAGCTACTTCGGCTGAGCACTTTTTTAATAGCACAGCTGGGATGAGGTCGGGTCCACATGCTTTGGAAGTGTCAAGGTTTTTTATGATAGCATGCACCTGAGCAGGGGTGATTTCCAGATCGTCTAGCGTGGCGTCTGTCCGCATAGGAAAGTCAGGTAGGGGTGGTTTAGAGGGTCCAGTGTAGAGTTGGAGGCAAACCGACTGGCAAGCATGTTAGCCTTCTCGGTTGCTGAGCAAAGAACCTCGTGATTGTTGGTTAGTGGGGGAATTGTTGATTGCCCATTATTTACTACACTGTTGTAGATTTTCCAGAAGTCACGAGTTCCTAATTTTTGTGCTTCGATGCGTTTTTTAGTGGTTTCCGTAAATTCCCTCTTAGCTGTCGCTATTTCTTTCTTAACGTTACTTCTAGCTTCTATGTACTTTTGTCTGTTTGAACTGGACTTATGTCGGTTAAACCTGCGGAATGCATGCTGCCTTTGAGCAATGGCAGTTGCGCAAGTCGAAGTAAACCATTGGGGAGAGTGGGGCTTGCTATAGAATTTCCACATGGGAACATGCGCTTCGATTGCAGTTTTGAACCATTCAGTGGTCTCAGTTGCACACTGTTCAGCAGGAAGAGAAAAAATATTTCCCCATGGGGCGTCTCTGATAAGATCTCTGATAGCTTCCCAGTCAGCCTTTTTATAATATCTCGCTGTTTTGAGCACTGGCTCTTCAGTTTTGGGTCTAGAGTTTAGGGCGATTTCAACCATTATCACCGCATGATCAGCGTTCCCAAGTGGGCTGTCGGCTTTCGTTACACAATCATCAGGAACTGTGGTCAAAAACAGATCTAATAGTGATGCGTGTTGTTCTTCCTGATCAGGGAAGCGGGTTGGAAAAGTAACAATTTGCGATAGGGAGTGAGATACAGAGAAGCTATGAGTTGCGCTGCCTGCTGCATCTGTGTAAGTAGAGAATCCAAGCCAGTTTTTGTGATGGAAATTAAAGTCGCATAATACATGTACTTGGGCGCTAGTGTCGAAGGAGAGTGCTGTGTCTATGCTGTCAGATACTTTGTTTATTATGGTGCAGTCTTGGGTCGAGGGAGAGCGGTAGAGAAAGTAAAAGTAGCTAATGTTGTGTGCATGATTAGTCTAAAGCACATAAAGGCTTGATCATCCGTTTCTAGGTTTGTTTCTCTAGTCAAGGGAAGGGTATTACGAATGTAAACTCCAAGTCCGTGCATATGTCTGTCAGAGTCCTTACAGCAGAGTGGGAGATATCCAGGCATGTTAAAGTAGTTAGAGGGGATGGAGGAGTGTAGGTTAGTCTCACTTAGTGCTAAGATATCCGGGGTATTTGTTAGGAGAAATGCTTCAACATCAGCTAAATTAGTTCTAAGCCCACGGATATTTGTGAATGCAAGCCTCAAGGGAGGAGGCAAGTTGGATTTGTTTGACCCTAAGCCTGGTTTAAGCTTATTTTTAGATTGTACTGTCATCATGTTTTTTAACGAGTTTCAGTTGGGTTAGGGGAAGCCGAACAGGAGGTTATGCAGAATATCACACATGCATCACAAGTAGACCATCAGCTGACCCTCCTCAACTAGGACGATGGCCTCAGGAAAGCCCACCGGGGATGAGTGCAGGGTCCCTTTCCATGCGCGCCATGGCACTGCAAACATCCCGATATTATTCAACTGTTGATGGAGCAGCCGCTCTAAGCGCTACCAAAGAGTTAGGGCTCATGTACTACCAGTCGGAAACAGCAGCCAGTAACTGTCAATCCGGTACCCTCAACCCACCGGAGGAAGGTCAACCCAATCTAATTGCTCAGGCATATGTGGTACTCAAGCATTCTCAAGTGCCCAGCTTTAGGGGTGGGGTGTGTCGGGAGTGGGGAAACGGCGTTCATTGCCCTAGACAAGAAACAAGATCTACCACTGGGTGTTTCTGTCGAATCACTGTGATAGTATCTCTGCGCCTGACTAATAGGCAAAGAAGGAGTATGGAAGCAGGGCGATAGGCAGGACCTATCTACTCCTTAAGCATTTTAGGTTTGCAAACCGGTAATTTGATTGAGTCACCAGCTCTAGGAAGGTTGTCATCCAAGACTGAAGAGGCCTCCCTCCTCTTTGGTTTAGTTTCAGAGTTTTCCTTCTCCTAGACGGATGATCTGGAAAGATCTACTGGGTCCGTCACCACTGAGAGGGTTTTCTCCGCGCCTGGGTTCTAATCCAGGTATTTCTGCGACCCCGCGTGGTTAGTTAATGTTATTGGGTTAGTTTGTAGAGGTTATATCTGCTAAAATACTTACACTCCTCAAAGTGGATTAGGGACATTGTTATTTCATTGTTACTGGATAAAGAGGTTGAGTAGAGCTCATGCAGTGTAAGCAACTATGATTGTAAGGAGGCTTGATTAGGAGGAGATAATGTGGTTTGAGGCTTTCTCTTTTGTATATATATATTTTTTTATTTTTTCCTTTTATTTTTTTATTTTTTATTTTTTTTATTCATGTGAGCTTGGGTCTAGTATAATATTAGAGTGTGAGTAGGTGTTAAGAATTGAACTACGAGTTGTGCCCAAACTATATTTTAGATGATAGCAGGGCATGAGATGCGAGTGCAATATAGTACGGGTAAAACAGTAAGTTTTGAGTCATGTGTAATTTGGTAAATAGATATATGGGCTGGTTTTAGTAGGTAACCTGGTTAAAAAAGGGCATTACTATGCTTCCATTTCCATTGTTACTGGGAGAGGGTATAGGTAAAAATTCGTGCTGTGAAAGCAGCTAAATTTGCTACAGTATTGGATTGAGAGAGACGAGTTAATGTATGGTTAGATATAGTTTTGTAAGTTTAGGAATGGATGATTAGATATGGTTTAGTAGGTTTAGGATTAGGATAAAGTGTTAGGGTATGATTTACTTGTTATTAGAAATTCTGATTTGGTGCCCAAACCGAATATTTAGTAAGACTGAAAGAGAAGATATGCTCAGTATAGATACAAGAGAACATTTGATATGGAGTACAGTTATACCTGATAGATATAGGTTATTGCATATGTTGTAAATATAGTTAAATATAGATGGATGGATAAGTAGTATTGTATACGAATGCATGGAATTTTGGACAATTTGAGTAAGTTGCCTTTAGACTACAACGAAGGAGAATGACTTCGCCTTTCTCTTAATATCCGGAAGTTTTTATTTCAATGAGTACCGGTTTAGTTTGTGTAATAATTATTGCAATACTATCTCTTAATAAAGAGATATTAATGGTTGCTGTTCATTATAGATTACTTTAAGTCAATGTATAGGACTATGGCTAGTAAGTATTTACTTAGAAGCTTGGTTATGGGTTAGGAGTTTTAATCAGGAGCATTCCTAGGAAATTTTGGTTGTTAATGGGTATCGATTTTCGAGTCTGTTAGGGTCAAGGGCGGAGAGCAAGGACCCCTCTAAGTTACGTGAAACGGATTAGGTTTAGTGGCAACTTGAGAAATAGAGCAGTTTGATTTGTTAGTGATCAGGAGAAAGAGAATTTAAGTAAAAAATAAAAAAGTTTGTCATGCAAACAGACAATGCAGTCATCTTGGAGGTAAAGTATGTATAGGGGGTACTTAATATACAACCAGCAGTATTTTTCAGTTTTGAGAGGAATTTTAGGTGCAATAGTTTCATGGTTTGTTGTACAAGTCCATAGTCTAGGTCAGGGACGAAGCACTTCTAATATTGCAACTGGGTCTATCTGATTTTAAAAGTAGTTGAATAGAGTATTATGAGGTGTTCTACTTAGCTTAGGGATAGAAAGAAACTTTAAGGTAATATTCAGAGTGATATAAGCAATTTCATGAGGATCAGATATGTGATCACTGGATGTTATGCTGCTCAGAAGAATTCTTGTATCTATTCAGAAGGATATCTTGGTGATAAAAATTTGAGAAATTAAGAGTCTGAGGATACAGAAAGTTGTGTGCTGATGAGGATTCAGTACAGGCGATTATATATAGTTAACAAAGGTGGTTTAGTTAGTACGCACGTATTGTACATATAAGTATACTGCTTCAGTTCTATCCTCTATTGTAAAGGAAACCCCGTCTGCATTTCGATTGGCAATTTTGACAAAAGAGGAAATTTAAAACAGCTTATCTAATTTTTGATGATATCAGTTCATAGACAATTGTACAGACTGATAGAATGTTGTGTCAGGCATAGGAGCCCATCGTCTTCGTATTTTGATTAAATGATGGATCAAGAGCATAGGGGTCCGGAAAGGAAATGGCAGTGTACAAGTAAGGGGGGGGGTCACTGATATCTTATTAACGTTATTTTAATTGAGAAAATTAACATAAAAAAAAATCGCCTTGCGATGGCTGATTTATATTTAGTAACGTACTTAAATAAAGTTTTCATATCCTCTAAATAAATTAGCATAATTTCTTTTTTTTTTTTTAACCGAGTTTATCTTTTCTATAGCATTGACTTATTATTTAAGTGAGATGGGATTTGTAAACTGCGAAATAATCTATTTAAGTGTAGAAAATTATCGGTTACAATATGCCTGGAAATGTAAAGAATATTTGCTTTAAATTTCATGCTAAACAGTTAAAGATTTTACTTAGCTTTGGTTTTCTTTCCTTGGACACTCGAGACTAAAAACCAGGGTGGTCGTTTCTCTTGGCCCCGCAAGGTCAAATGGCATTTGTGGTACCAAGATGCTATCTTTTCAGTAGAGGACTGGGTAGGCTACTTTAGGGGGAGGGGGGTCACTTGGTGAAAAGTTTTCCATTTGGCGGCGCGACGATGTTTCCTCGCTTGTGTATCGTTTTCAGAGATATTAATGTTAACAATTGAAATACGCGTTCCAAACAAATATGATGGAAATAAAATAATAGCATATATAACGTAAAATAATAGCATATATAACGTACAAGTGAAAAGCGGAAAAACTGAAAAGGAAATGTGCAGTTACTACAGCTTTTTCAGAGATATTAATGTTAACAATTGAATACGCGTTCCAAACAAATATGATGGAAATAAAATAATTGCATATATAACGTAAAATAATAGCATATATAACGTACAAGATGAAAAGCGGAAAAACTGAAAAGGAAATGTGCGGTTGTTACTACAGCTTTCGAAAAGAATTTAAGTCATATTCACCGTAAGGATTTGTTGAAATAAGTTAAACCGCCATGAAGGAAAACCATTACTAAATTAACGAATGGTAGAGTTTCAGGTTTAACTCAATAAATCTAATTATTTATATGTTTTTTTTTTTAAATATATGCAATAATGGGACATGCAATAAGTCTGGATTTATAACACGGTGGAAATGATTTTGAAATAAAGTTTTCATATCCTCTAAATAAATTAGCATAATTTCTTTTTTTTTTTTTGTAACCGAGTTTATCTTTACTATAGCATTGACTTATTATTTAAGTGAGATGGGATTTGTAAACTGCGAAATGGTCTATTTAAGTGTAGAAAATTATCGGTTACAATATGCCTGGAAATGTAAAGAATATTTGCTTTAAATTTCATGCTAAACAGTTAAAGATTTTACTTAGCTTTGGTTATTATTTTTGCAATCAGACCAATAGTACGTATATGTTGACTAATATAATGTGCTGAACCTAAATATATCGAAATTATCCTTATATTTATTTTTTTAAAATTTAAATAGATTTTGGATTTCTTAATTATGCCCATATTCCTTCATTTTCTTTTATAGTTGAAGAGTTACTACTCTTCTGATGAGTAAGGGCGGAATAAATAAAAAAAAAATGACATAATAATTACATGAATGATTCTGCGATACGAAACAGGTGCTGTCAAGGACTGAACATTCAAACATACTTCAAGAAATAAACTGTAAGATTGACAACATGCTTGAAGAAATTTGGAATAGACGTTTTGTCATTTAGTTGTATATGCAGTGTAGTTACAGAGAATTTCATAAATTAAAGGATTGATATGAATAATAGGTGAAATATAAATGAATAAACATATTTTCTGTTTTATATATATATACTAGCGAGGGGTACCCGGCGTTGCCCGGGTGTTTGTCGGTGTGTGTGTGGTCGGGCGATGGTAGGGGTTTTAATGAAAACCTAAGAATAAGCGAAGTAAAAAAACCCAGAAAAACGAACGTTAAAAAACCTTGCTTAGCGAGGGGGGTACCCGGTGTTGCCCGAGTGTTTGGAGGTGTGTGTGGTTGTTAATGAAAACCTAAGAATAAGCGAAGTAAAAAAGAAAACAGAAAAACGAACGTTAAAACTTGTCTGACTGAAAAATAAAGCGGAGGGGGGGGGGTAATCAAAACAAAAAACACAAACAAAACTAACGTAAGGCAAACGAACGATGTTAAATGTAAAAATCTGAAAAATAAAAACAAAAAAGAAAACAGAAAAACGAACGTTAAATCGTCTGAAAAATAAAAACAAAAAAAGAACACATGAAAAATGGCTTAAATAAGCCTGTTTCGATGTTAAAATTTAAAAAATCGGTGGGTACCCGTGTGTTTTTGGGTGTGTGTGGTCAGTCGGAGGTGGGGGTATGAATGAAAACCTAAGAATAAGCGAAGTAAAAAAAAAAACCCAGAAAAACAAACGTTACGTGAAAAATGGCTTAAATAACCCTGCTTCAATATTAAAATTTAAAAAATCGGAAAAAAAATCTCACACCACGATTCGGACCCCAAACGCTTGGATAATGAACCAACGGTCTAACCAACTGACCTAACACGACGTACATGAAATTTAGTGAGTTCTTCAACTATTTAAACTAAATCAGGTCATGACGCCATCTGACTCATGCGTAGACCCGGTCTCGTCATGAGAGGACGGTTTTTGTTGACCCCCTGTAGAAAATTGTTGATGTCAGGGTGAAAAAAGTAACGTTTTTGGCCAATTTTTCGATATTTTTCGGGCGAAGGATGGAGCTTCAATATGATACCAAGTTTGTCAATTTTTGTTCTGTCTGTCGAAATTTTTTAGCGACACACAAACAAACACACACATATACCTACACACATTTTCGCTTATATATATATATATATATATATATATATATATATATATATATATATATATATATATCTATATATATATATATATGTTTTCGCCCCACTTATTGAAAAGTAAATGATGCTTCATGCACTGAAATATGTATTCGAATTTTTTCTAAAAATCTGTAAACCACATTCCGTTTTCGATTTGTTTGGTTATTTTTCGTTTTTTATTCTTGCTGTGTTGAGATCTCATATGTAACATTATTTACTTCCATATATATCTATAATATAAAGCTGGATGTGTGTGTGTGTGTGTGTGTGTGTGTCTGGTCACGTATAGGCTCCTATATGATTGACTATTTAAAAAAAACTGATTACATATAATGATAGAACATGTATCGAAACACAGGAATGGGTTTGTTTGATCTGGCAGAACGGTGGTTCATTAAAATTGTGGGGTCTGCGTTCGCGCCTGGTCCACAAAGTATGGAAATAAAACATTTAAAAATAAAAAGAAAACGTTTACAAGTGTTTTTTATATAGATGTACATAATAATACTTTGATAAGTATGTTTCAACTTAAATAGGGATGGTATAATAAGATTCTGGGGTCTGCGTTCGCGCCTGGCCTCCATAGAATGGAAATAGGCACAAACTTTAATAAAGCCTTTTTATATCTATCTGCGTAAGTATACTTTGATAATTATGTTTCAGTTTGAAGAAATATGGTATAATCAAAGTTCGCACTTGACCTCCATAGAAGGGAAATATGTCACAAAGTTATACACGGTCTTTTAATATAAATTTACAGAATACTGTGATAAGTGTTTCAGTGTGAACAGGTATGGTATAATAAATTATGGGGTTTATCTATTTTATGTTTACTTTCATCATATTTTGCTTTGGATTTGATACCCCCAAATTCAACCAAAATTTACAACCCTTCCTTTTCATAACCTATCATACTTTCAAAAATCAGATTCCATTTTCTGTAGGCTGTTTTTGAACCCATTCAACGACGGGTATTTTTGCTAGTATATATATATATATATACACTTGTGCCCGATATTATTCATACCTCCCTTGAAAATTGAGTTTATTAGGTGTAACTTTGTAAGAATTTATTGTTTACGTCCATATTAATACATATTCTTAATAAACCTCTTCTGATCATTTTCGTCATTTAAAAATCTCGGGATACTTGTAATAAAAGAAATAAACAGCTATTTATAAAATCTGCAATGTTCAAAAATTATCATACCCCCTTATTTTTTCAGTATTAATCGAGTTTCTGACTGTTTGTTTCCTGTTTGATTCTTATTTTGAATGCTTTTATACAACCTTCGATTAATTTCATTTCGTTTTTTGCATTTTTCAGAAATTAAAATGATATCAACTGAAAACCAATAAAAGAATAAAAATTATTAGAATGGGGAAGAAAAAAGAGCTTAGTAATGATATTAGGACTAAAATTGTGAAATCACATAAGGATGGTTTAGGTTACAAGTCAATTTCCAAGAAATTTGAGGTCCCTACAGCAACAGTACAGAGCATCATCAAAAAATTCCAGAGCCACCACACAACAAACAACTTGATTGGTAGAGGAAGGAAAAGGAAACTGTCTGCTAGAGCCACCAGGAATATTGTAAGAAGTGTTAATGCAAATCCAACCACCACTACTAAGGACATTTTAGAAAATCTGGAGTCTTCTGGCATAAAAATATCAAGGCAAATATTGCAAAGGACTCTGCATGAAAATGGTCTGAAAGGAAGAAGACCAAGAAGGACTCCATTGCACACCGGAAAACACCTTGCAGCACGTCTAAAGTTTGCTAGGACCCATGTGAATTCTCCAGAGTCCGTTTTCTCAAGTATTTTGTGGACTGACGAAACAAAAATTGAATTGCTTGGCCATATAGATGCTTCTTACGTTTGGAGGAAGAAAGGAGAAGCTTACAACCCAAAGAACACCATACCCACGGTGAAACATGGTAGTGGTAGCCTAATGTTTTGGGGCTCCTTTTCGGCTAGTGGTCCAGGTAGTTTGGTCAAGATAGATGGAACCATGAAGAAGGAGCAATATTTGGAGATACTCCAGAAAAACATTAGACAGGATGCGGAGAAGCTCCATTTAGGACCAAATTGGGTCCTTCAACAGGATAATGATCCAAAACATACTGCCAAAATAGTCAAGAAATGGTTTGAGGATAATCAAATTAATGTTTTGGAATGACCTAGCCAGAATCCCGACCTGAACCCTATCGAAAACCTCTGGCACATATAGAAAACTGAGGTTAAAAAGCGGAAACTTAGAAATTTGAGGGATTTGGAGAACTACTGTATTGAAGAATGGTCAAAAATCAGTGTTGATGCTTGTAAAAACCTTGTTGATAAATATCCAAAACGGTTACAGGCAGTTATTAAGAATAAAGGGCATGCTATTGACTATTAGTAAGAGAGGTATGAATAATTTTGAACTAGTGCCATTATTGTTTTTCTTTGTATAATGTTTCAAACTTGCATAATTTATTTATTTGTTGAGTTTAAATTAAATGCTTATGCTTGATTTATTGTTTGAAATCCCTTTAATATTGTCTACCTTCTGGTTTGAGCAATATTCTTATAGAAATCTCAAAGATCCGAGGGGTATGAATAATATCGGGCACAAGTGTATATATATATATATATATATATATATATATATATATATATATATATATATATACGAGCAAGATGAGAAAAGATTATTAAAACCAGGAAGAACAACACGCATCACTTCTAGATCTGTTTTTGACCACAGTTCCCGATGACTGCATAGCGAAGGCCCACAGCCCACTCGGGAACGCTGATCATGCAGTGATAATGGTTGAAATCGCCCTAAACTCTAGTCCCAAAACTGAAGAGTCAGTGCTCAAAACAACGAGATATTATAATAAGGCTGACTGGGAAGCCATCAGGGAACTAATTAGAGATGCTCCATGGAAAAATATTTTCTCTCTCCCTGCTGAACAGTGTGCAAACGAGACCACTGACTGGTTCAAAACTGCAATCGAAGCGCATGTTCCCATGCGGAAATTTTATAGTAAGCCCCACTCTCCCCAATGGTTTACGTCGACTTGTGCAACTGCCATTACTCAAAAGCAGCATGCATACCGTAGGTTTAACCGACATAAGTCCAGTTCAAACAGACTGAAGTATATAGAAGCTAGAAATAACGTTAAGAAAGAAATAGCGACAGCTAAGAGAGAATTTACGGAAACCACTAAAAAGCGCATCGAAGCACAAAAACTAGGAACTCGAGACTTCTGGAAAATCTACAACAGTGTAGTAAATAATGGGCAATCAACAATTCCCCCACTAACCAACAATCACGAGGTTGTCTCCTCAGCAACCGACAAGGCTAACATGCTTGCCAGTCGGTTTGCCTCAAACTCCACACTGGACCCTTCCAACCACCCCCTACCTGACTTTCCTATGCGGACAGACGCCACACTAGACGATCTGAAAACCACCCCTGCTCAGGTGCATGCTATCATAAAAAACCTTGACACCTCAAAAGCATGTGGACCCGATCTTATCCCAGCTGTGCTATTAAAAAAGTGCTCAGCCGAAGTAGCTCCAGTTCTCTCCAAACTCTACAACAAATGTCTTAATGAAGCTTGCTTTCCGGGCTGTTGGAAAACTGCTTCTGTTGTACCAGTATTCAAGAATTCTGGCGAAAGGACAGACCCATCAAATTATCGCCCCATTAGCCTCCTCCCACTTTTTGCCAAAATATTTGAGACCATAATTAACCATGCTCTAGTCCATCATCTTACAGATGCTAAACTACTGACTGACAAACAATATGGATTTAGACAAGCCCGTTCCGCAGCAGACATCCTCACCGTGATCTCTGAACGTATATACCAATCACTGGACAAAGCGGGGGAAGGCAGAGCGGTAGCTCTAGATATATCTAAGGCTTTTGACAGGGTATGGCATGAGGGTCTCCTCAGGAAGATTAGATCTTACGGTATCACTGGTAGAATACTTAACATAATTAAATCCTTCTTAGATAAGAGAAAAATCCAGGTAGTCCTCGACGGTCGCACATCTAAACAATATGATATAAATGCGGGAGTGCCCCAGGGTTCTATCCTTGGACCTCTATTGTTCCTGATATTCATAAATGACCTCCCCGACAACATTGCCTCTGAGATCGGTATATATGCTGATGACACTACACTCTATGGCAGACACGACAGGAAGACGAATGAACACATTTCTAAAGAAATGGCAGAAACACTAGAGGAAGACCTCCAATCTGTAGTGGAATGGGGACAAAAGTGGTTGGTCGCGTTCAATGCTGCCAAGACTAAACTAGTTTCATTCAATAATTACAAGAAACCCTCTCTACCACCAATAGCAATGGCCAACGACTCTTTATCTGAGAGTCCATCTTTCAAACTCCTTGGCCTAACGTTCACAGGAAACATGAGTTGGAACAATTACATTGAAGGCATTGCCAGGGCCGCTGCAAGAAAGGTAGGCTCTCTCTACCGTGCTAGAAAACTACTAACACCCGAAAGTATCCTGTACCTCTATAAGGCCACCATTCGCCCATGTATGGAGTATTGCTGCCACATCTGGGCTGGTGCATCTGCTACTAGTCTCTCGCTCCTTGACAAGGTTCAAAAGAGAGTCGCAAATCTGATAGGCCCTGAACTGGCATCTAAGCTTCAGCCTCTGTCCCATCGACGAAATGTTGCATCCCTCTGCCTGTTCTACAAGTATTTTAGTGGTGAATGCTCTGATGAACTGCAATCACTTGTGCCCCCACGACGCGAGCACCCTCGACAAACCCGACAGGCTACTAGATCCCACCCCCACACTGTAGAGGTCCCTAGATGTAAAAGATCTTTTTACTCCAATAGTTTCTTCCCCAGAACCGCAAGACTCTGGAATTCCATTCCAGGTCCCTGCTTCCCCAACAGTACTGACGTGCAGAAGTTCAAGTGTAACGTGAACCGACACCTTGCTGCCCAAATCCCTACATAGTACCCCAGTAGTTGTTGCCCCTGATAGTAGCCCCCTACACCAAAGTGTCAATTTGCCTTGTTTGGGGTGAAAATGTAATAAAAAAAAAAAAAAAAAAAAAATTTCAAATTCGAAACATTAGAAATATAAATATAGAAATATATATTTATACGATAACGACCTTATTCATATTTAAATGGCACAATATATTTGCAGAAAATATGGATTTTAAAGTAGTTGTCTTATACATATATATTTCTATATTCATATTTCTAATCTTTCGAATTTTGCGCGTATTACTATGTATGAAATAAAATTGTAGAAATTTCCCGTTTGGTATCTGGGGGCACATTATTTACTGGGAGAGATACACCCTCAGTCTTCGTAAATACATGGATCTAGGAGGAGGTAACTCGGATAGAAAAAAACCTGAAGTCTGCTGTATACTCTTTCCCCTGGCAGTTATCTGCACCAACAAAGGTTAGCAGCAATGTAAAAAATAGTGGTTGGTTCTACACAAAGCCTTCACCACTATGAACAAATCATCTGTGTTCATTTCCGAGCAACTGAGTGGTTGTGGCGGAAGCTCATACTTCGAAATCGACGAGACAGTGCATCATATATATACAGTAGCGTCCAAAACTAAGGGACAAAATTTTAAAACCTAATATTTGTTAGAAATAACAGCTGTGAAAAGCTGAAATTTTCACAACTGGTAGTCGTTATCATCCATGATAACATACTAAAATTTGAATCATTTGCAAAGGACAGAAAAAGAATTCTAACAATTTTGTATTTATTTGCAAAATAGGAACGTCCAAAAGTAAGGGACACAATTTATAACAAATATTAGGTTTTAAAATTGTGTCCCTTAGTTTTGGACGCTACGATATATATCTATATATATCTATATCTATATCTATATATATCTATATCTATATCTATATATATATATATATATATATATATATATATATATATATTGAAAATGCAGTCATAATCTATTGCTAAGTTTAGAAGGTGGCTAAACATAGTTTATAAATTAATATACCCCTACCTCAAAAATGAAAAATAAAACTAAATAAAAATACAACCAAAAATAGGAATTAAAAAAACAAAAATAAAGTCCGATTAAATAAAAAATTGAAATGAAACCAACATAATTTTGATTGCGATATGGAGTTATCTTGAAAAGTTCCCTCCTCGTTGAACTCTTTTGACCTGAGGCGGATTGAGGTAAAACGCTGACGTCAGAATGTTACTACGTTTGCAAAATTTCTCTTTTTTTTTTAATTTTATGTCGCTAACGTCGATTTAATCGGTTCGAAAGCTAATCTGAAGCGCAGGCTCGTTCACTCATGTCATTGGTTTTCGAAGATGGAAGTGAAAAGCTAAAGGTACGAATAGAAAATAAATAAATAAAATAAACGGGTGGTTGATGTGCTATGAATTGGGAGGTGGAAATACTGGAATGGTAGTTGCACGGCTGTGTAATTGGCGCATGTTGTTGTTGTTGTTGTTGTTGTCGCTTGAAGCCGAGTGATTAACGTCTCTTACGACCGGAGGATATTTACCAATATGACGAAATCAAATTTGACAGAGATATTTCTTTTTCCTGAGGGACGTGTACACACAAAGAAAACACGAAAGTACACGTGTTTCACACCCTTAGGGGTAGGTGGATATTTATAAAAGCAACACACACACACACACACACACACAAACAACACACGCACGCCCATCCATATATATTATAAAGATATATATGGCAATTAAGCTACACAGAATTTTCCGCATTTCATTCGCGCCAGGATTTGTGAGAGTGAAATGCATAAAATTATGTGTAGCTTAATTGCCATATATGTATATTCTAATAGCTTACTACCATGCTGAACTTATGTGTTAAGCATTGTTGGAATAAATACTGAAAATAAATACATAACACCTCATGTAGCTTCATGAAATAATGATAATAATAATAATAATAATAATAATAATAATAATAATAATAATAATAATATATAACAGCAATAATAATAATATATAACAGTAATAATAATAATAAAAATAATATTAATAATAATATATAACAGTAATAATAGTAATAATAATAATAATAATAATAATATATAACAATAATAATATATAACAGTAATAATAATAATAATAATATATATATATATATATATATATATACACACACACACACACACACACATATATATATATGCATACAAATTCAGGTTTGAGATGTTCAAAAATAGGGTCTAATGAATACAACGAGGTTGTTAGATAGTGCTCGATAACACAAGCAAAATATTTTTTATTATTTTTCGATGGCGTCGAATGGTTCAGGGTCGCCTGAAGAAGTCTCATTAACTGAAACAGATGGCTGTTTGTAGCGACCAAATGTAACTGTTTACCCTCGAATAAATAATAATAATAATAATAATAATAATAATAATAATATATATATATATATATATATATATATATATATATATACTGTGTGTGCAAAATCAAGACTTCAAGACAAGGTGTTGATGGCAACAAGAAGTGTATTTCATTTTACATTACAATTGTTTCAATGTCAATTCGACAATTTCAAGCATTATATCGTTTGAAAATTTTTAAATTTGAAAAAATGCTACATTGCCAAAGTGTGTTTATTCATAAAGTACGAAGAAATGCTGGTTTTTGAAATTTTTCAAACGATATAATGCTTGAAATTGTCGAGCTGGACATTGAAATAATTGTAACGTAAAATGAAATCCACTTTTTGTTGCCATCAACACCTTGTCTTGAAGTCTTGATTTTTCACACACAGTATATTAATGCTCAATTATGAAATGTGATAATTTTGTAGCTTAATCCTTATGTCAACCATTTTTGACTTAAAACCTATTGGTATATGAAAATTTACTGAATTACACGAACTCAGTATATTACATATAAGTCTCTCTCTCTCTCTCTCTCTCTCTCTCTCTCTCTCTATATATATATATATATATATATATATATATATATATATATATATATATATATATATATAAACCTTTAAAACTTTATGATATATGACAAGAAATTGAACTTTTCAAGGAACGACTTGGAAGTAAAAGTATTTTTGTTTTACTCCCAAGTCATTCTGGGGAAAAATTATTTGCTTGTATGCATATAAATTTCTTGTAATCTCTGCATTAGTTTTCTTCCACGAATGCACACTAGTCTTAACATTATCATAGCAATCATCAGTTGCCATAAGAAACTGTTTCGGGGATTTAAAAATAACGCAGTATTTTATCTCATGGTTCCCTAACAGTGTTGGCCAAACACCACCTTCTTTAAAAAATTAAACCGCTCCGGATATCAGATCTAGTGTTTTGCTTTTTGCTTTCAATTAATTTTTCCTAATCTCTTCTCGTTATTATTATTATTATTATTATTATTATTATTATTATTATTATTATTATTATTATTATTATTAAACTAAAGCCGAATTAACGTTTGGTTTTTCTGTACGTTAATCATATAAAAAATACAGGTTAATATATTCGTCAATTTTTGAATTGAGTTATGCTCGGAAAACTGCTTGTATTAATTATTCTAATCAGCTCATCAATTTCCCCATCTCTTACTGAGTTTCCATCAATCATTTTCACTCTCACTAAATGTACATTAGTTGAACCCCTTATTATTTCATACATCGTCTATTACTTTCGCTTCTGAGTCTCTCTAATTCAATAGCTTTCTCTTTATTAATAGTCGAAGGAAATTAACAAGGGAAAAAGTAAATTTTGAAATCGCCCATTGTAAAGAAATTCGAATATAATCACAATCAGTAATACTATTCAATACGTAGTTAGAGAGAAAAATACACACACACACACGCACACACACACACACACATATATATATATAAACATGAAAGGTTGTAATTTTGTAATTTATTTTTATATATACGGTTGTACAAACTCACTTTTATTTAATTTTAAGAATTAGATGAACGGGTGACTGATCCAACAGGCGTCAGCTTTCGAAGTATAGGGTGGATTTGCTCAACAAAGATGAATCAGAGTTTACCAGATAATTTCAATAATTTCCAAGTTCTGAAGTATCGCAGACGTGCCTTCAAGCCAGCAAATTCTCTGCACACTTTCTCGTAGTTGGTACACTTGCATGTAATTGTTGGTACAAAATATTGTCTTTAATAGACAGCTAACCCAGCTTTACTTCATGCTTCAAACCCACAGGAACACGCCCACTTATGGTTTGATGGATTTTGCTTATGCTTTGCTTTCAAATTTTAAATAAGGCATCGATTTAACAAAGGCGTTGATTTCAAATTCTCTAGTCTTCAGAAATAACATTTTTCATTTATTTGCTGCAATCTCTTGGTGCATTCTCCCGGTCATCGCCATTCTAAAAGTATTTTGCTAGCGAAGTACAATAGCTGTGCAGTGACGCCCGGAACGCGCTTTTTCATACAAGGGTCGTTCTAAAAGCACAACCTATTTTTTTTTAATTTATAATGCACGAAGACGGGTGTTACCATTAAAACAAGCGACGTTTTATACTCCAGGATTTATATTTCTACATAGACATCACCATTCTCAGTGCACTTTTAACAGGAATTCAATGACACGTCTGCTTATGACGCCCGTCTATGACAGGGTTGCATTCTTGGAGTCTCACACCGTCATTATCTACAAGAGAGTGATTATCTTGGTCTTCGATTCACTTCGTAAATTCACGCTGGCTTGGGCTGAATAGAAGAACAAGGTAGAATATTAACAACATCACTTTATTTGATGCTGCAAACTTCATCTCTGTTGTGTTTTGGTTTGAAATGTTGATAATTTGTTTTTCTGTGAGGCAATGCTGCAAAAACACTGACAAGATATTTAAGTGTTGACTATTTCAAATGCAATCCCGTTCGATCAATCATTGATGTGACTTTTAATTCCGTCATATTGTTGCATCCTTGACTGATAATTGCAGCATATTAGCGCGTTGCTGTATTTATTCTCCAATATCGATCACAATAGTTTTAGCTATGATCTGTTCATTTAGCCCAAATTTAATTTCAAGCTAAATTATGACCATTGACTAAACACGAATATACTGTCAGTTTATTCAGTTTTTTCATTGAATCACTAAGGATTATGAATTAGTATTTAAGTAAAGTTAAATCGTAATACTAATGTATTTGTAACCTCAATTAATCTTACAAATTCAATTATAGAATAGAACATGGTACTAATAAAAACTAAAATCTTTCTATATATTAATTTATTAATATTCTTTATAAAATATTAATCATTATGTACAAAAAACCCCAAAAAAAACAACAAATTGTTAAAACAGAACATCAGAATTTAACATAAGAATTTACTAGAGAAATTTCCATCGTATCTCATACTGTATACAAGGTGCCTTTAATAACGTGCCAGACTTTTTGTACAGGCATTTAAAATTGTAATAGACTCTTGAAAATTCAGTATAATATCGCTATACATCTTATGAAATGAATTTTTATGATTTCATATTGAAATGAACAGCTACAGCAGGAATTGGAATACACCCTACTAAAGCCTGTTTGTCACAGATCGTGAATTTCAAAACTGCAATCTGAACATGAGGACACTTTAGAAAAACGATATGCAGTACAACACTGTTTTAAACTTGGAAAAAAATGCCACAGAAAGGTATGGAATGCTTCAGACTGCTTTTGAACGATTTTTCACGAATCGAGCATCAGTTTTTGAGTGGAATAAGAGATTCAAGGAAGGTAGGGAGTTTATAAGGGAGTATGAGAGGTGTAGGAGGAGTAAGGAAGTCAGAGCAATAGAGCTGATTGGCCAAATAAAGATTTTTATGGATAAGGGCCATCGTGTGTCTATAGAGACAATAAGTGCACAGTTTGATGTAAGTGTAGAAACTGTGCACACAATTATTCACGATGAACTGAAAATGTGGAAGGTCTGTGCGAAATTTGTCTCAAAGGTGGTTTATCCTTTTTACAGACTATTTGACCAAGATGGGCATCAAGGTAGTTCCTTACCCTTCCTATAGTCAAGACCTTGCTACCTGTGACTATTGGTTATTCCTTAAGCTCAAGGAAAATCCTCGTTATTAGACAAATGATGAAAGTGGCTGTGACGGCGGTCATTGACACGCTCACATAAGAGGACTTCTATGGGGCTTTGCAAAAGTTGTTGGAATGGCAAAACAAGTGTATTGCAACCGAAGGAGATTACTTCGAAGGGGACTATCAATAAAAGTGCCTATACGAAAAAAGTCCGGAAACTTATTGAAGGCATATCGTATTTAATTATTTTTTTACAAATAAACCACTGTTTATCAAGACTCAAAATCCACTAGGATATAAAGGTTATTGAGTTTGGAGCATCAAAGAGATTTGTAAGAATACTTATAACTTGTCATAAATTAGCTATTTAACAGTACGGTTCATCAATAATTTGTTTATATTAGACTTGAAAACAGCAACGTTATAGTCAGCTAGGAAGCGGCCTATTGGTTCTGTGCTCCACGGACAGGTAGTTCTAGCAAAAAAACCCTTTGTTTATGGAAGCAAGAGTGGCTGTAGCCTACCAGAATTTGTTACGAATTTTTACAAGAGGGATCATAAACCGGAGATTAAATGAGCACCTGCCGTGAAAATAACGATAGAGTAGAGAAAGACTAGCAACGGCTGTTTCGTAATATAGAGCCTTCTAGATAGGAAAAAAAGGACATCACCCACTAGATTACGAAGTCGGATTTTAGATATGATTGTTTTTTATGAAACATAATAATACGTTTTTTTTCATTAACTTTTAATCGTTTCCTTCTTCACAGGAAACTCAAAACAGCTTTTGTTATGACAGAACATTTTCCAGCAAATTGAAAGATCAAAAAAACAAATTAATAAAATCCCATATAACATCCAAAATACTGTCGTCGACATATGTTATTCGATATTAGTAGATTAAGTCGTTCAACCGATTACACGCCTTTTTCAATAATCAGCGTACATACAAGACCTCTAAAGGTTGGAATAAATAAAACACACACATATATATATATATATATATATATATATATATATATATATATATATATATATATATGAAATAAAATGGAGGTGGAAGGACCTGGATAATCAACGTTTCGCCCGATTTATGCGGGCTTCTTCAAGAGGGATGGTCATTGACGAGAGAGTCGGAGGATTGGGGAGAGTAACGTGCTTTCCTTATGTAAATAAGATGTCATATATATATATATATTATATATATATATATATATGTTATAAATAAATATATATATATTATATATATATATATATATATATATATATGTATATATATATATATATGGCTACTTCATTTAACCACATACATTAATATACGAAAGTATAGATTTATGCGTAAACTTTAAGTATTTACTTCAACAGTGCTCAATACGTAGGTAGAGCTAGGTAGAGCTAGGTAGTTAGTTATAAAATATATATGCCAATTAAGCTACACAGAATATTCTGCGTTTCATCCACGCTAGGATTCATCAGGCTTATGCGGCGATTTTTTTGTTGTCTCGCGTTTTTATATACGCACCTTCTATTGGCTGATTAGGAAGAGTGTGGTAGAAACCAGAGAGCTGATTGGCTAACTAAAAAACTCAATAGAAGGTGCGTATATAAAAACGCTAGACGACCAAAAAATCCCCGCATAAGCCTGATGAATCCTAGCGTGGATGAAACGCGGAATATTCTGTGTAACTTAATCGCCATATATATTTTATAACTTACTATATATATATATATATATATATATATATATATATATTGTTAATTTAAAAGGAAAAGAGAAAGTTCAATTCCACAAAGGAGACTTATCCGGATAATGACAACTTCAACAATAATTAATGGAGCTTGTATAATAGGACAACAAGAGTATTAAATGAAGACACAAAACTATATATAGGTAGATATAGAATGGATCATTTATTTAATAATGGAATACAGGCAAAATTTGGGGGATAGAAGGGACTCTTTATGTCAGGGCATTTCGAAGCCTAATGCTTCTCATCAGAAGAGTAGAGAAGGTGCTAGGTAGCATGGGGAAGATGCGGCGTCTAGTGCAAGGTTCATTAGGGACGAAAGAGATTAAAAGGAATCATAGAATGTTGGGTGAAGCTTTATTGAATTCTAAATAAATAAGGAGAAGCTTGTTATATAGAGTATGATATGTAGGAATATATATGGTCTTTAACATTGAGATTCAGGGGTGTATGTATTATGGTTAAATACTGGGTGTATTGTTGCTGCGTGGTAATTTATTTTAACGGTTTGTGGGGTGTCTATTTTCTATGGAGTGGGTAATTTTGATTTGGATTGGTGCCACCTAAACGGCAAATGGCAGCTAAAAATTCGCTTATAATATTTTTTTTTTTTAGCGGGTGGGGTAAAACTGAAAGGTAATATGCGGCAATATATTTATACGTCTCTACTGTTATGATATAGGGAGTATGATTATAAGGGGGCGGTCGGAGATTAGGGTTGCAATAACTATGAGTGCGTTTAACTTGATGCAAAATGTTAAGAATCCATATTGATGTCAAAGTGAGGGAGTAAGAAAACCAGTGCTACTTATGAGAGTGGTCAAATATACCAAATAATAGTAGGGAAATTATAATAGTACGAAAGATAATAGTAATGAAATGTATAATAATAGTAGTAATAATAAAGATGAAAATAAAATAGAAGTAAAATTGAAAATAAAAAATAAAGATAAAGATGAAGACAAAATTAAAGATAAACATTAAAAATAAACATTAAAGATAATATTACCAATAGTTGTGATAAAATTAATGTTGATAGCAGTGAAAATGGAGATAATGGTAGCGGTTATGGTAGCAATGACGGGGATAATAACGGGGATAATAATAATAAAAACAATTATAATGATGATTATAATAATAATGATAACAACAACAACAACAACAACAACAATAATAATAATAATAATAATAATAATAATAATAATAGTTAAAAGGACTCTGCCGTCTCGACATGCGCATAAAAGTCTTCCTCCCGCCGACACTTACTTTTTTCCTCTTATGCGCCCAGCCATCGACTTTGCTTTGTAGGATCAGAATCTAAATTCGAATTGTGGCGGGTGAAATTTCAGTGGCATTTAAGAATACAAAAACTACACAAAGTCAATTTCCTCAAGAGAATCCTATGAGCCCCGAATTTCTCGAAAAAAAAAAGCGACTGTTTTTGGAAAACTGATTCAATGCTTAGACGATAGAAGTCTGTCCCTGATTATAAGAGATGCATTGGAAAATAGAGGTAAAACATTGAACATATTAAGAGAACATTATTTATCAAAAGGGAAACCGAAAATTATTTCTCTATATACAGAACTAACGTCTCTAAAACGTAACGAAGATGAGACTATTATTGGCTGTGTAATAAGATGCCTTAAAACTCTCGGGTGAAATAATAAGCGATAGCCTGTTAATATCAATGACGCTCAAGAGACTTTCAGCCGATTTTAAACCATTTACAACTGTTATAATGCAAAAAAGACAAACCGATAACTTTTAGTGAATTTAAATAGACATTGCGTAGTTAGGAAGAGACGAATCGGATGCTCGTGGACAATAACTCTAGTAATGTCATAAAGTTCAAAAATGCTTCTCGAAAACCGACACAACCAGATTACACATCTCATTGCAATGTTTTCCCCCAAAGTAATTTTCTCAAAAAAAGAGTAAAATTGTCTGCTATCATCGTGGACGACCCAATCACGAAAGTCAGGAAACGTCGTGGACACAGTACCCCACCCCTCTCAGGGGAAAAAACGATATCAAACGATAGACCCATTGACGGTAGAAACATCAACGGCTCGATATAAGCACAGCTGACATAGTTCTCGTTTTGATGTAATTGCGGGCAGAGTTTTATCATCATTAAACGCTGCATATAATAATCGAATTATTTATTCTTAACAATTAAAACGAGCATTTTACTTTGAAACGTATTCTCCACCGACGCAAAACTACTATGAGCGTCGCTAACATGCGATCATCTGTCGCGCGCAGGATCAAAGCTTCAACTGTCTAAATACAATACGATTTAGTGTTTCTTTCTTCATTGGAGGAAAAAGAAAGAGAGTGAAACAAAGAGAGAAGGAGAGAGAGACATTCATACACAACACTTGGACATTGTTTAGTTTTTATAGATAAAAAAATTCTTTTAGATTTGACCTTTTGAATCTTGGGTCTCAGTTCGATTTGACTTGGTTGAATATCAAAAACAATTCTCACTCTTGGCTCAAATCGTATCCGGTTGACGACAGTCACTGAAACTGTCATGTTTTTTTGTTCAGCGCATTTCTTTATTACCTCCTCACATGCACAGTCAGTCAAAAGTTAGATATAAGGTTTACTATTGTAGGAGCCCGGCTTCCCTTCGGGGGAGCTTCTTAATTGTAACACACGATCATTTCTTTAAAATTAAAAATCACCATGTTTTAATTACTTTTATATTACTTTTTTATTACAAAGATATAAATTCCATATGACAATCCGATTTGATGGAGGACCATCCGCATGAAATCTTACGTTTCTAAATTTAACACACACACACACACACACACACACACACACACACACACACACACACACACACACACACACACACACACGCATGCGCGCGCGTTGTCTCTGATATTAGTGGATACATCATTAGCATTTATGCTAGGCACATTAACTATAAGAAACTTTAATCGAAAATGTTGTTTTATGCCGAACTATGCAAACCAGTCCAAAGAGTGACACAGATAAATGCAGGAACCAACAAAAATTTAGAATGTCAGTTTGTGGCCTTATTTTTCAGCAGATGGTTGACAAATGTTTCGTTAACGGGGAAATTTCATCTTTTACCAAATATCGTCTAATTTGTTTTTTTAAGACACACACACACACACACACACACACACACACACACACACACACACACACACACACACACACACACACACACACACACACATACACACACATATATATTTATATATATATTTATATATTCATATATATTTATATATATATTTATATGTATATATTTATACATTCATATATATTTATATATTTATATATATATATTTATATATATATATTTATATATATATATTATCTACTTATATATATATTTATATACATATATATTTATATATATATATTTACATATATATTTATAATTATATGTATATATATATATATATTATATGTATTTATATATACTTTATATATACGTATATATTCATAAAATTTATGCATATATATTTACACACACACACACACACACACACACACACACACACACATATATATACATTGTCGGGTCATACAATACGCTTAAATATGATATTTTAATTTATGTGGATTGCGTATGTACTATTATAAAAGCAGTCCTATATTAATTATTATATATTACGAGGAATGATTTGCCCGGTGAACTAATTCGCAAAAATAAATAAAAATAAATAAATAAAATAATGATAATGTCGTTCATGAAATTCCGTCTTTGTTTGTTTACAATATCACGTCAGCTGATATTTGGGCTTGACAATGAATGTCCTAGAAGAGTCACTTCTGATTAATGTTTAGTTTTAAAATATGCAAACGAATAAATACTGTGTAGATTTTTTAAAGCATAACTCTTCTTTTTATTGTAAACTAGCAGGGGTGCCCGGCGTTGCTCGGGTGTTTGGAGGTGTATGCTGTGCAAAAAAAGCAAAAAAACAAAAAAAATGGTTAATTTTTTAAAACTTTGACCCCTATTATGACCCCTTAAAATTTATAATTTCGGGCTCAAATCACTTTATTAAGTTAGATCCAGGTTCGATGAACCTATATCTAAAATTTCAAGTATCTAGACCCAAAATTGTTGGAGGAGTTTGGTAGAGTTCTTAAAGGTCAAATCGTTGAAATTTGACCCCTTAACAGCCAAATTTCTGGCTGACACCCGTCACATCGATTTTCCTAAATCTCAGTACCCGGTATTTCAAATTTCGAGTCTATAGACTAAAAATTGACAGAGTTATTGCGTAGGGAAATGTACACAGACAGACAGACAGATAGACACACAGACAGACAGACACGTTCACTTTTATAGATATATAGATTGAATTCATTAATAAGAAAAAATTAAAATAAAATTATGAGGTATAACCGGACTTGAACAAGGGATCATTCGATCTATAGTTGAATGCTTTACCACTGAGCTATAACCAGATAACGGTAAATCTGTTTTTTTTTTCATAGGTGAATGAGATTTTATTATTTTACTTGGCCGATGTAATGTTAAATATTCCCTTGTGAAAAAATCTTTTTATCTACAAGGGAGAAAACTGTTTTCAAGATCGGATTTATTTTTGATTTTCGAAAAGATTTGCTAAGATTTTATTATTGACAGTGTTGCCAACTGAGATTAAAAAAAAAAAAAAAAAACTCTGCTGGAGCAGGGAAAAGAAATTTCCAGAAAATCGCTCGATTTTTAATTTTTCCGTCTGAAATTTTCAAAAAACATTAATTCGAAAAAAAAAAAAAGAAAGAGAGAAAGAAAGAAAAAAGTAAAAAACAAAAATCCTCCCACCCCCCAAAAGAAACGCACTATATTTTACCTTTCTACTTACCTAACAATATTATGAATATACAAAATATTCCGTGTTTTCTCACTATATTTTTGGAATTATATTGAAGAAGGTTTTTCAATTTTATCAACTACTTTTATCTGCTTTTCGGAGAGGCTATATTTTGTTTTTGTAAGAAACAAATCATAAAACTAAATTGAAATATATTACAAACTAAGCATCACAATAATGGCGTACAGAAATATTTTATATTGCCGAATAAATTCTACTCAAATAGCAGAAAAATTGATGTTTGCAAAATAAAAATGAAAAACGAACTCTCCAAAACGCTGGCACCACATTTATAATAGAATTAATAGATTTTAGAACGATTCTGAAAGGGAAATTGGGGGGGGGAGGTAAAATGGCACAATAAATGAGGAAAATATCACAAGTTGAAAATCTTTGAGAATATCTACAAAGGGGAAACATTAAGTAGTTTTTCAATTTAAAAAAATATATATATCTATATTTAAAACAAGAAAATGCAGAAAAACTAGAGGAAGACCTCAAATTTGTAGTGGAATGGAAACAAAAATGGATGATCACAACCAATGCTACCAAGACTAAGCTTGTTTCCTTCAATAATTACAAGAAACCTTCTCTACCACCAATAGCAATGGCCAAAAACACATTATCTGAAAATACTTCTTTTAAACTCTTCGAGCTAACATTCACAGGGAACGTGAGTTGGAACAGATACGTTGAGAGCATTGCCAAGGCTGCTGCGAAGAATGTGGTCTCTCTCTAACGTGCTAGAAAGCTACTTACGCCTGAAAGTATCCTGTACCTCTATAAGGCCACAATGTATGAAGAATAATTGTCACATTTAGACTGGTAATCTACCTACTAATCTCTCACTTCTGATAAGTCCTGAACTGTCATCTAAGCTTCAGCTTCTGTCTCATCGAGAAGATGCTGCATCCCTCCGCCTGTTCTGCAAGTATTTTAATGGTGAATGCTCTGACGAACTACAAGCACTTGTACCCCCTCGACGTAAATACCTCTGACAAATTCGACAAGCAGCTAAATCCCACCCGTACACAGTAGAGACCCCTAAGTGCAAGAAAGCCTTCTAGTCCAATAGTTTCTTCCACAGAACTACTAGACTTTGGAACTCCTTTCCGGGATTCTGCTTTTCCTACTATACTGACATGTAGAAGTTCAAATGTAATGTGAACAGGCATCTTGCTCATCTCCCTTCATAATATCCATGCAACTTATGTCCCCGATAGTAACCCCATATTTCAAAGTGGCACTGTGCCTTGTTTGGGGTGAAAATTGAATAAAAATAACACATATAGAATTTATCTCCCATTGCAAAAATGCTTAAAACGGTAAAAAAAACTTTGAAAATAAGGGTCTTACTTTACATTAAATTGGGCAGTGCATTTACTGTCAACTATCATTCATAATCGAACATATTTTTGTCTGTGCTGAATATTAAAAAATACGATTTAAATATTTGCCAATTTTACCATATCTTTTTATTTTCGATTTATGTGTATTAATTTTTACTTTTCCAAATAAAATGAACGTTAAAGTATAGTATCTGTTCTGATACTATACTTTATCTTTTCTGTTTTTGGTCAATGAAGAAGAAATCCTTTAAGACTGAGGATTAAAGAAAAGTACCTCCTATCTCGAATGTCTCTTTTTGAGGGTAATGAAGTGTTCACTACATTAAAAACTGACTCTGTGTCTTACTTTGCCATTGTAGAAAGACAAGTAATTTTTTCTCGCATTTGGAAAACTTTGTTTCTGTTTTTAATGTTTGCTAAAAAATAAAGGCAATGAACTTCGCTGAGGTGTTATCATATGCTGCGTCTTAAAAATAGTTCACGCTTACAATTAAATGTAATAATAAACGTTGAAAAGGTTAGTAAAAATAAGTAAAAACATGCATGTTGGCTCTTTATTAAAGTGTAGAATAGTTAATAATCGAGAAATTATAAGCAATTACAAAAATCAACAAATATCTTATACCAAACGCAGTAAAATTAATTTTTTTTAATACTTGCTGAAATTCTGTTTATGTTTTTTTTTTTTATCTCATTTGTTATTACAACAAATGCCTTGTTGCTTGTCGTTTACCTGTTGGGGACTTCATTCTTGAAAAATTGTATAAGATATCTATGATTACCACTAACTCTAAATTTGGGAGTGCAACTCGAATTTAGGATTAGTGGTAGAATAAGTAATTTGCTTACAACTTTTCAGGAATGAAACCTCCCACCCGTTAAGCAATAAGCGACTATTTGTTTATTTTTATAATTCAGTGCGTAAAAACAACTTAGAACAGCATATTTAGAAATTAGAAAAAAAGTATACATATCGGTAGATAATTGAATTCTACTGCGTTTGCTATAAGTTTTTGCTGTTGTTGCTTTTTTTTAAATAGTTTTCGACTGTTACCTTTATTACACTTTTACTAAATGGATAAATACTTGTAAATTAAGGGGAGTGCTTGGATTGCATTTTAATCAATACAGGTTGGAATGCTCCTCACCCCAATAAAATGTACCTGGAAAAATCGATTTTATAGCGAGTTTAAGAATGGTTAAGTAAAAAAAAAAAAAAGAAGAAAATGGTAGAAAAGCAAAAAAAAAAAACCCCAAAAACAAAAACAAATAATCGATAAATAATTCTTACGAAAGACAATAAATACTACTTTTCTACATACCTGAATGAGTTTAGTTTATGTTTTAAAATATTTTCAAGCGCTTTTCTTTATTTTTTAAAATCTTAAATTGAGTTGTGGGTATAAAATATCTCCAGATTTTCTAGAAAAAAAAATTGGTAGTCTCTAGATTCAAATTATATATATACACACACACACACACACACACACACACACACACACACACACACACACACACACACATATATATATATATATATATATATATATATATATATATATATATTCAAATTATACCCGCTAAATTGGCAACACTGATGATTTCCCTTTGTGTAACGTAAAATATTTCCTGTAAAAGCATTCTTTTTTTTTTTTTATCTATAAGAGAAAAAGATTTTTTTAAGATTTAATATTTTCGAATTTCGATACTTATCGGATGAATTTTTGTATAAAACATATCTAAGAACACTGTCAGACATACAAATTACGTTTGGGTGAAATTTTCAAAAGACAGATTCAGCCGTTTCGGAACCTTGACCGATGTAAAATATTCTCCTGATAGAATTATTATTTTTTTTTTTCTATAAGAGAAGAAAGAGTTTAATTTTCGTCGAACCCAGATATCAGCTAATGTGATATTGTAAACAAAAGCAGACGAAATTTGATGAACGACATTATTATTATTATTATTATTATTATTATTATTATTATTATTATTATTATTATTGACTCATAAGGAACTTTCACACAGGTCATCAAAGATCTCCCCTTGAAACCAATCGATGGCGTTCCCTGGAAGCTTAGTGATAACAAGTCTCCTTAGGTTTCCAGTACTCTCCACCTCTTTCTATAACCGTTGCAAATAAAGTTGCATTATCACAACAGTCATTTACCATTGATTTCTTGCTGACAGCGGCTATTGGTCTCCACTGGAATTTGTGGTGGCAATAAACCTCCCCAAGTTCCCAGTTTTTTTCGCACTTATCCAGCGGAGGTCTGGTCAGCGTTCTCTCATCGGTCTTTCAATCCTGGTTGACCATGCTTGGCTATTTGGCATCACTCTTTTTTTGGGGGGGGGAGGGGAGTCGATGATGAGGCAATGGGGAAGACAATAAAGAAGTTTGCAACTTCAATGTTTTTTTTCCATGTTTTGCAATTTCTCTGGTCTTCGCATATAGCTCATGTGTATTAGTCTCCGCCATCAAGGGTTTTCCTTAATATTGCAGCTGTTTTCATTATTGTTAATCGTTTATCTTTCCAGCCATTCCTCTGGTCCCAATTTTTCCCGTTCTTTTTTCAAAGTATTTCGGAATTGTTCCTAGTGCTCCTACTATGTTAGGTATTATTTTGATTTTCTTCATCATCCATATCCCTTTCAGTCTATGGATAGCTCTGTGTATTTGCTTCATTTCTCTTTTTCTTTAATATTTACTCTGTGGTCAGCTCGAACAACAAAGTCTACGATTTAGTAGGACCTTTCTTTCTTGTTAATTATTATCTTCTTGTTTGGATTGGTTTGTCTGTTTGTATGTCCATGTCCCATAGGATTTTGTGATTTATCATCATTTATTATTATTTTTTTATATTTATTTTTATTTATTTATTTATTCATCATCATCAAGGAAGAAAATGCATGGAAGGTTCTTCCAGGATATTGCAGAAGTGGCTGACGAAAGATCACGGCAATGGCTTAGAGCTGGGTATCTGGCTAAGAGTACTGAAGCTTTTGTTTGTGCAGCACAAGAGCAGGCATTAGGAACAGGATTCTTAAAAAAAAGTGGTTCTAGGAGAGAAAGTTGCTGCAGAATGCCGGATTTGTGGTAATACTTCAGAGTCAATTGCGCACCTTGCAGCAGGGTATAGTGGATTGGCCCAGAGAGAGTACCACAAAAGACAAAATCGCATGGGACTCCGGATATATTGGGAGCTGCGTAAGAAGGTTGGGTGAAGTGTGCTGGAAAATGGTTTGAGGAGGTTCCTGATGAAGTGAGAACAAGTGAGGATGGCAAGGTAGAGTATGGTGGGACAAAAGTGTCATAACGACCAAGCAATTGGAACATAATCGTCCGGATTTGGTCGTCATTGGCAAGGTATAAAAAAAAACAAAACAAAAAAACTGGCAGATTGTAGACTTCTCAGTACCCTGGGACAGGAATGTGAGAGAGAAGGAGAATGAGAAGTGGCGCAATTATGCCCCATTGGCCTTATATATAAGGTGTATACACAGGACTAAAACACTAATAATCCCGGTCGTAGTTGGTACGCTAGGAGTAGTATCAAGTCGCCTGGAAGGACAATTAAAAAAAACTACAAATCCCCGATGTTTTAGGCGGTCTTTGGACCTCTGCAATTGTAGGTACCATCAACATCCTTAGGAAAACCCTTGATCTTTGAAGCTCCTGGTTTGGAGCCGCGATTGAGAGAAAACCCCTGGAAATTAATCCTATCCCTTTCTAGGGAGACGTTGATAAACGAAATCCGATTTTTTTTCATCATCATCATCATCATCATCATCATCATCATCCTCCTCCTCCTCCTCCTCCTCCTCCTCCTCCTCCTCCTTCTTCTTCTTCTTCTTCTTCTTCTTCTTCTTCTTCTTCTTCTTCTTCTTCTTCTAGCGGATGGGCCTAGAGAGAGTACCGCAAAAGACACGATCGCATGGGGCTCCGAATATATTAGGAGATATGTAAGAAGGTTGGGGTGAAGTTTGCTGGAAAGTGGTTTGAGGAGGTGCCTGATGAAGTGAGAACAAGTGAGGATGGCAATGTATGGTGGAACAAAAGTGTCATAATGACCAAGCATTTGGAACATAATCGTCCGGATTTGGTTGTCTAAAAGAAACTGGCAAAGTGTAGACTTCTCCGTATCCTGAGACAGGAATGTAAGAGAGAAGTTGAACGAGAAGTGGTGCAATTATGCTCCATTGGCCTTGGAGATAAGACATATACACAGGGTTAAAACACAAATAATCTCGGTCGTAGTTGGTAGGTCAGTAGTAGCATCAAGTCGTCTGGAAGGACAATTGAAAAACTACGAATCTCCGATGTTTTAGGCGGCCTTCTGCTATTATTATTATCAACATCCTTAGGAAAACCCTTGATCTTTAAAGCTCCTGGTATTGAGTCGGGATTGAGGGAAATTCTCTGGAAATGAATCCCATTTCTTTTCAGGGAGACGTTAATAAACGAAATCAAAATTTTTATTATTATTTTAAAATTTTTAATCGTAGTATCTAATCGTCTTTTTTTTTTACACAGTGATCACCACTTATCAAGGCCCGGAAGCCACTCAGGGATAAGGGTTATTGCAAGAGAGTGATAGAGACAGCTAAGACAGATTACTCTGAAACCACCAGAAAGCGCATCAAAGCACAGAAATTAGGAACCCGGGATTTTTGGAAAATCTACAACAGCGTAGTTAATAATGGACAGTTAATTATTCCCCACTAACAAACAATCATGAGGTTGCTTGCACGGCAACTGACAAGGCTAATCTGCTTGCCAGTCGGTTTGCCTCAAACTCCACACTGAACTCGGTACACCACTCACTCCCTGATTTTCCTCTGCGAACAGACGCCACACTTGACGATTTGAAAATCACCCCTTCTCAGGTACATGCTATTATAAAAAACCTAGACACCTCAAAAGCATGTGGACCAGATCTCATCCCGGCTGTGCTATTAAAAAAATGCTCTGCCGAGGTTGCTCCAGGTCTGTCCAAACTTTACAATAAATGCCTTAACGAATCTTGTTTTCCCGACTGCTGGAAAACCGCCTCTGTGGTACCAGTCTTCAAGAATTCTGGTGAAAGAACTGACCCACTAAATTATCGCCCCATTAGCCTCCTCCCGCTTTTCGCCAAAATATTTGAGTCCTTAGTTAATCAAGCCCTAGTCCAGCACCTAACAGCTGCTAAACTCCTGACTGACAAACAATATGGATTCAGGCAAGCCCGTTCAACAGCAGATATCTTAACTGTAGTTTCTGAACGTATATACCGTTCATTGGATAAAACAGGGGAGGGTAGAGCGGTGGCCCTTGATATATCTAAGGCTTTTGACAGGGTATGGCATGATGGTCTTCTAAGGAAAATTAGATCATATGGAATCACTGGAAGAATTCATAATGTAATTAAATCCTTCTTAAGTAATAGAAAAATCAAAGTTGTCCTCGACGGACGTACATCCAAACAATATGACATAAATGCGGGAGTACCTCAGGGGTCTATCCTTGGACCTCTATTATTCCTGATATTCATAAACGACCTCCCTGATAATATTGTTTCGGAGATGGGTATATTTGCCGATGACACCACTCTCTATAACAGATATGAGGGGAAAACAAATGAACACATATCCAAGGAAATGGCAGAAACACTAGAGGATGACCTCCAATCCGTAGTGGAATGGGGACAAAAATAGTTGGTCACATTCAATGCTGCTAAGACTAAGCTTGTTTCCTTCAATAACTACAAGAAACCTTCTCTACCACCAATAGCAATGGCCAAGAACACATTGCCTGAAAGTATTTCCTTTAAACTCCTCGGCCTAACGTTTACAGGGAATATGAACTGGAATAGATACATTGAGAGCATTGCCAAGGCTGCTGCAAGGAAGGTTGGCTCCCTCTACCGTGCTAGAAAACTACTTACGCCTGCCAGTATCCTATACCTCTATAAGGCAACCATTCTCCCATGTATGGAGTACTGTTGTCACATCTGGGCTGGTGCATCTGCTTCTTGTCTCTCGCTCCTGGACAGGGTTCAAAAAAGAGTCGCCAACCTGATAGGTCCTGAACTGTCATCTAGGCTTCAGCCTCTGTGCCATCGACGAGATGTTGCATCCCTCTGCCTGTTCTACAAATACTTCAATGGTGAATGCTCTGACGAACTGCAAACACTTGTACCTCCCCGACGTAACTACCCCCGACAAACCCGACAAGCTACTAAGTCTCATCCCTTTACAGTAGAGATCCCTAGGTGCAAGAAAGCCTTTTACTCCAATAGTTTCTTCCCCAGAACTGCGGGTCTTTGGAACTCCCTTCCGGGATTCTGCTTTCCCAACTGCAATGATATGCAGAAGTTCAAGTGTAATATTAACAAACATCTTTCTACGCTTCTCCCTTCATAATGACCCCGCTAATTAATTCCTTAATAGTAGCCCCCTGCTTCAAAGTGGCACTGTGCCTTGTTTGGGGTGAAAATTGAATAAAAAAAAAGTACATGACGTTAGTGTGGAGATTTAATGAAGTGTTTACTTAAGGGGGCGGTTCATTAGGAATTTGTTAAGGTTGGACTTGAACACTTCCAAGTTGTAGTCCGGTAGGAAGCAGGCAGACGGAACAGAGTTCCACAGGCGTGCAGTTCTAAGAAAGAAGCTTTGTTCATGGAATCCGCGTTTTGATTTAGGCACAGATAAAGAGTGGGGGAAACTTTTGACAGTGGATTCAGCTAGACGGGTGTTTTTCGTGAAAGATTGGCGAGGGGGGACCAGAGATTGGAGTTCAGACGAGCATCTGCCATGGAAATAACGATAAAACAAGGATAGGCTCGCAACATCTCTTCTGTGGGAGAGAGGCTGCAGGGTAGAGAATAGGGCATCCCCCACTAAGCCACGAAGTCTATTTTGTACTCTGTCAAGGCAAGATAGGCTGTTTTTAAAAGCTCCTGCCCAGATATGGAAACAGTATTCCATCCTTGGACGTACTTGGCTTTTATATAGATAGAGAATTGCATCAGTAGTGATAAAGGATTGGTTCTATAATAATACATACGCAATCAGCATAAATAAAAATATCATGTTAAAGCGTATTGTACGACCGGGCAACGCCGGGCGTCCAGCTAGTTCTCAAATAACTAAAAAAAAAAAAATGAGTTGAAATTTACTTGTTTGTTAGACAATTTTCCTAGTTCTCTATGTTTTTGGTTAGATGCTTTTACGTATTTCATTTAATAGATTTGGAATCATTAAAATAAGAAAGAACTATCCCTCCCTGTAACCCAACATTTTTCTCTGCTTTTTCTCGAAGAGTGTTCCAGTTATTTGCCTTTCAAAATATAGAAACGAGGAATCGAGCAAGAAATTAATAATCCAAATAAGTTACTATTCTTCTTGCTCGAATGACGTTCTTAATGGGCAGAGGAAATGTGTTCGCGACACAATGTCCGTCTGTCACAATATTTTTCGACTTTAAGTTGTAATATTTTCTCTGTGTAATTTTGACAGATGTCAATCTCCGAAATCGGATGGGGTGAATATGGGTTGATTATATAGATGGAGAAGGGGTTGATGAGCACTGAATTTGCAAATAAAGATGTAACGTAATAAACTAAAAATGAAGATGCTGTTTGTCTTTTGAAAGAAAAGAAAGAAGGAAAAAAGAAAGAAAGAAAAAAGATTTAAAAGAAAGAAAAAAATTAATTTTGAAATCGGGATGAAGAAAAGAGAGCAAGTAAAGAAAAAGATATTATAGGAAATCATGTTATCAAGTGGTTAACGATACGGACTCGCAACCTGGACATTCGAGTTCGAACCCAGTTCGTTCAACAAAATCACTTTCACTTATCGTCAACCTTTTTAGCTAGAAACACAGTTTTCACCTTTTCTGTCCTCGATCCGTGAAGGAGAAATCCTTTTAGACTGAGGCAATTTTTATTTTTGTTTCTATCCAGACTGCCCCTTTTCAGGGAACTGGATTTTCCCCCACATTAAAAAGCGACCTTGTTTGGAACTCTGCCCTCGTGGGGAGGCAAGTAAATAAGCACCTTCGTGCGCTTCCTACCAGATGACGTTCTACAAAGAATTCTGGCTGAAAAATTATCGAGGGAAGCAATGCTTATAATAAAAATCTTCGAATGATGATTACGGTGGGGAATGTCGAGCTTAGTAGTTTATTTCATATTTTTTGGTATATATTTTTTTGGTACAAGGTCATGAGTAATACGCAAACTAATACGTACATGTGTTGGCTGATCTACAGGGTGTAACGATAAATTTATCGCCCCAAGTGTTATATAGGGGGTCTTCTTAAAAGAGTCTTAGGAAGAGAGATGCTTAGAAGGAGTGAGGGATGTTGAAAGACTCCGAGAGAGAGATTGTTCGTTTATAAGAGACTTAGATAGATTGTTCATGTTATAAGAGATTCTTATATATTAAAAGTTCATTCCTTAATTGTGTTGAATGGAAGAAGAAGAAAGCTCTTTGAGTGAAGGGGTATATTGTTCAGACAGTTCGGACATGATGATGTTGAGACGTGTATGTAAAGACATATAACACAAATATATAATACAATTGCACTTTACCTTTGTATAAGAATCATAAACACAAGACGAGCTTTACAAAAAACACTTGATGGTTTATTCTTCACACGGCCGTGATTCCATCATCAAGAATTCAAAGTTTCACATTTTTTCTTGAAGTGACGTCTCGCTCCTAGACGACTGAATCTCTCTGAGTTTTCTCACTCACTCTAACTCTAACTAAAGTTTTTCTCTATTCCTAGAACTTTCTATTTTCCGTGACGTCATACACATGTTAAAACGTGTTCTTCTTTCACGTGTCCTGGACATACGTGTCCAAAACTTTTCCTATTTCTACAAAAGGAATTTTAACCTATATTCAATATGTTAAAAACATTATCTTATAAGCTGCATTCTTTCAATTTAAAATTTCATAACAAACTTGAGAGTTCACATTCTTTCCTTGAAATATTTATCTATATTCTAAACAAATGTTTGCTTTACATTTTTAAATTCTCACATGTAATCTATTTCTAAACCCAGGTTACGAGGTTCGAATTTCGCCTATGCCATTTCATTTTCATTTTAAACTAAATTCTCCATTTTTATACTTACATGAAAAGGGGACAGCCCTTATCATGTAACACAAGGAAAACAACAGTACAGCTTTATTTTAAAATTATTATTTAAAAAATCAATTCAGGTGACTTGATTATGTTGTAGAGCTGACATCTATTCAATGTAGGTCCGGAACTGGGAGCATGCTTTTTTCTACAAGGCCCGTGAGAGATCGGCGAATATTCGGCGGATGGCGGCGATCAGGCTGGCATTGGTGTTGTAGGAGGTCATGTTGGTGATGTTCTCGACGTATGACCAAACGAAGTAGTCCAGCGGGTTCAGGTTCAGGAATGAGGGGAGGCAAGTGACAGAAGGGCAGAAAGTTGTTGAACTCCTCCTGAAGTCAAGCCTGAGTTTCTTTGGACTTGTGAGCCGGTGCCAAGTCTTTCTGCCACATCCATGGTCTGCCAGCTGCCACCTGATTGCACCAGGGGATCAGTACACTCTTCAGTACATCCAGGTACTTTCAAGCCGACGTCGAAGATGTGAAGTGCCATGACGTGACCTTCACTTGAAGCCACACATAATGTCATGCATTAAGCTGCGTCTTCAACGTTGTACCGTCCGAATTTGCATTTTTGGGGTGCTGGCAATGGTCCTGTTGTCATAAATTTGATCGGTAGAAAGCATGAGTTGTACAGCGGCGCATCTTCGATCTCGCTCGTTAAACATTGTATCATTTTCAGACATGATAGAAGGCTCCTATCGTTCTTGGGTTTTTTTACGCAACTAGCCAACTAGTAGATAGTCTGCAACAAAAAAAAAAAGAAAAAGGGGTTTCATCAAACGGAAATGGAATCATTTCGTCTTTTTCAGGGCGACAATTTGATCGTTCCACACCGTAATGATTATAAAACAGGAAATGTGAACAAAAAAAAAACAAACCCCAAAACAATTAGAATAAAAAAAGAAGTAAATAAATGAAAGAAAAATAGAAATAAAAGAAGATAACGAAGGTTGTTTTAGTTGTTTTGATTTACGGCATATCAACCCTTTTCAGGCAATTCATTGCCAAAGAATCCAGTCATTCTGGTAAAAGTTATGCTTACAGTTCTTTATATCTTCAAATATTTATGCATGGTGTTTCGGTTGATTGTTTGATACTGGTACATATTTTGAACCAGACTATCTTAGTGTTCACTTTGGTCGGAACATGACATCAACAGCCGGATTATGCCGAGCGTTGCCGATAAAATTATGGCAACACTACGTAAAAAAAAATAGCAAAATAAATAAATGTAAAATGTAGAAACCAAAACCAAAAACAACCTACCGTAATGTTTTTTTATTCGTTTTTTTTTTTAAATAATAACTGTCAAGAAAAGGTTAGAAGCAAAAATTTTTTTTTGGGGGGGAGGGGAGGGGGGTCAAATAATTTAAAGAAAATATTTAAAAAAAAAGGTTCAAAGAGAAAGTTTTTTTGTTTTTCAAATATATTTTGCCATTTTTTATGTTTTAAAATTTTGTGATTTTTTGTCAGGGAAAACTGGCAAAAATTTGTTTTTTTCCATTTTTAAAGTATTTTTTGTAAAAAAGATTGTTTTTTTTTTAAATTGGTAGAAAAGAGTTTAAAGATTCATTATGTCGGTACTATCCATAATTCGCATGTTTTTCCTCTTCCAATATTTATCCAAAAGTCGTCTGCGGGGCGCGTGCGCGCCGTTGCCTCGTATTTCTGCGCGCTACGTTGTGATTGGCTAATCGACGTATTATGTCAGACAACAGCTAAACCCGAGCTGTTGCTCGACATAATCCGGCTGTTGAAGTCATGTTTCGGCCAAAGCCGAGTGAAGACTGAGATACGTCTGGTTCACCTCTGCACTAGTACCGTTTGTTTTGTAGAGAAAAATGTTTGGTAGTATTTTGGGATTTTTCAAACATGATTGGATTTTACAAAAGAAGAATTAAAAAAACGGTAACATCAATATTTGGCGCATTTTGTGGCATGAAGCTTATAACTTCTCACATCTTCATCTGCTAGTACCAGAGTAACGAAGCAAGAAATGATTTATTAGTTTTTTTTTGTGTATCACGCCATGTTCATTGCCATTGCATAGGGTGATAGCCAAATCGTTCACATATTTGGTATAAAATTAGTTGGCAAGGTAACGCTTTTGTTTATCTAAGGGTCGATGTTTATCAATGCTCGATGGAAACTTTAAGTTTTAATGAGTTTTATGTAGATAGTGAGACGCAACCATGATGATAAGTAATGGAGGAATTTTGGTATGGTTTAATCAAATAAAAAAAAACTCAACAAAAACTGTAACGTTATTATTTCATACACAAATAGTGTTTTTTAAAAAAAAAATTATTACATTTTCACCCCAAACAAGGCATATTGTCATTTTGTTGTAGGGGGACACTATCAGGGACATAGGCATCAATGGTACTGTGTAGGGAGTTGGGTAGCAAGATGTCGGTTCACGTTGCACTTGAACTTCTGAATGTCAGTACAGTTGAGGAAGCAGGGACCCGGCAGGGAATTCCAAAGTCTAGCTGTCCCGGGGAAGAAACTACTGGAGTAGAAAGCTCTCTTACATCTAGGGATCTCTACTGTGAAGGGGTGGAATTTAGCTGCTTGTCGGGATTGTCGGGGGTATTTACGTTGAGGGGGCACAAGTGTCTGCAGTTCGTCAGAGCATTCACTATTAAAATACTTGTAGAACAGGCAGAGGGATGCAACGTTTCGTCGATGGGACAGAGGCTGAAGCTTGGATGACAGTTCAGGGCCTATCAGATTGGCGACTCTCTTTTGAACCTTGTCTAGGAGTGAGAGACTAGTAGCAGATGCACCAGCGCAAATATGACAACAATACTCCATACATGGGCGAATGGTGGCCTTATAAAGATATAGGATACTTTCGAGCGTTAGTACTTTCTAGCACGGTAGAGAGAACCTACCTTCTTCGCAGCGGTCCTGGCAATACTCTCGATGTAATTGTTCCAACTCATGTTTCCTGACAGCGTTAAGCCGAGGAGTTTAAAGGACGTAGTTTCAGATAAAGAGTCATTGGCCAGTGTAACCTTATTATTTCATACACAAATAGTGTAACGTTATTATTTCGTACACAAATAGTGTAAAGTTATTATTTCATACACAAGCAGTGTAACATTATTATTTCATACACAAATAGTGTAACGTTATTATTTCGTACACAAATAGTGTAACGTTATTATTTCATACACAAATAGTGTAACGTTATTATTTCGTACACAAATAGTGTAACGTTATTATTTCATACACAAGCAGTGTAACGTTATTATTTCATACACAAATAGTGTAACGCTATTATTTCGTACACAAATAGTGTAACATTATTATTTCATACACAAATAGTGTAACGTTATTATTTCGTACACAAATAGTGTAACGTTATTATTTCATACACAAGCAGTGTAACATTATTATTTCATACACAAATAGTGCAACGTTATTATTTCATACACAAATAGTGTAAAGTTATTATTTCATACACAAATAGTGTAACGTTATTATTTTATACACAAATAGTGTAACGTTATTATTTCATACACAAATAGTGTAAAGTTATTATTTCATACACAAATAGTGTAACGTTATTATTTCATACACAAATAGTGTAACGTTATTATTTCATACACAAATAGTGTATCGTTATTATTTCATACACAAATAGTGTAACGTTATTATTTCATACACAAATAGTGTAACGTTATTATTTCGTACACAAATAGTGTAACGTTATTATTTTATACACAAATAGTGTAACGTTATTATTTCATACACAAATAGTGTAACGTTATAATTTCATACACAAATAGTGTAACGTTATTATTTCGTACACAAATAGTGTAACGTTATTATTTCATACACAAATAGTGTAACGTTATTATTTCATACACAAATAGTGTAACGTTATTATTTCATACACAAATAGTGTAACGTTATTATTTCGTACACAAATAGTGTAACGTTATTATTTCATACACAAATAGTGTAACGTTATTATTCCATACACAAATAGTGTAACGTTATTATTTCGTAAACAAATAGTGTAAAGTTATTATTTCATACACAAATAGTGTAACGTTATTATTTCATACACAAGCAGTGTAACATTATTATTTCATACACAAATAGTGTAACGTTATTATTTCGTACACAAATAGTGTAACGTTATTATTTCATACACAAATAGTGTAACGTTATTATTCCATACGCAAATAGTGTAACGTTATTATTTCGTACACAAATAGTGTAACGTTATTATTTCATACACAAATAGTGTAACGTTATTATTTCATACACAAATAGTGTAACGTTATTATTTCATACACAAATAGTGTAAAGTTATTATTTCGTACACAAATAGTGTAACGTTATTATTTCATACACAAATAGTGTAACGTTATTATTTCATACACAAATAGTGTAACGTTATTATTTCATACACAAATAGTGTAACGTTATTATTTCGTACACAAATAGTGTAACGTTATTATTTCATACACAAATAGTGTAACGTTATTATTTCATACACAAGCAGTGTAACATTATTATTTCATACACAAATAGTGTAACGTTATTATTTCGTACACAAATAGTGTAACGTTATTATTTCATACACAAATAGTGTAACGTTATTATTTCATACACAAATAGTGTAACGTTATTATTTCATACACAAATAGTGTAACGTTATTATTTCATGCACAAATAGTGTAACGTTATTATTTCATACACAAATAGTGTAACGTTATTATTTCATACACAAATAGTGCAACGCTATTATTTCATACACAAGTAGTGTAACGTTATTATTTCATACACAAATAGTGTAACGTTATTATTTCGTACACAAATAGTGTAACGTTATTATTTCATACACAAATAGTGTAACGTTATTATTTCATACACAAGCAGTGTAACGTTATTATTTCATACACAAATAGTGTAACGTTATTATTTCGTACACAAATAGTGTAACGTTATCATTTCATACACAAATAGTGTAACGTTATTATTTCATACACAAATAGTGTAACGTTATTATTTCATACACAAATAGTGTAACGTTATTATTTCGTACACAAATAGTGCAACGTTATTATTTCATACACAAGCAGTGTAACATTATTATTTCGTACACAAATAGTGTAACGTTATTATTTCATACACAAATAGTGTAACGCTATTATTTCGTACACAAATAGTGTAACGTTATTATTTCATACACAAATAGTGTAACGCTATTATTTCGTACACAAATAGTGTAACGTTATTATTTCATACACAAATAGTGTAACGTTATTATTCCATACACAAATAGTGTAACGTTATTATTTCATACACAAACTGTGTAACATTATTATTTCATACACAAATAGTGTAACGTTATTATTTCGTACACAAATAGTGTAACGTTATTATTTCGTACACAAATAGTGTAACGTTATTATTTCGTACACAAATAGTGTAACGCTATTATTTCGTACACAAGTTGTGTAACGTTATTATTTAGTAAACAAGTAGTGTAACATTATTATTTAGTAAACAAGTAGTGTAACGTTATTAAAAGTAGATTTATATTATGTAGGCAGATACCCCATTCCTGTTCTCGGGTGGTTGATTATTTTCCACTGAAATTCGAATTTTACGAAGTTTAAAAATACTGCGTAATAAAATAGAGCAAGGAGATTATAGATTCATACCTTCGTTAAAGCTATGATTCTATTAGTAAATGCTTTCGAAATTATTAATTATTTTTAACTCAGATTGCCGATTCAGTTGTTCGCATCATTATCATTCATGCTATTCACGACTTTCCCCAGTCCCCATCTGCCTAATTCTTATTTTCATATCGACATTTATTTATTCTCTCAATTTGCATTTTAAAGCATCAATATTTTTCCAATGTCTGTAGACAGAATGAACACGTCGATTAAAGGGTTGCCGCAAATATTATTTTTGACTAAAACAGGGCCTGGAATGAGGAGGGGGATCACTTGCCCGATTTTTTTTTCCTTTTTGTAATCTTGACTTTCAACTTCATCGTCAGAACCCCTAAAGCATAAACAAAAAATTCTGGATCTAAATATTGAATAAATCTTTATTTCCGTCCCATAACTCCATACCTTTCCGACCCCCCACTCGCTTCAGCAACATATGGAGATCACTGACCTTTCGACGAAAACCGAATTAACTGTCAGACTATTCGTAGAATAAAACGCAGTTTTCGTAAATGTCAAGCAAAGCTTAAAATCGTAAATCACGTGGTCTTTATTGAAGACTTTGATTTCATTACTTGCAATTATGTATTGATTGTTGCGTATGTTGGGTCAAATCTGTATACGTTTTTAAAAGTTATGGCATATTTCGAGATTGTCTATTCATAATCAAATGCTAACAGTAAATTAGTTGAAACAAGGAATAATTACAGAAAGTACACATTACGCAATAATCACGTTGTTTATTCGTAAGCAAATGGAAACGATTGATTAAAAAATATACATATATTTTTGTTTGTTTATTCGTAAGCAAATGAAAACAGTTGATTAGTTGAAAAAAAAAAGAAGAAGAATTAGATGACACAGTACGCAATACTCACCTGTGGAAGCAAATGTGATTGGTTGACAGCAAAGGTTTACGATATCAGTACCCGAGGTCGAATCTTACGCAATTCTAAATTGTTTTTGTATAGGTTTCTTATTTTAGCATTTTAGCATTATTTTGTTAGTATTTAAATAGTGTTATATGGCAGAATATGGATAGTATATCCTCATTTGGAAAATCGAATACGTGAATTGAATTTTATTTATCGTTATTAGACAATTTTTAAAAATAGTAAATGGAAACATCTCGAAGTATTTGTTTCACCAACGCACTCATCAGAAGTACTTGTAATAAAGACAAAAAATAAATAAATCAAATAATGTTAGCTAAAAGAGTTAAAGACGGATAGGATATACGTGGAAATTAGATTGCGGGAAACAATTACGAATGCAAATATAAATCTAGAAAATGATTATGTATAATTAAATAAAATCTATGCACTAATAGGATGAAATGCTAATGGAAGATTTAAAATGTATCCCCGAATAATTGTAACTACTTAATAAATTCTTTCTATCGACCGAGAGAAGGTTTTCGTGAAAGAATCTAGACTGACTCTAAAATCCTTAAATGATTTCTAAAGTCAGCCCGGTGAAGAATTGTAAAATCCTCCATTTATATATATATATATTGGCACACGCAGGTTTTTAAGGAAGTGTTGACCAATGGAAAGCAGAAGAGGGGCGAAAATGATGCAATTTACTGGTTAACGGTCATTACCCACTAATTAAGCAAGATTTTCCGGAATTCCAATTTCGTTTTGAAAACCACTTAAATTTAAAATCTGCTATTTTCTTGATCCAAAATCATGTAATATATTAAAAATTATAATAAAGATTCTGCACATAACGTTTTCGTGTAATTATATCTTGATTTTTATTTTTATATAAAGTAAGGGTATTATAATTAGTAATGTGTGAAATAGTAGGGTATACTGGACCTTTTAAAACAACATATGTTACATATATAAAGGACAATAGCTTTTATGATAGAACTTTAAAACAATAAAATCTAATATAATGTGGTGCCATATAACACTGTGGTGACCGCCAGCGGTCAAAAATCTGTGCTGTAAAGTTAACCACTCTTTTAGAATCTTGTTTGTTCTAGCCACACTGATGAGTAATGATAACAACAAAACACGCGTCTGGATTTAACAATTTTACAAATCGTCAGAAAAAACAGCTGTACTGTCGGTTTCAAATCCGATGGTAGGAGGATCAGTTTGTGGCCGAAAAATATTGGATTCTTTTAAGCATCTGTTTATAACCGTTCTTGTTTTGAAACCGATGATACCAATGTTTTTCTGACTTTCTGTAAAATTTAAATATAAACATTATGTTTTTATATTGAAATTTTTCTTTACAATCAATCACTTTGCTGAGTTATTCCACACACACACACGCACGCACACACACACACACACACACACACACACACACACACACACACACGCATACACACACACACACATATAAAAGGAAACTCTGATGTAAATATCTACGACCTACTGTATACTCTGTTCTTACAAATGACAAGGTTTAGCAGGAACACGAAAAGTGTGGTTGGTTCTACACAAAGCTGTCACCACTATAAGCAAAGCATCTGTGTAGTTTTCTGAGCAACTTAGTTGTCGTGGCGAAAACGTATACGTCGAAATATGATAATCATTAGAGAATTTGCTTTATAATAATAAATATGTAATCTGCATGAATTAAAACATCATATTTAACCCTTTTTTACGACCTAGCCACGCCGGTAGAAGGGCACTACTATAGATTAGGTTTTCTCCTTCCTATGTCCTGGCATGTTTATGTCGTAGATGAAATCATGGTTCGTGTTCTCCACAGGCTTCGGTCCATTGCTTGTTCTCGGAGTCCAATGGTAATATTGACACCCATTACCCTGCACATCAAATATAATATTTCCCATGGCTCTCTTTCTGTCAGTTTCCTTCTCCAAGATGCGTCGTTCGATGCCCTCTTTTTCGCACAATATGTGTCCAAAAAAATGGCACTGCCTTTTCTTGATGGTCCGCATCAGCAAGCGAGCCACATTCATTCTTCTTAGAACTCCAGCATTTAACACTCTCTCTGTCCAAGAAATGCTAAGCATTCGTCGATAGAACCACATCTCAGCTGCCTCCAAGCGTCCATTCATCGCTTTGTTGATTGTCCAAGACTCACATCCGTATTTCAGAATTGACCAGACATAACACTTTAGCAGCCTAAAGTCACTTTGCCTTTGGGTCAAGATCAAAGTGTAGTATCTGTTCCGGCAGATACTGCACTTAAGATAATTTGTACCAGTCAATGGAGGGGAAACCCTCTATACTGGGACAATTATTATTTTTGGTAACCAGAGTGCCCCCTTTTAGGGGAGCTGGTTTTTACCTCACATTAAAAACGGCCTTGTGCCTAATTTGCTCAGTGGGGGAGCAAATAAATACCATCTGTTCCGGCAGATGCTGCACTTAAGATAATTTGTACCAGTCAATGGAGGGGAAACCCTCTATACTGGGACAATTATTATTTTTGGTAACCAGAGTGCCCCCTTTTTGCCTACTTTTAGGGGAGCTGGTTTTTACCTCACATTAAAAACGGCCTTGTGCCTTATTTGCTCAGTGGGGGAGCAAATAAACACCATCTGTTCCGGCAGATACTGCACTTAAGATAATTTGTACCAGTCAATGGAGGGGAAACCCTCTATACTGGGACAATTATTATTTTTGGTAACCAGAGTGCCCCCTTTTTGCCTACTTTTAGGGGAGCTGGTTTTTACCTCACATTAAAAACGGCCTTGTGCCTAATTTGCTCAGTGGGGGAGCAAATAAATACCATCTGTTCCGGCAGATGCTTCAAGCTATGACTAGCTATGACTAGCAAAGACCAGATGTGGGGGGCAACCCCACATGCCTGACCATTAACCAACTCCCATTTCCCACCTCTCGGGAGCTGGTCCCCTTTTTCCCTTCCCCCTCCCTTCACTCCTCACATTAAAAATCGGCCTTGTGCCTAATTTGCTCGGTGGGGGAGCAAATAAATACCATCTGTTCTTCAGATGCTACACTTCAATTTCTTGTTCTCTGTTAGTGGAGGAGAAATCCTTCACGACTGAGACAATTATTATTTTTTGCTCCTTTTCTCCACATTAAAAAACGACCCTGGTGTCTAACTCTGCCCCGTGGGGAGGCATAGTAAATAGGTACACTTCAATTTCTTTGTTCTCTGTTAATGGAGTAGAAATCCTTCACGACTGAGACAATTATTATTTTTTGCTCCTTTTCTCCACATTAAAAAACGACCTTGGTGTCTAACTCTGTCCTGTGGGGAGGCATTGTAAATAGGAACACTTTAGTAGCCTTTTCTCAATTCCAAGACTTAGATTTCGTGCACCCAGTACGCCTTTCATATCCATAAACGTTTTTTTTTTTTTTGCAACAGCTATTCTGCATTTGATATTACTGGGTACAATATAATAATCAATAGAAAATAATAAATACGAAATCTGCATAAATTAAAATATGTTTAAGAGTATTTTATGATAGGGATACACCGGGTGGTCTGTTATTTAAAAAAGAACACGATCGCTCTTTGTTTTAAAACGTCCTTTTAATTCTGCCTATTTTCTTCCTTTCAGAGGTAATATCTTTCTTTTTTCTCTCCTTTTCTATCTTTTCAAATAAGCCATCCTTTTTTTTATATGACTTTTCTTTCTTTCTGTTCGACGACTTCCTCCCTTTCCGACCATTTTCCGATACCATATTCCCCTACCTGTGCCCCAAAAGAACTTGAACATATCTTTCTTCGTAATCATTTCTTAGTCTCTTCTGTTTATATTAACGACGCCCGTCGAATGCGATCGTCACAAAAAGAAAAGCAAAACGATGAATCTGCAAGAAACAAGTGTAAAGAAACATTGTCAGCGGCGTTTAAGACATTCGACCGCAAATAGACAAATATTTGGCCGCCATATTGTCTCGTTTTTATCCCTTTTCATTCTTTTTCTTTTTGTCTGTCATTAAAGGAAACGCAAAAATTTCGTACCGTATGTCAAATATAGAGCACACATCAATGAACCAGGAAAATGCAATCAATGTCGTCTAACTTAGTGAAGTAAAAGCACACACACACACACACACACACACACACACACACACACACACACACACACACACACACATCTATATATATATGAGTAGGGAACTAATTTTTAAGCGTACGTAATATGTGATTATGTTATGGTTATGGTAACCATTTGCAATATATATATATATATAAATATATATATATATATATATATATATATATATATATATATATATATATAAAGTTCTAAAATATGTATGGCAATTAAGCTAAACATAATATTACGCGTTTCATCCACGCTAGGATTCATCAGGCTTATGCGAGGATTTTGTGGTTGTCTCGCGTTTTTAGATACACACCTTTCTATTGAGTTTTTAGTTAGCCAACCAGCTTTCTAGTGTCCACCGCACCCTCCCCAATTAGCCAATGAGCAGGCACTTACAAGACAAAGGCCCAGTTGACTTCCACCTACGTATTGATCACTGTTGAAGTAAATACTTAAAGTTTACGCATAAATTATACTTTCGTATATTAATTTATGTGATTAAATGATGTAGTCATATATATATATATATATCATATATATATATATATATATATATATATATATATATATATATATGTCATACAAAGAATAAATTTCACAGTGTATAAGGATTATTTGATACCGGAAATATTAATAATCGTACCCTATTTCCAAAAGATAGAGATGTAGCAAATGGGAAATATTTGTAGTCAATTCTTTTCTTTGCTATTATTTCAGATCATTATATTATAACATATAACTGCAATCATGTTGCTTGGGCGTATAAACCATCTATTAGCTTTACAAGCGTAAATATATAAAATCAGAGCTATAAAACATTTTATTTTAATTGAAAATTTAAAGGATCGTCTTCTTTCTTATTTTATGTATTTTAAATAGATTTATATATTTTATTTTTCTACACTTTTAACAATATGAATAAATAAAACCAGAAATATTTTTAAAAATTGGTTTGCGTTAAAAAAAAAATCGGGCAAGATTGGAGACTGAGTGGCAAAATACATCACATAAAAGAAACCAAATTCCCATAATGACTGTTAGGTTCATATGCAAACACATATGCAAACAATAATATTGGTATTGTCAAAGTTCACAGTTTTAAATAAACAGAACTTCTTTTTCAAAATTAAACAATATAAACAGAACTTAAAAAACAATGATAAACACTTTTTTTATTTTAAACAATATATACAGAACTTTTTATTTTAAAATTTTAAACAATGTAAAACTTTTTATATTTAATTTTTATTAAATATAAAAAGATTTTTAGGCAATTATTTTTCACGAATGCTTTCCATCATATACGTTCCAAAAGTTTCTCTTTTTCCAATTTTTTCATCTTTTTTTTTTACAATGGAACGAACCCCTTCTAAGGTTTGCGTATGTATCGAGGGAGTCAATCGGGTGAAGAAAGTTTTTTCATGAATAATTTAGTTATATTGGTCCTTACCAATTAATTATTAGGAATAATGTGTCTCAATCTCTGCTGTCAATTCGTTCGACAGACCCATAGAATAGGCGGACTATAAAAATCAAGATCACTTCAATCATGAAAAGTATCAACATATCGCATATTTTTAGCGCGCGCTTGCGCGTACAACAATGGTCACATTCTTTTAACACAAAAATGACATTTCTTCATATCTTATTTGCGAAAATTTAAACGCGATATTTGTTTTTAGCATATCCGAAAATCTATAAAGATCGTCATTTAAAAGGAAAATGTTAAGGTCGAAACCAAGTATAAATTCACCGAATTTTTATTCAAACAGTCTTTATTGGAACATTTATAACAAAATTATAACCTTAAAAAAAGATGCTTATGAACTGCTATTTTAATCAAACGTCAGAGTTGTTGATAATTTTTTTTTACATCAAACAGTAAAATATAACTGTCATAAAAATATTTATGATTGTTTTTTTCCAACAAGATTTTATTTTAAAAATATTTATGAACCGTTTTTTTTAATAGATTTATGAACTGTTTTTAAAAATATATTTATGAACTGTTTTTTTTGTTTAATTAAAACAAAACAGTTCATAAACATATTATTGGGTAAAGGCAGTTCAATATATATATATATATATATATATATATATATATATAAATATATATATATATATATATATATATATATATATATATATATATAACAATCTTCTCCACCTGCAATGCACGTTGTTGTACTGTTCAACAACTTCTGAAAGGCCCCGTGGGAGTCTGCTTGCGTGAGTGTGTCAATGACCCTCATCACAGCCTCTTTCATTTCCTCAATTGGCTTATAACGACAGCCTCTAAGGTTTTCCTTGAGCTTAGGGAATAACCAAACGTCACAAGGAGCAAAGTCTGGGCTATAAAGGGGCGAGAAACAGTGTTCATGTTAAACTTGGTCAACTAGTCTGTGACAAAGATGACGCTGTGGACTGGTGCATTTGCGCAAATCTTCTGTGTCTTCAGTTCCTCGCGAATAATTATGTGCACACTACCTACACTGACATCAAACTGTGCACTTATTGTCTGTATGGACACACGACGGTCCTTATTTATTAACTTCTTTATTTGGCAAATCGATTCTAGTGTTCTGACTTCCTATTCCTCCCACACCTCTCATCTTCCCTCACAGACTCCCTGCATTCCTTGAATTTCTTATACAACTCAAAAACTGATGTCCTATTCCTGCTATATGGCCCAAAAGCAGTCCGAAGCATTCCATACGTTTATGATGCATTCTTTCCAAGTTAAAAACAAAATATTATTGCATATCATTCTTCTAAAGTGTTCTTATGTCCAGACTACACTTTTTAAATTCGTCTGCTGTGACAATCAGACTTTAGTAGGTTGTATTGCAATTCCTGTTGTATCTGTTCATTCAGACCTGAAATCATAAAAATTAGTCAGTCATAAGATGTATAAGGGTCTACACCAATTTTAAATGCTTGTACAAAAAAGTCTAGAAACTTACTGAAGGCACCTCGTATGAAAACTCTCAGCAAACGTCTTCTTGAGCCCTTTTTCTTTATGAAACGAATCTTATTTCTATAGCGATAATTAAACGAAACAATGACGATAAAATGAATAAATTACCACATATAAAAATGTTCCCAGATATTAATAAACATACTTATTTGTTATTAAAAATATAATAATAATAACAGGATACACTTAATGCAAGACAACAGATTCTTATTGATGATCCGATCCGTAGTGAAGTACACGCCGACGATCGGTTCGTTTTGAAGACGCCCCAGGGGGACAAAGAAGCAAAAACTGTGTTAATACGACTTTCTCACGTTTAGAAATTTGGGGTTGGTTCGTCTCGATTTAGCGAAAAACTTGGTTGTCAACACAGACTCTCAGCATGAATAGAAGGAAAGGGCATCGGTCTCGTCGATTTTTTACATTCAGAAGGCGTGGGAGGATCTATAGAAATTGATGATGGAAAGACAGTGGGGAGAAAAGTAGGAGCACGTGCGTGTAAGAGGGATAAAGAGCGAGAGAGAGAGAGAGAGAAGGTGAGAGAGAAGGAGAGAGAGAAGGAGAGAGAGAGAAAGAGTGAAAGAGTGAAAGAGAGAGAGATTGACGCTAGAAAGACACTAGAGGAGAGATAAATAGAAATACAAGAGTGATTTTATATATATATATATATATATTAAAGGAGATTAGAACAATAGTCTAAAGAGCTGAGTGTATTTTAATGTAATAGTAAAATTACTAGTTTAATTAAAATACAGGGGAAAGAAAAAGTGCTCGTTGTAATTTAGATATATAATAAGATCGATAGGTAAATATCCTAGAGCTAATTTAATATTTAATAATGTGATTGATAATTTAAAAATTTAACCCATATTAATTTTCTTATCAAGTTAATTCCATACCTTTATTTTAATTTTTTCCAGATACATCTGCCTTACTTTTAATGCTAAATTTATTTATGGTGTCTTTAACATATAATAAAAACCCTTTCCAATATTTGCTGATGAGGAAACTTTGTTTGTTAAAAACACTATATGTAAAAATTATTGTCCGTAACTTGATGTCTACCACAATAAAAACACTGTTTTCTGAAACGATCGTACAAATTATTGATTTTGTTGTTGTTCCTTCTTATGAAACGGATTTTTAATTTAATTATAATTTGATTTTTAAATTATCAATCACATTACTATATATATATATATATATATATATATATATATATATATATATATATATATACTAGCAGGCCGCCCGGCGTTTTCCGGTCGCAAAATTCGGATGAATAATTTTAATTATACAGAATTCTTATTTATTAACAACAGAAATGCCTTACTTATTAAACTTATTAAATTCCTAAAAAAAAAAAAATGAAGTAACATAAAACGGAAAGAAACTAAGACATGTGCATGCAAGTATTGTTCACTACTTGTAAGTAAAAAAAAAATCGAACTGAGATCGAAACCAACACCTAAAAAAAGTGAGTCAAGTACGATAACCATTAGGCCAGCTTGACATGATCTATTAAAAATTCTTTTTTGAAACCTACTTACTCGTAACATAAGTAATCTGTAACGTGAACAATTCACGCATGCGCATTCGTGAAACAGTTGATAAATAGATAAAAATCCGATGATCCTCTTAATGAGTACCCCTCTTAATGGAGTATTAACCTTTTCTTAGAATTCCTAGAATCTAGTTCTTTCAAATTTATATTACCTCCAAACACAGAATATTTTATATAAATTGACGGCATTTAACTTTTCTTCCTGAAAACACGCACATAGATAATATTAAAGACAACTTAGACTCAGTCGAACCCTTCATAAAGTTCATCTATGAAACAGAAATCAATCACTCAATACCTTTTATAGACAGACTTATTATAATCCAATAATAAACTATCCTTCAAAGTTCACCACAAAACTTCACACATAAATGATTACATGTATTTCTACTCCCACCATAATAACAAAATAAAAACAGATATAATAATTAATTCCTTCTCACGTGCTTTCAGAATTTGCAGTCCAGAATATTTAGACGAAGAATTCAAATACCTAACTAATACTTTGCAAATCTTGCAATATCCCACATATTTAATATTAAATGCTGAGAAAACAGCCACACAAATATTTTCCAGGATAAATAAACAAAAATCATATATTTTTCTCATAAATATACATCTTCTTTCATGTACACACACCAAGACAATAATTTGCAACACAATAAACAAACTAGGAATTCCAATCATATAAACCACATCACAAACTATCAGGCAAATACTAAAAACTACAAAACATCTCCAAAACAAACCAGTTTCCAACGGAGGTATATACACTGTTCCTGGCTAAAGTTGCCATCATAGATACGTTAGTGAAACCCAGAGTAAGTTAGAAAAAAAACCCAGTAAACATAAAAGAGATATAAAAAATAGCAAATGTCTAAGTGCATTATTCTCTCATTCATTTCAAATAAACCGCGACAGAGACTTCTTGAATCAGCGCTTCTCGCAAATTCAAGCACAATTAAACAACGTGCAGGTTTCTATAATGTAGCGCCATTAATAAGTAAACTTTCATTAAAAGAACATATTTTAATTGTAGACAAAGGTGAACCTTCTCACACTATAAAAACACCCCCTGTAAAAATTAATACATATAATCTCAATCTATAAATGATATAGCCACACTCGTTCCATTTCTGTCACACAGCTATATTTGAATTTTAACAAAGATATTCTTTCCAGAAAGAATATTAACTGCATTCATATCTTTTAAAAACATATTAATGACTATATGACGTTATTAAAAATTTCCCTTTCTTTAACAAAGCAAGCTCCCCTCTCATTTCCAACGTCTTTTTCTTCCGTTTCTGAAATAGAACAGCGTCACAGTTTGCACATGAACCATTTTCAAATATTTTTACTGGTGTTTTTGTTTTCACACAAATATTTTCCAGATAAATAATAAAAAAAAAACATATACACCAGACCTTTCTCTTATGAACAGACACCTTTCACCTACACACACCAATAGTACAATAATTTGCAACACACTAAACAAACTAAGAATACCAATCACACAAACAACATCACAAACTATAAAACAAACATTGAAAACAACAAACATCTCCAAAACAAACCCATTTCCGGTGCAAACATATACACCATTCCTTGCCAAAATTGCCATCATATATACGTTGGTGAAACCCAACGCAAATTAGAGAAAAAGCTGAATGAAGGAGGAGATATAAGAAATAGCAATTCTCTGAATGCATTATTCTCTCATTCATTGCAACATAATCACACCTTTGACTTCAAACAAGCAAAAATAGTTAAATTTATATGAAATAAACCGCGCTGTAGACTTCTTGAATCAGCGCTTATCGCAGATTCAAGCAGAATAAAGCAACGTGCAAGTTTCTATGATGTATCGCCATTAATAAGTAAACTTCTATTAAAAGAACATAATTTAATTTTAAATGCAGGTTAACTCTTTCGCACCATAGAAAAACGCATCCTATAATAATTAATACATATAATCTCAATCAATAGAAAACGCACCCCGTTATAAGTAATGCATAACATCTCAGTCAATAAATTACATAACAAAAATACACTCATTTCATTTCAGTTACAGATATATGAATGTATCATATCTTTTTAAATATGTTAACGGCTATATGACGTTATAATAAATCATACTCTCTTTCACAACGCTATGCTCCCCCCCATTAAATTTTTTTAAACGACTTTTCCGTTTCTGAAATAGAACAGAGTCATACATTTCATTACATTAAAAATATATTTTCCAATATTTGTACTGATGTTTTTTCTTAGTTGCATTCATCCAAAGGAAGTCTTAAAATAAAGACATCGATGAACACATAACTTGATTTGTTCCTTTTTTATTTCTCTCTCTCTCTCTCTCTCTCTCTCTCTCTCTCTCTCTCTCTCTCTCTTTATATATATACTACATTTTTGAGCAATTTATAAGTTCGAAATATCGGCGTCTATTGATCAGAATTTAACAAATGAAGGCTCGTTGAAAAGCTAATGACCTGAATTGTATAGAGGGCTATGTGAAGTTTGCCCTTAAGGTCGCACATTATTGTTTCACTGGTAGATCACTTCTCTATTTTAACTTAACGTAAAATGAGCACTCACTTTATGGCCACCTTTTCGGAGAGGAGGTTGTTTTTTAGGGGTGGTGTTTATTGTGGTCTGGTAGACCAACACAAAATCTATCTTGTTTTCTACAGGGTTCACGTGTGCTGAAAACGAATATTGCATTTAAATTTTCCGTAAATAAATATTTTTCCTGGGTATTAAGCAATGTAATAAAATGCTCTAATTTTTTTTTTTTTTTACAAAGGCATCACCACATTATCAAGGCCCAGAGGCCACTCAAGGATAAGGGTTAAAGAGTGTACAGTAGAAATTGGTCAATATAGTAATCATTAGTAATGAAAATTTGGTAAATTTAATAACTTATATGGAACGGCTCATCAAGAACTTATTTACTTTAGACTTGAACACAACCATATTGTAGTCAGCCGGAAAGCAGGAAAACGGAAGACAATTCCACAGGCGTGTAGTTCTAAGAAAGAAGCTTTGTTCATGGGATCTACGTTTAGGTTTAGGCACAGATAAAGAGTGGGGGAAATTATTGATAGTGTTTACAGCTAGACGAGTGTTTCTTGTGAAAGTTTGGCGAGGGGGGACCATAGATTGAAGCTCAGTTGAACACTTTCCATGAAAATAACGATACATCAGAGACAAACTCGCAACATCTCTTCTGTGAGATAGAGGTTGCAAGGAAGAGAAAAGGATATCTCCTACGAGGCTACGAAGTCTATTTTGAACTCTATCAAGGCAGGACAAGTCCTTTCTAGCAGCTCCTGCCCAGATGTGGCAACAGTATTCCATCCTTGGACGTACCTGGCTCTTATATAGATAGAGAATAGCATCAGCAGTGAGATATCTACTGGATCGATAGAAAGATCCCACCATTTTTCCAGCGGCCTTGGCAACAGATTTCAGATCATTTGAAACCAGAGCAGCAAGTTTTAGTCTCCCCTCCATCAAGGCCAGAGTTTTTGGCGATATATATATATATATATATATATATATATATATATATATATATATATATATATATATATATATATTAATGTTCGGATGATTAATCGAGATCGGGATGCGAAACAATGTGAACATTATTTTTAAAATTTTATTTTGAATCTTAATTTTCCATTGTAGTATTAATCATAAAATGATCTTTATTAATTTTGAAGCACCAGTAAAAGCTCGCAAGTGTATGTTTTTACGGTTGCACATATTAAATAGGGGTTTGTGATAACTTGAAAAAATAAAATAAAAATCAACCCTTTAGATAAATAGTTAAAGGTTATAAAAGATTCGGAATCGGTAATCGTATGGGAATTGGGAATTTAGGAGAGATTCGATAAGTGTATCGGAATCGGGAAATAATGAAATCGGCCCATCACAAATATATATATATATATATATTTATGTATGTATATATGTATATATATGTGTGTGTGTGTGTGTTTATACACAGTGTGAGAGCGAAAGACAGAGGCAAATAGATAGATAGACAGACAGACAGACAGACAGATAGATAGATAGATAGATAGATAGATTGATTGATTGAGTGATTGATAGGCAGTTAGATAGGAAGGTGGGAATAGGGGAGGAGAGCGTAGAAGAAGTGGGAGATTAAAAATTAAAGAAAAAAATGTAAAACATTAAAAGAAAGAAAGAAAGAAAGATAGATAGATAGATAATAGATAGATAGAGAGAAAGAGAGAGATAAGATTGAAATCGGTGGATAAATAATTAGAAACGTAATGTTGATATGCCGTTTCCTGTGCAAATCACTCTGCGCAAATTTCCTAATATTTTAGTTGATCTTTTTCCTACGAGATAAGAATTTTTTTATGATAATCTGATGCACTTAATTTTCTCACATTTCATAAAAGGCTTGAAAAAGGGAAAAGGTCTCCGAAAATTAACTATACAATACCATAACAAAAACAATAAAACGAAAAAAAAATGGGATTTAAATTGCTTCTAAAATTGTTCAAAGCACTCAGTACGAAATAGTAAGTCACACATTTATTCATTCGTTATCATTTCTTTTCTGTTTATAATCCACTTGTGTACTTGTGGTTTTCCATCGACTGATTACATCCATGTCTATCAAGCTACAGATTTAAAACGATAACATTGCCACTGGGTTTGAATGCTCCGACCAGCAGTATTTATCATTTCCTACACTGAAGATTGCGAAAGCACACAAACCTGGTTTATAGATAAAATTGATAAATATTTAAAATAAAAAATATTGTTATTGCCCCTCCCCAAAATATTAGGCATCTGTGATAATTTATAATTAACCGTCAATCTATGTGTAATGAGATGTTCCAGCCGCTGCTGTTGAACACTATCTGACTAAGCTTACCATATGTTTACCGATGTGACGTTATATAAGATTTAATTTCTCTTTTTTTACGAGTTATATGATAGTGGCCTAGGGGTTGAATACCTAGCTGCAGAATCAAACATAAAACGAACGAAGAAAGATATTGGGATTTATCTTGTTTTGAAAATTGTTACAAAAGGTAAGATAATACTTGGGAGGATGGCATCTGAGGACCAACTCAACCTTAATATAAAGCATCATAATGATATGCCAATATAAGGAGTTTTGTTTTCAGGTGTAGTATTCAGAAAACGAAGCAAACTAAGCTTCCCCCATTCTAACGATACAGAAATAAAACTCAGCATTATTAACGCGTATTTTTAGTTTAAAGATTTATTGAGAAAGTTAATGTAATAAAAAACAAAAAACAAAAACAACAACCCTAGAGGCGGAATGTCAGCGTCGTTTTCGTTGACGATAGCTTCAAGATAGGCGGTGGTGACGGTAAATAAAACACGCTTCAGAGCACCGACGCTTTAATTTAATAAATGAAGGGAATAATGGTTCAGGATTTTGAATATGGTTTGAATAGAAACACGAACCCTCGCACATTATATCCTCTACTTTCCTGCCCCCCCCATACACGCATACACACATGTATTAACATCAAATGAACGCATTCATACAAATATAAACATACAAACGCCAAACAAACACAAGACCACCATTGCCTGCCTTGACAGGATTCAAAACCAACTTCGAAATCTAGTGGGCAAAACACTCTTCTCAATCTCACTTATTCTTTCTCACAAAAAAGTGGCGAGTCTCTCTCTGTTCTATAGTTTTTTACATGCAAGTGCTTAAATACGCTTCTATCAATTGCCCCCTTTCCTTGGCAGAACATTCACAGCAGATACTCGTCCAGCTTCAAAAAACCGCTAACAATTTCCTTTGCTATCTCTCCGTGCCTAAAACCAAGCATAACTTCCATGGTCGGAGTTTATTTCTCAGAAGTGCTGCTGCGAAATACAATACTGCTGTTAACCTTGTGACACTCATTAACTCTTATCGTCGAGTAGCCTTTATGCCTTCATAAGTCGTGCCCCTAGTAAATACACACACATATATATGTATGTATGTATGTATATATATATATATATATATATATATATATATATATATATACATGCACACATGCAAATATATTAACATGCATACATACTCATAGATAGAATAAATTAAGTAAACAAATGGAGATAGTAAACTCAAAATGTATAAATAAATATACAATAATATAAATATAATACAACGTGCAATAACACACCTAGTTATATATATATATATATATATATATATATATATATAGCTGAACGTCTGTGGTGTGTGTGTGTATCTGGTTACGAATATGGTTAACTATTATTGAAAACTGATCACATATAATGATAGAAGATGTATCGAGACACGGGAATGGGTATGTTTGATCTGGCATAATGATGATTCATTAAAATTGTGGGGTCTGCGTACACGCCTGATCCATAAAGTATGGAAATAAAAAATGTAAAAATTAAAAAAAGAATACCCATTCCTGTGTCTATCATTATATGTGATCAGTTTTCTATAATAGTCAACCATAATATATATTTCTATAATAGTCAACCATATATATATATATATATATATATATATATATATATATATATATATATATATATATATATATATATATATATATATATAATAAACACGTAAACTGGTTTAAAACACACTGAGATAAAAAAAAATATTACTTTTTTAGTTACAATACTATTTTTAAGTTACAATACTTTTTTAAGTTGAAGCTTAAAAAATAATTAAAACAAATCTTTTTTCCGTAGCACAGCGTGTTTTACAATATTTTTTCTGTTTCAATTATGATTTTTTTAGATTAGATGTGAATGCCTGTGATATGTTTATTAATCGGACTATTAATCTCATCTTGGTCGCTGCAACCTGTGACCTTCTTCGGGTGTTGAAAACATGCTTCTTTTTCTCTAAGGAGAAGAGGGTGGGCTTTGCATTACAAGAATTCGAACCGTGGGTATCGATCCTCTGTTTCGTAAAACATTTTTTCACTAATATTAACAATTAATATAAATATCCCGAATAATTGAGTCTTAGAAAAACCTTTAAGAATATCTTAGTGACCCCTAAAAATTGAACCTTCTGTATTATCTATGGACCCACCCTCAAACCCACGGTTCGAATTCTTGTAATGCAGAGCCATCCTTCTTTTCCTTAGCAGAGAAAAAGAAGCATGTTTTCAACACGTAAGAAGGTCACAGGTTGCAGCGACCAAGATGAGAACAATAGTTCGATTAATCAACATAACACAAGAAATTTTTCTGTTTATTTTATATTTTTCATTTTATTCCAACATGTTCCTACGAGCCGACACATTTTAATATATATATATATATATATATATATATATATATATATATATATATATATATATATATATATATATATTTAGACAAATATTATTGAATAGCACGGAATTATTCTGTTTTACAATTTTCCTTTTTATCTTCTCCAATCTCCGAATAGTCCTTTTTGCGTTCTTCTCGAAATGATCCAAAATATGTTGAGCCATAATCGCGAGCGCTTTTGACACAAGTACTTCTATCATCCTCAGGCATATTGTAGAAATAAATGTAGAAATTGTTTTTTTAATTTACTTATATATACATTTTTTCGTAGTCACGTGGTAGCTTGTTACAAGTTAGGTGGGCGGATTTTTTTTTTTTTTTTTACATATATTAAACACATTTATATATACAAACACATATATACATACTCAAAAATTTATCCCAAACATTTCAAAACGTTCCGGCTGCACTCATAATTAATATTATTTATTTGAGGCTTCTTTGTTTTAATGTACAATGCTTCGAGTATATATATATATATATATATATATATATATATATATATATATATATATATATATACACACTTTCACTACACTGAGGAAGACCGAAGCATCGATCAAAAATATGTTCTTGTAAGAAAGATTTTTTATTTTAATTTATTTTCGTAATAATATTTTGTATCCCTCCACGTCAACAATAGAAAACAAATAAAGAAATGTTATAAACTTTTATACTTCGCGTATTCATTTTTAAAAATACATTTTCATATATATATATATATATATATATATATATATATATATATATATATATTGCTTAGATTCAGACAAAGATTTATGTAATAGCTCATCAGTATATAATACGAATAGAGCTCTAAATTTAACACCATGTAAACCTGGTAAATATGAAAAAAATCCATATTTCACCTAAAGCACTTCATTGTCAAACGATAGTTTTTGCGCATTTCAGTCAGGCTGAAGATCAAGATCCGGACGATTATCTAAAAATTCAGAAATGACATGTACGATGCAAGTCTTTAAATAAACAACGAAAACAAATTGAAGCCGTTTTAGCAATGGACGTTTTATTAGTTGTCACTTTCTGACTATAGCGTCTGTTAAAGCATTTTTACCCCCCACCCCCCACACCTTTTGCATGTAACGTCAAAGTAAGCAAAACTGAAGTATTTTCAGTTATCAATTAGCGAAATTATGAAGTACAATTCGAGTACAATTATTTTAGTTTCATTTATTACGTTTAATTCAATCGAGTTTTGCCCTTAAAGTGTTTATTTAAGGAAAATAAATTCAAAACAAATTTTTAGTTTAGAGGTAGAAGTAAATAAATTGGATAAATTTTTTTTCACTTTGTGTTACCTTAGTATAATAGTTGGAGTGTTTGCTAATGGGCCAGGAGACCGGTGTTTGAGTCGTTATTATTCTTTGTTTCTTTGAAAAATGGAAAACATACAAAAAGAATAATAAACCAAAGTGCCTCCGTTGTATTCAATAATGTTTGCTTGAATAAACATATGATGCCTAAATATACCAGCTTTAAAATACACACACACACACAACACACAGCAAACTAAATATTATGATATCCGTTCGATATACGGTTAAGGATTAAAAGCGACTAATCCCCATGATATCACATTTATTCTAGTATTTTCTCGAAAACTAATGGGCCTATGTGACTGAAATTTTGTGTAGACCTTTAGTATGATATGGTGTGGCAATCTAAGTATTATGGTATTTTTTTCATGCATAATTAACGATTAATAGGGATTAGTATTTAATAAAAATAATGGCACAAAATTAACTATATTAAAACACCAATTTGGCATAAAGCACGCATTCTTAATCAATTAATATATATATATATATGTGTGTGTCATGTCATGTCATATGCTACTGTTACCATATAACCCAGTACTACCTGCCTCATGGTCGGATCATTGGCGACTAAACTGACAGACTTGTTTGGTAAGGAGGGTGGCTAGTCTCCCTGAAGGATTACAAACAAGACTTACAAAGGGTGAATTAACCCTTTTTGGGGGTCAACGGCCAACTAGCACCATGTGCGTTTGTGTGTATTTATGTGTACGTTGGGGTGGAGAGGGCTCCCATAAGCCGTGGTGAAGGCAACCTTTCTAGGAGAAGCTAATCTCTGATTAAAAAAAAAACATAAAGTGGGAGACCAGTACCCGTATTAAGCTGGTCTGCAGTTTAACTTGTTGTTGGCTATCTTGCTCTTGCTTGTTACTGCATTTCAACATCTTGAACCGAGAGAGAGAGAGAGAGAGAGAGAGAGAGAGAGAGAGAGAGAGAGAGAGAGAGAGAGAGAGAGAGAGAGAGAGAGGTACCTGTCGTACAAAGCTAATACTCTGTAACATCATCGGTGTATAGATACTCCCTTAGGCATTTGTCTATTAAAATGGTCCTGTGGCGATTGAAGTCATTTTTGGGCTCGTGTCTGAGGGAGTGGCACTCCTCTGACAAGACGTTGCAATCATATATATATATATATATATATATATATATATATATATATATATATATATATACGACAACAGGCTACATTTCTGGATTTAGATATAAAAATTGACGATGGGATTTTTCTTTATAAAATATTTGATAAAGAACTCTTTCCCCTTTCAAATAGTGCGTATGCCGCATAAAGATAGTACCTGTCCTGTTTTTATGTTTTATGGAACCATTATGTCAGAGTTTTTGAGAATAGCTCGCGTTACTTTAAAATTAATAGATTGTATACCACCAGTTTCTAGCTTAGTAATAATGATGATAAAACAAGGTGGGGATAAAACTAAAATATTTAAACAATTAAATAAAGCAACTGTTCGTTATCTTGATGCTTTTGAATCGTTTAAGATTAACCAGAATATATTAATAAAGGAGTCCAAAACTTTATTAGTAATGTATAAAATGTATTAAAAAAATGTATATATGTATAAATATTTTTAACCTTTATATATTTAATTTTCAATAAATAAGAATGTAAATATACAAAATACTAATCATAGTGGGGGTGATGGATTAATCCTAATCTTATAAATACAAGACTGGTAAATTAAAAAAATATATCCACTTTGAATTTGGGAATAGATGAATCTCACAGGTAAGAAATTAATTTTTATAACATGAATAGGTTAGATAAAGTAATTAAGAATAGGAAACAAAATCTGATATTTGTAACGTGTTTTTCTTTCCTTCCTAAGATTAAGGGAGGTGGTGTATGATCAACACTGCTAGGGAGACATGATGTAATATACTGTTTTGTTTTTAAATCCCAAAACAGTGTTTCATGGTAAACAATTGATGATCCCTTAAAAAATAAATTATTATCGGTACTATAGTGAATTCGAGAGAGCGAGTTTATGCAGTGATTGCAGGTGATTGAATGACTTACTGACTAAATGGTTTTCTAACGAATGATAAATTTTCTTTTTTGTATAGTTTTAAAGGCTAAAAACTTCCAAGACAATATATATATATACTAGCAGAGAGAACCGACGTTGTCCGGGATTGAATGATGATCAACGAATATTTCACACTCCCATATTTTTATTGTCATCAAAATCCATGAAATCGCCCGGGAGGAAGCTTCACATGCCTCCATGCAGTAACTTAGTCCAAAATATATGTTATTCTACATTGCACTCTAGAGAACCTACTGTTTTTTTAATAAAATTATTTTATAAAAACTTGTTTTCTAATAAACGAAAAATAAAACATTAAAAAATTTACGTGCGGGGTTTAAATCTACAGACCACGCCATGAAAAAAAAAAAATCATAAACAAAAACAAAAAAAAAACACGTAAATTTTCAATCTTGTAAAATTCTTTGCAGTAAAAAAAATGAAATTTTCATGCGAAAATTGAACCTACAGACCACGTCTTGCGAAAACAAAAAACAAAAATAAAAACAAAAAAAGCAAAAAAACAAACAAACAAAAAAACACGCTATTAACTTACCCACAGTAGAATTTTCACGTCCCGTTGTTCTATAACTGTTTCTAAGCGGCGAATTGGAAAAATGGCTTTTTCGATGATAAATAAATAAAAAATAACGGTTCCGATTATCGATTGTGGGTAATTATTGGGGGGGGTATTCTGAGACAAAATTTAACTAAGATCACTCCCAGATTTATATATTAAACTTTTGTAAATATTAAAGACAATCTTTTCAGCAGTTTCGGAGTCTATAAGGAACGAACTCACGCACACAAAGTTTCATATATATATATATATATATATATATATATATATATATAGACTCAGATCAGCTTGCTTGGGCGTTTAAACCGTCCATCAGGTTTGTGACTTCAGGTTTCAAAAAATCGCCTGCATAATTATTTCACTGTTTTAAGTCCGATATTAAAAACCGCTGTTGCTATTCAAAGCATACACAAGGTCAACACTATGTTTGTTTTAACTTATTTTAACGTGTTTTTCTTACAAATTAATGTAATTTAACACCGTTTAGTAAAAAAATGATTTAAATTTTGAATATACAATATATAACTTTAATCATATTTATAACCATATTTAATGCTTTTAGTAGCGCTCCTTATATAAAAAATATTTTCTCTTCGAGGAAAGGAGAAAGTAGAAACTTGGTTTTAATAGTGCTTTTAGTAGGCCCTCCTTAATTTTAATTAGTGCTTGCAGTAGTGCTCTTGAGTCTTCCTGAGTTTTATTTTTTTCACTCGTGACTTAAAGAAATGTTTCGTCAAGACAATAAAAGACAATATAATTTCAAAAATCACTTTCTATTGTGAACATTTTTCATCTCACTCTTTAAGAGCTAACGGCTCACACACACACACACACAGACACACACACAGACACAGACATATATATATATTGTCTCTATTGTTTCTATCCTGGCTTGAGGTAGTTGCCTGTCTAGCCGCACTGATGAGCTGTGAAACAGCGAAACAGTACTGTATGTGGATGACTATAGTGCTCCTCACCTTGAGTTGAGCATATTGAGAAGTGAAACACGAATTACCATTAGCATATAAGCGACGCTCTTTGTGTAAACAAATCGAGCGGAGGTATTTCAGACGATATCAAAACATCGTTAAACTCACTACTCGTTCAAGCAGCCGCCAATAGCGTAATGGTTAGGAGCCTTGACTGCCGTACAAACGGTCGGGTTTCTATCCTGGCTTGAGGTAGTTGCCTGTCTAGCCGCACTGATGAGCTGTGAAACAGCGAAACAGTACTGTATGTGGATGACTATATATATATATATATATATATATATATATATATATATATATATAATGCTACACATATACTTAAACCTTTATCAAGATCTCTGTAAAACTTTCCCAGGTTTTCCCTTATTTATTCAGCATTGTAATATAATATAAACTAAACATGGACGTACGACTATAGCGTTTATTTGTTTCAAGAAAGACTAATCCAATTGGAATAGAGAATAATCTCTTTGTTTGGATGACGTAATATCATTGAAATGTTCCTTTAATAACTTTGAGACAATCATCACTTTCATTGTGATCATTCTATTTCCTCGTTATATGAGGACGATCTTGTTACAGGTTCTGTTAAGCAAGTCTCCACAAGAATGTAACGGTTCGTCGTAGTTATATATTATTTTACTTTTTGCAATCTTTTGGAAATGAGGGTTCATAATTGATAGGTTTCATAATTGATAGGGTTTCATAATTGATAGGATTCATAATTGATAGGGTTTCATAATTGATAGGTTTCATAATTGATAGGTTTCATAATTGATAGGGTTTCATAATTGATAGGATTCATAATTCAGAGGGTTCATATTTGTGTATTTATTTTTTTGCGGACTGTTTTCCTCATCTTCATAGTTGTTATTATTTCACCATATTTCGCCTAAACCATCCTCTGGCCTTCTGCAGGTGATTAACCGCGACGGGATATGAATGCTGAATCTTATAACTCTATCCCCAGTAATTACTCTCTTCCATTGTTGTAGTTGTCTCACCAGGTTTTGCTCAACTAGTCCTCTAGCCTGCCTTGGGTAGGGTTGAAACCGCTATCTTCAGACAATACTCACTTGAAAAAAAATAACATCATACCATTCGGTATGAATCCGACAGCGGACAATTAGATAAGAACACAAAATTGGATTTATAAGACTATAAAATCCAACCTTGATCACTCTTCAGGGCCCGTTGCGCAATGGATAAAGGCGTTGAGTCGCTACGGTTCAAGATGAGCATTGTCTAAAAATGGTGGTTTCATTCTTATCTATCTATTTTTCCTTGTCAGTTACAAATCGTTTTATATTTTCACAACTGTTGTATCTTATCGAACTGTAGCATTTTCTCTGGAATTTCACTAAACTATCGTCTACCTACAACCTCTACAACAATTTTCCCACTCTTAATCTGTGCTTAAATACAAACACAAATTCCATGAGCATAGCTCCTTTTCTAGAACTGCATTCCTTTGGAACTCTGTTCCACTAGTCTGCTTTCCAGCTGACTACAATATGGTCGTCTTAAAGTCAAATTTAAGCTCTTGGTGAGCCGTCCACTTGAATACGCTGTTGTTTTAAAACCAATGTGCACTCGTTAATTCTTATCCTCGAGTGTCATTTGTACCTTGATAAATGGTGACTCCCTTGTAAAAAAAAAAACATTGATTTCTCGCTAGTAACGATAATTGGCCCTCGCTAGAATTTGAGTGGTAATAAGCTTCCTCAAGTTTCCGCACTCTAGCTCTGGTTCGTGCTTTCTCTTTTCCGTCTTTCCATCCTCCTTGGCCTTTCATAGCATTTTGTGTAGAATCAGCAGAGTCTGATCGCGATTTTTTGGAAGGGAACACAGTTTATAAGATTTCTTGCAGTTACATTTGCTTTGTACTCATATTCTTCCTTTTTTTCTTTTTTTTCTTTTGAATTTTCCATACGAATTCATGTGTGCGTTTTTTTATTATTTCAGGTTCGCACGAAAATCATCATCAGAGATTACTCACTGATAACGATCGATCTCTTCAGACTTACAGTACTCTTCACCTCTACTGATAACCACTGCAAATGAATTTCTGTTATCTCAGCAGTCGTTTGCCATTGTATTCTCTTTGGCAATGAACATTGGTCTCCAGTAGAATTTGGGTGACAATAAGCCTCCCTCATGTTCCAGTCCCATTCGCAGGTCTGGATGATGCTTTGTTTCCTTGGTCTTTCCATCCTTTTTGCCCTTTCTCGACTATTTGGTATGGTTCTAATCGATGGCAATACTACATCTTTTGGTGGTGGTGGTGGGGGGGCAGAGAAAGAGTGGTTAATTTACAATTTTTTTGGTTTCAATTTTCTTTGGTTCTACGCGGTGTTCATCTATTTTTTTGTTTTACTTCTGGTGTAGTTTTTGTATGTTGCCGGTTAGCGTTATAGCTCATTTGTATCAGTTTCCGTATTCGAGGATTTTCTTAACATTTTATTCGTTTCCAGCATTAGTTTGTTGTACAACGTCAGTCTGCTCATTGATTCTCGTTTTTCTAGTCTTTTTTACCAAGTTATTTGATGTTTCTATAATTATTTTTTTTATTATTCAGTTCTCTTTTGCATATTTGTTTCGCTTTCCTAACTGTTTAGTTTTCACCTCAGATTGTTGATAGAGATTGTAGGTAGACGAGTGTTTTTGTGAACTTCCAGAGAAATGCAACATCTGTTATAAACAAGAGTTCGATAATATACAACAGTTGTGAAAATATGAAACGGAAAAAATAGATAAGAATGAAACCACCATTTTTAGACAATGCTCATCTTGAACCGTAGCGACTCAACGCCTTTATCCATTGTGTTAGTCTCCACATTCAAGAGTTTTCCTTAATATTTCAGTCATTTTCATTATTTTATCCGTTGTATATTCTAATCCATCTTATTCCAATCTCTCTCGTTATTTTTTCAACATTTTTGGTATAGTTCCTAGTGTTTCTACTATTAGTTGTGTTATCTTCACTTTCTTCATCTTCTGTATCCCTTTGAACTCTCTGGCCAGTTCCGTACATTTGCTTCGCTTATTCTTGATCTTCATTTTGTGGTCACCTCGAACGGCAAAATCTACAATCTGGCATGACTTTCATTCTTGTTAACTATTATGACATCTGATCTTCTTGCTCGGATGACTTTATCCATGTCCCATGCGACTTTCATTTTCACGTACCGTTGCTGGTTTGTGCTTATCTGGGTGTTCAAGATGCAGCTGTCTGCATAATTTTCCTTATTCTACTTTCATACTTCGTCGTGATTTTTGTATTCTACTGCATTCACTTATTATGTGGTTTATTGTTTCGTCCTTTACTGTTTTTGTATCTTGTCGATCATTACTTTGATGTGGTTGGTTCTATTTGCGTTATCTTGTGCGGTTGTTATAAGGGATTCAATTTCTAGCTTTCCTTTTCTGTAGCCATGCCCAAGTGTTTTCGTTAGTCACATCTTGTCATCCTTATGAATCGTCCGTGTAGCTGTTTCTCTTCCTAGTTTTTCTCGTCTTATCCCTCCTTTCTTTCTTTCTTTCTTTTTTCAGTGTCTCTTGCTGCAGTAATTATCCTTTCGGTGTCCTACATTATGTATTTTTCTAATGATTTTTCCTGTGTGATATTAACATTTCTATACTAACTAGTCCTCTTCCTCTCTCTTTCTCTTTCACATAGAGTCGATCAGTGTCATCCGTTGAGTGTAATGCATTGTGCATAGTCATGAGTTTCCTGGTCTTCTGGATGAGATGCATCAGTTCTTTGGTCCAACCTATAAACGGCTCAAAATGCCTTATTAATAACACTGCCCATATATATATATATATATATATATATATATATATATATATATATATATATATATATATATTATTCCTTAATTGGAATTCATTTTTGAGATGAGCATTATATATTAATTTATTTTTATTTCGGACTATTATTCTCATCTTTATTAGTTGTTGTTTTTGATCTTTTTTTATTGTTTTTTTGTTTATTCACAACGTTTCGGCCAACTATTCCTCTGGCCTTCGTCAGGTGGTAACCGCGACGGATAGGAACTTCGAATCTCTTAACTGCATTCTCAGCAATCACTGCCATCCGTAGTTGTTGTCGTCTCACCACATTTTGGCCAATTAACCTCTGGCACGCTTTGGGTGGGATTGAAACCGCTATCTTCAGACAATGTTCATCTGGAACTGTAGAGATTCAACGTCTCTATCAACTGTGATTCTTTGATCTTATAAATCCACGTTTATTTATCTGATCTTCTGTAGTCGGGTCCGTACGACCAAGATCAAAAGCAACAACTAATAAAGATGAGAATAATAGTCCGAAATAAAAATAAATTAACACTGCCCATGTTTTTATGCATTTAATTAGGTTTCTACTATATAGTTTAGTTTCGGGGAGTTTTCTGGTTCTTTTGAGTTATTCCTTTCCAATTTTCTATTTCATTTCTGTTGCTTTCATGGTGTCTGCTTCCAGAACTCCCAAATATTTGTAGTCTCATGTTCACCTAGTGCCCCCATCTCCGTTTGGTTGGGTAGCACCATAGCTTCCATTTCATTCCAGTTTCCCCCTTCTCATGATCAGCAGTTTTCCATACCGAATTCCATTCGGATAACCTCGCTTAAAATTCTGATTTTGTTTATTAGCGGCTTCTAGTTATTATTATTATTATTATTATTATTATTATTATTATTACTACTACTACTATTATTATTATTATCATCATTATTTACTCGCTAATAGTTTTCACACAAGCTTACGTGCAATATGAAGTGGTCTTCCCTGGAATCTGAGTGATAAATCGCCCAATGATTTTAACAATCTTTCGATAACCACTACAAATGATTTTGTTTCATCGCTACAACCGTTTCCCATTGATTTCTCGCACTACACAAGAGTTGATATTATGTGAAATTTGATTAGCACTAAGGATTCTCAAGGTTCTAGTTTTCTCCACCTTCCTGCAGTGGAGGTTTTGCTGGTGTGCCGCTTTTTCAATATTTCCAACACCTTTGACCTTCCACAATTCTGTTATGTGATGCGGGCAAAGGTTGGTGTAATCAAATGCATTATTCTTTTATTATATTACTTGTTTCTAATAATTCAGTTTTCATTTATATGCTAAATTGTAATTGTGATACTACTTCTAATATAGTTATAACTATGGCTATGACAACAGCATATTCTTTTCATTGTTTTCACTCTCGAGAATATATCCGACACAGTTAGACAATGTTAATCAACCGAGAACCATATCACCCTATATAAAAGCATATAAGATATCAATGGTTTCCTTCAACAATTACAAGAAATTTTCTCTGCCACCAATAGCAATGGCATGTGACTCTTTATCTGAGAATACATCTTTCAAACTGCTTGGCCTAACGTTCACAGGAAACATGAGTTGGAACAATTACATTGAAAGCCTTGCCAGGGCCGCTGCGAAGAAGGTAGGCTCTCTCTACCGTGATAGAAAACTACTAACACCCGAAAGTATCCTGTACCTCTATAAGGCCACCATTCGCCCATGTATGGAGTATTGCTGTCACATTTGGGCTGGTGCATCGGCTACTAGTCTCTCGCTCCTAGGCAAGGTCCTGAACTGTCATCCAAGCTCCAGCCTCTGTCCCATCGACGAAACGTTGCATCCCTCTGCCTGTTCTACAAGTATTTTAATGGTGAATGCTCTGATGAACTGCTAGCACTTGTGCCCCCACGACGTAGACACCCTCGAAAAATCCGACAGGCAGCAAAATCCCACCCTCACACAGTAGAGATCCTTAGATGTAAAATATCTTTCTACTCCAGTAGTTTCTTCCCCAGAACCGCTAGACTCTGGAATTCCATTCAAGGCCACTGCTTCCCCAACTGTACTGACATGCAGAAGTTTAAGTGTAACGTGAACCGACATCTTTCTGCCCAAATCCCAACATAGTACTCAGTAATTGTTGCCCCTGATAGTAGCCCCCTACATCAAAGTGGCAATGTGCCTTGTTTGGGGTGAAAATGTAATAAAAAAATGGATATATACATAAGAGTAAAAACAATGAAAAGAATATGCTGTTGTCATGGCTCTAGTTATTACTAGGGCTATGACAACAGCATATTATTTTCATTGTTTTTATGAAAAGTGATGTGGTTCTCGAGTGATTAACTGTGTCGGATATATACTTGAGGGTCAAATCAATGAAAAGAATATGCTGTTGTCACAGCTCTAGTTATAACCTATAACTACACGTGATTAAATAAACATTCACTTTCAATCACTTCTATATTCTTTCCGATGGTATAGATGCGCATAGGCACACACAGATTGAAACAACCATTGCATACGTGGTATACGTGGTATACAACTATCTTCATTTTGTAATAAAACTATAGTCCTCCACTATCACATAGATCACTGTAGTTCTCTTATTTCCTTCCCACAACAGTTTCAATATATTACGATTCTCCTCTTACGCACAATTATTTCGCTTCTAATCTAGCTATCGCTAGACATCGCACCCCTTAGAATGTCATCTAGCATCTTCTCTCCTCTTCTGATGAGAAGCATTGGGCTTCGAAATACCATGGTATAAAGAGTATTACTTATCCTACACCCCTTATTGATGTATTATACTTATTAAATAAACGAATAAATCTTTATGCATTAGTATATATTTTATATTGTCATTTTCTTATTTTTTTGGATATTCTACATGAATGAGTCGTATTTTTATTTATTTTCCATAATTTAATAATAATAATAATAATAATAATAATAATAATAATAATAATAATAATAATGATAATAACAATAATATATATATATATATATATATATATATATATAATGTATCTACATGAAATTTTATGCATCTATTTTCAGTATTAACTTCGACAGTACTAGACACGTAAACAGGGTTAGATAGTACTTTTGAAGAAAATACATATGGCAATTAAGCTACAGAGATTTATTTGCGTTTCATCCTCGTAAGGATTCGCCAGGCTACTGCATTGATTCAAGGAACATATAAACACAATATCGACCTCATGTAATAGTCACACGAATTCTCACAAGAATAAACTGTGGTAAATTTTGTCTAGCTTAATTGCCATATACATTAAAAAAATACTATATATGTGTGTGCGTGTGTGTATGTATGTTTGTGTTAACGCGCATGTGTGCACACTTAAAAACTACCATATATGCCGTTCATGTGTATATTATGTGTGAGTTTATATTGTAGTATATTTTTTGGATAGTTTTTAACTTAGGGGCACAATTTTTGTAATTAGTTACACGTTTACAACGCTGTTATTTATTTGGTCATATTAGGTGTTATTTCTTTTCATGTGGTTTTATTTTGTACGTCCTTCTTCATCCATTCGTATATTCTTGCATTCATAAGCACTGTTAGTTTCTCTTAATAAAATATTTCTGGTTGGATTTTTTTTTGTTTTCTTTTTTTTCCAATGTCCTCTTTATTTCTTTAGTCTGCTATATTTTCTTTCTTTTTTTTTTCACTTTTTCTGTCCGTTTTCTCTCGTTACAAACTCCATTTATAACTACGAGCATCGTTCCAAATTTAAGGCCTCCTATTTTTTTTTTACTAAAAGCTAGAACACTGAAGAACTACGTAGACGGAAGTGGTACCATTAAAAGGAGCGACTTTTTTTGCTCCAGAATTTATTTTTTTACATAATCACGCCCAAGCTTCTTTTGATGCCATGGTCGTAAAAGTCCGGAGCGCGCTTTTTTTTTCACTCACATATCTGTTCCCACTCTGAAATCGACGAACCCATCTCCTAACTGTGCTGATATCAACTGCATCGGCTTTGAAGACATTCACCAGGTGCCGGTGAATGTTGATCTGTTCACTTTTTCTGAATGGAACAGCATCAATGCACGACCATAACAGGGGTTGTTTTCATAGAGTTTCACACCGTCAATATCTGCAGTAGAGAGATGAGTATTTCAAGCCATGAGTGTATAACAATGTAATTTCCAATCCCTTCTCATTCATTCAGATGGAATAAAAAACAAGAGGCACTGATTTTGGAACATCCCTTGTACATGTTCACATAAAAAATAAAACTGTCTGATAGATATATATATATATATATATATATATATATATATATATATATATATATATATATATATATATATATATATATATATATATATATATATATTATAGGCACCGCCAAAACTGGGGGGGTAGGTCAGTACTTTTTGACGGACCGTCTTTTTAAAAATCTACCAAAAATCAGGTAATTATCCGATCAATACGAAATTTTCAGCGATTATTAGGAGAAGAATGAACTTTATAACAGTGTACTTATTTTTCATAAACGATATTTATATATATATTTTTTTTTGCTTACAAAACCCCCCCTTGTTTTGAAGTGGGAACAAATATGTTTAAAATAATCATCTGAAACTGAACAAAACATATTGTGTAAGGGACAGAATTATAGATTAAAAAAAAAAAAAAAAAAATTGTTTGCATACCTTATTTTGACGTCTGAATATCAGAACTTCGATTGTGTTTAATTATCCCGCTTTTGAGTTTTGAAGTGTGAAATTCGGTGAATATGTTAAGTAAAATAATTAATTTAAGTTAAGCAAAACAAAAAAAAAAATTTTTTAATATTTATACGAAAAAAGCCATTTTAAAATTTTTGATAAATAAATTAACAATTTTTTTTTAGCGAGCCGAATAATGCATGACCATTATTAAACAGGGCATGCTTTGAATAATCGATGCAAAAAAAAAAATTCGATAAATATTGTGCCCTTTGTGTTAAAAATAGCATCATTTTTTCGATCTCGTTTGAAAACGTTTGCCGCCTTTCGACTACGGTGGACCAAACGCGCTGAAATAATTTTTTTTTATTCTGCTTTAAATTGCCATTTTGGGGAGCCTGGCTCCCACACACATACACATTAAAAACCAAACTCATACAAATGGTCACCCATCTGGTACTGGCCAGCCTCAGCTTAATAATACATTGAAATTTTCGTCACTGAAAAATAAGTTTTTTTGGCCTGTTTGGTCTTCCATAGTTTTCTTACCATCAAAAGAAAACGTAAACAGAGTCGATCTGAACTCTACGTTGACGCGAAATATTTGGTTACCTATATGAATAAGTGGAATTATTTGAAATTCAGGTACTTATATTATAATATTTTTGCATATTCTCTTAGAAAATCATCCTAAATCTTAGTTAGACAATAAATAAATAAATTAATTATTTCAAAAACCCTTTTTTTTTAAATATTTAAGTACGTTTTTTGTGCAAGACAAAAAATGTCAATTGTTAACTTTTTGGGAAAATTTAACATTTAAAATTGAATTAAAAATAGTAGAAAAAGTTTTACATTATTCTGTTTTCTATATGATAAAATTCAGGGTTTTATCTTTCTGGAAAAAAAAAGTTACTCAGAAATAATCGATTTTAATAAATGTAATTTAGTTTTAAAAAACAACAACAACTTGATTTTGCGGCCATTTTTGGCGGTGCCTAATATATTATAATTCATTAACTTATTTTTCCTTTTCTTTTTCTTTCCATTTTATAAACAATAAATATCTTTCAATCCCTCCCCGCCCGGCTAAATTACTTTAAACCCCATTTTCAACCCGTTCCTTCACCTATTTTATTTTATTTTATTAAAATAAACCTGTAACGTATTATTTCTACCTGCCCGGCTAATTTATTTATTATATTTAATTATATATATCATTACACTATTAAAATAAACCTGTAAAGTATAATTCATTAACTTATTTTTCCTTTTCTTTTTCTTTCCATTTTATAAACAATAAATATCTTTCAATCTCTCCCCGCCCGGCTAAATTACTTTAAACCCCATTTTCAACCCGTTCCTTCACTAACATTAACTCTCCAACATGTTGCCATGGTGATCCTTTAAATTAACTGTTACTTATGCCGTTATCAACAAAAGTAGCGTCTTTTAAGTTTAAACCGTTAAAAAACACGTATATAAGAATTTACACATAATTAATATTTAATTATAAACCCCTCTCTTTTTTTAATACACTCCTACTACTTTAAACTCCAACGTCCTCTCCCCACCACTCCCCCTTCTTTTCTAACTCCCCTTTATCTACGATCTTTCCATTTTTATTTGACTTTATAACTTAGTCCATCTATGAATTCTGATGATGCTAGTTGGATTTTTCCTCTCTTTGAGGATTTTCCTCTAGTTGAAACAATTTGTAAACTCATTCTGGACTCACAGTAATAAATTTCCTATATATATATATATATATATATATATATATATATATATATATATATATATATAAAGTTTTTTTTGAAATGTCGTTACTTTCAATGTATACCGTTTTCGTTTAACGGGTCTAGATTGTTATTTTAAAACCGGTCACCGTACATTTTGGGTTAAGCTCAATGTATCTATTTAATAGGGACAGAGCATATATAGTGGAAAATTTTGTTTAAAATTCAAAGACTCACGTTTTCATTTTGATAATCTTCGTTTATTTCCTGGATTTTTCCATTACAGCTGTTTCATTAATGAGTTGGCAATTTTACGATTTATGTTTCCGTAAAAATATCCTGTCCCAACCAACTTCTTCGGATGTTTATCCATTAGATTTTTACAACAAACCTAATGGATAAACATCTGAAGAAGTTGGTGGGGACAAGAAATTTTTATAGAAACATAAATCGTAAAATTGCCAACTCATCAATGAAACAGATGTAATGGAAAAAATCCAGGAAATAAACGAAGGTTATAAAAATGAAAACGTGAGTCTTTGAATTTTCAACAAAATTTTCCAATTCCAGACTATATATATAGTTTATTTCCTTTATCATCTTCCACACCTTTTTTTAAAGATGGAATCGTCCGATAGCCGAAGATGCAATGCAAAAAAAAAAGTAATAAAAATAATTCCATCTGGTGCACTGTTATGTCGAAAGTGATGGTTAATGTGACTCCAGAATATTTCTAGTTATGTGGGTATATCTCCAATACTTTTGAAAGAATCTGGTAGATATTTCCATTTCAGCGCAAACGCTGACCCCACAATATTATTGTGCAATTTTAAATCGAACAGATACTACATTTTAATCCTAGCTAAAAGACAAGACAAGTGTGTTTTAGTTCCAGTTTCACTTTCGACATAACAGCGCACCAGATGGAATTATTTTTATTACTTTTTTTTTTTTTTGCATTGCATCTTCGGCTATCGGACGATTCCATTTTTAAAAAAAGGTGTGGAAGATGATAAAGGAAATAAACTTGCCTTAACGTATTATTATGTAGACTGTATCTAATTAGTGAAAGCGTAACGTACGAACTAACTAAAGAAGAAACAATTAGAATATTATATATATATATATATATATATATATATATCTTAATTAGATGCAATTTGAATAATTTTTTTTACATTTTTGAGACAATACTTAACTAAGATCAATTCCAGACTAATACACTAGAGTTCTGTAAATTTGAAAGAAAATCAGCCGTTTCAGAGTCTATAAGGAATGAACTTACACACAGAGAGTTGCATTTATATAATTGAGATAGATAGATAAATAGATAGAGATTTTATATTTCTCGGTGGACTAATTAGCTAAAATTATGAAAAATAATAATGATAATATCGTTCATCGAATTTCGTCAATGTTTGTTTACAATATCACGTCAGCTGATATTTTCGGTTGACAATGAATGCTCTAGAAAAGTCACTTCTTATTAATGTTTAGTTTGAAAATATGCAAACGAAGAAATGATTTGCAACGATTGGATCTGTTATTGTAAATTGAACTCATTAACAAGAAAGAAATAAAATAAAACGGTGGGGGTACATCCAGGTTTGAACACGGAATCATTCGATCTGTAGTCGAATTCTCAACAACTGAGCTACATCTCAAGACATCGAGAATTATTTTTCTTGATAAGAAAAAACTTCTAAGATTGCATTATCTCCCTTGCCGTTGTGACGTATAAAAATTTCCCTGTAAAACATTTTTTTTTTATCTTTAAGAAAACAAAAATATTTTAGGATCGGATTTTTTCGATTTTCTGATACTTATAGGATGAATTTCTGTAAAAACATATCCAAGAACACTGCCAGACATATAAATTAGCTTTGTGTGGAATTGGCTATAGATAAGCTCAGCCGTTTTTTGGGAACCTTTGAGGAACGAACTCACACACAAAGTTGCATTTATATAATTGCAGAACAATCATATATACATATATATATATATATATATATATATATATATATATATATATATATATATATATGCATGTACATATATATATGCATATATATATGCATGTATATATATATATATATGCATGTATATATATATATATACATGCATATATATATATATATATATGCATGTATATATATATATATATATACATTCAGATCTATGAATCTATTTTTCTTTAGGGTTTTTTCTTTTTTACCAGCTATGTACAAAGTATATTTATGCATCAGGTTCCTGATAAATTACTTGCCCTTTTTTTCTAATTTTGTTCTATCTATCTATCTATTTATTTATCTATCTATCTATCTATCTATCTATTTTTCGAAACAAATGCACTCATCCATTCTAACACTTTAAATCATACCGCAGGCTTCAGCACTATTTTTTTTTTTTTAGTAAAGTCAACTTCCCAACAGGTTGTGACAGCGAACACATTAATTCCATATACATATTTCCAGTCAACTGCACAGCAAAAAAAAAAAAAAAAAAAAAAAACCAAAAAAACAAAACTATTTCATGTTATTTTGGGAGGCAAATTACACCCACCGGTTATTCAAAGTCGCTTTAATTCGTGTGTCTCCGTCCCACTCCCTCTCGCCCCTTCCGCGAAAATAGTTCCCATTTTTTTTCATCGGACGACAAAATTTGTTGACTCTATTTACGACAGCAGGAAAGTGGAAGCGGTAAATGATCCAAGAGTAAAAGGGACAATTCGTGTTGGGGAAAATGGATAGCGTTGCTAATGTGGAATAATTAAAGGCAATGACGGACGGAGAATAAAATGTAGACAAGATGTCGAATTAGTGTTAACATGTTTACACATATTGCCTTCAATCGGTTTCATGTCGGACATGGAAAAAAAAAAACTCGGAATAATCGCGATTAGTATAGTTAGAATTGTCACAGACATTAGAAATTAATATCTATCTTTTTCTCTCACTTACACACGCACCCGCACCCGCACGCGCGCACACACACACACATACATACATACATACATACATACATACATACATACATACACACGCATATACGGTATAATCGCGTTGACACAAGCAACGTTGAGCCTGGTTAGTATCAGATGGATAACCATTTGGGAATTCTAGGCACTGAATGTGCTCTTCGTTTCTTACGGCATTTGTTTCCAGTCGTGCTGTACTGATACTTCATTTTCCACTGGTATTTAACGATGTCAACTCAAGAGAGGTGTGGTTGTGGATTGCGCACCTCCTGCCACAAAAATTTCACGCGCAGGCACCCCTTCGTGGATATCCATTGTCTGTCAAAGACTGAAATAGCCATATATATATATATATATATATATATATATATATATATATATATATATATATATATATATATATATATATATACACGCTATCAAATGTACCCGTCGTTGACTGGGTTCAAAAACAGCCTACAGAAAATGGACTCTGAGTTATGAAAAGGAAGGGTTGTAAAGAGACAGCTTCGAATTTGGGGGTATCAAAACCAAAGCAAAATATGATGAAAGTAAAAAATAAAATAGATAAACCCCATAATTTATTATACCATACCTGTTCACACTGAAACACTTATCACAATACTCGGTGGATCTATATTAAAAAACCTTGTAAAACTTTGTGACATATTTACATTCTATGGACGTCAGGTGCGCACGGACACCCCATAATTTTATTATACCATATTTCTTCAAACTGAAACATAATTATCAAAGTATACTTACGCAGATAGATATGAAAAGTCTTTATTAAAGTTTGTGCCAATTTCCATTCTATGGAGGCGAGGCGCGAACGCAGACCCCACAATTTTATTATACCATACCTATTTAAGTTAATACATACTTATCAAAGTATTCTTATGTACATCTATACCAAAAACACTTGTAAACGTTTTTTTATTTTTAAATTTTTTATTTCCATACTTTGTGGACTAAGCGCGAACGCAGACCCCACAATTTTAATGAACCACTGTTCTGCCAGATCAAACATACACAACCTGTGTCGCGATACATCTTCTATCATTATATGAAATCATTTTTTTAAAATAGTCAACCATATAGGAGCCTATTCGTGACCCCCACACACAGGCAATCAGCTTTATATATATATGTATATATACATATATATATATATATATATATATATATATATATATATATATACATATATATATATATATATATATACTATTGAGCTACTACTTAAATTACAGATCAGAGGAAAGTAATATATATATATATATATATATATATATATATATATATATATATATATATATATATATATTTAAAGTGATAGTTCTGTAGTTCCAACGAGAGAAAAATGTATATTTAAAGAGTGTAGCCATCAACAATTGTGGTTTTTTTTAACCTTTTATTATTTTTTATTTTAAAATGTTTTAAAATAAAAATATGATAAAAGGCTAAAAAAAAAACACAATTGTTGATGGCTACACTCTTTTAAATATATATATATATATATATATATATATATATATATATATATATATATATATACTAGGTGGATGCCTGGCGTTGCCCAGTCGTACAATACGCTTAAACATGATATTTTAATTTATGCAGATTGCATATGTATTATTATAGAATCAATCGTTGTTGACTATTGTATATTACGAGGAATAGTGACCTAATTCGTAAAATAAAATTTAAAAATAAAAAAATAATAATGATCATTCGTTCATCAAATTATGTCTGTGTTTGTTTATAAATCATGTCAGCTGATATTTGGGTTCTTTACAGAAATAACTGGCTTGTGTCTTGCAACTGATCCTCGCAAATTAAATTCCTTTAATCTGTTCTTGGCAGTAGAAAGAGAGCACTTTTTAACAAGATTGCACTGTTGTTGGGTTTGATCTTCTTAAATAAGGATTGATATATATATATAATATGAAAATATATTTCTACAGAAATATATATATATATATATATATATATATATATATATATATATATATATATAATCTGAGTACAACGGAAAAGAAATACAACTTATGAATTAGGACACATATTATGTATGATTCTTGTAGTTTGTTATCGATAGCAAATCCTAAAAACGATTTTTGTTTCTAGCTAGCCTATTTTTAACAATGAAAAACTTCGATTTGGTTTCTTTTACATATTTTATATTCCGGTTAGAAAATAATTTTCACGTAGAAGATTAAAATCTGCTGATAAAATAAAAAATTAGAATAAGAAAATAAAACAGTTTTATCGTTTGTCTATTTTAACTATCTGATAATTTCTTCTCTGTCTTTATATTAAATATCACTCTGTATATTTTTAAAATTAATTTAATTTTGTTATGACATTGGCCGATAACAATCAAGACAACACGGTAGCGTATTTACATAAGTACAAAATAGTATGTTTTAGAAGGTTTGCGTCAGATACCGTGACAATGACTGCCGCCAGACCAGTTAGAACATTTCGTCGTAACGATGTTCATAGACTCTGGAAAAGTCCACGTACTCTTAAAATAGAGTAGATCACAATCACATCATAATAAATATATATGAAGTTAAAAGATTTCAATTATAACAACTTCGTAAAGTGCTGTCTTACTGTAATGATACAAGCGTCAGTAATTGCAAATAGTTGGACTTAGTCGTGTATATGTTACATGATGGTAACAGTTTCAACAGATCTTAGTTTAATTTCATAGCAATTAGCCGTACAAGCTTATGCTAACAATATTCTGAGCAAGCCTATTTTTTGAAAATTTATAATTGTTTTGCATTTAAATCATTGTTGTAGGAGTAATTTGCATTCCATGCGTGTTCAACGTCAATTCGTAAATGACGTTTTTAACAATTAGTTCTCGCAGTCATTTGAAACTGTAGCAGTTTCAACAGGTTTGAGTTAGTTGACATAAAAACTAGTGAAAGTCCAGTTCGTTCGACAGAAACACTTTCATCATAAATGGGGAGGTGTTACATAAAATAACTAGCGGTTCGAGCTTACGTAGATAATATTCTTGACAAAAACTAATTTTCTAAACTGCCGCATTTCTTCATATATAAATTAGATTACTACATAATGCGTGTTTCTTGCCTCTCAGTAATTTTTAAGTGGGGTTGAAGATCACTCTGACCTACAAAAATTACCTTGGGAAGCCCAATCGCCATTCCCCGGTTGCCGTGCCTCAAGTCATTCGCTATAAACTTACCATTTCTCAAAGAAAGAAGTTACGTTTGTGAGGGTGAACTTTTTAGAACAGGATGAAAACCTCAGTCAACAGTGAACTAAACTCTGTTTGGTCGCAACTGAAGTACTTGCATGTGTTGTCGAGGATTTTTATTCACGATTCAGTTGTCTTCTCTTTCTATCATTCTCTCTCTCTCTCTCTCTCTCTCTCTCTCTCTTATTAAGTGTTCACTATGTTTCTATCTATTTATCTATTTATTCTGGACTTAGTTCTTTTCAATATGTATTTGCATTGAGTTCATCTATGAATGATTCTTTCTGACATTATTCCAGGTCATATATATGCCCATCTTGGCCCTTACATATATATCTTGATATACTCCCATGTCTTTATCCGCTTCCATCTTAGTTTTCTTTGTATAAGCAATAAAATACTTATAGTAATAAATAGACAGGGTGACAAAAAAAAACGGGCCCCAACTCTAATTAGGCCCCGTGTTTTAGTGTTTTGTCCGAATGAAATGAAACTTTGGCCTTTTTTCTTCGTTGTGCAGCATATGTTCTAGATGGCCTCTATTTAGCTTTTTTGGGGGGGTCACCTGTATATATATATATATATATATATATATATATATATATATATATATATATATATATATATATATATATATATATCTGCGCGCGCGCGCGTGTGTGTGTACAGATCATGTTATAATCATATGATCATCCTCGCCGGCTTGACATTTACGCTTTATAGAAATGTTAATTTCACCTGTATTTCGCGCGGTTAATGTTGGCTGTGCAGATTATTCCTTGCTAATGGTGTCAGAGATGGCTTCGTGGTCGGATTCGAATCTCTCGATCGGATGCAATCGCAACTCACTGCACTGATTAATACTAGTGTGTTTAGGTATTAATAAATAATTGTAGTAACTATATATATATTTTAGCAGACCCGCCGGCGTTGCGCGGTCGTAAGTTACGATTAAATATGATATTTTAATTCATGCGGATTACCTATTTATTGTTATAGAGATACTTCTCTACCGATTATTATATTGAACCGAATATGTCGTATTGATATATATATATACATATATATATATATATATATATATATATATGTATATATATATATATATCTATATTATATATATGTATATATATATATATATATATATATATACATAATATATATATATATATATATATCTATATTATGTAAATACAGTCATATATTGCTACGATGTGCAAACCGTCTCAATCATGTTTGATTACATCAGGCAAGAAAATTTAAAACACAAAAATTAAATAAGTTCCAGACCTTTCAAAATTTTGTGTAGAGAAATTATGCCATGACTGGCGTGAAGCAAAGCTAAAGGTCTCATGGGTTAATATATATATATATATATATATATATATATATATATATATATATAATTTGGGTGCCATACAACTCTCCGCCCTTATTTATTACCCTCTGAACTACGCCCACTTTTTTAAAGATGGAACCACACGATCGTCGAAGACAATATGCAAGGTCCACAGAGTTTATATATATATATATATATATATATATATATATATATATATATATATATATATATATATATATATATCACAGGTTTCCATACCAGTTGATTGCTAGATAATTTTATTCTGAAGAATATATATATATTTTAACCATGGTTGGCTCTGCTCAACATGCCCTTGCCCAAAGGCTCACTGAGCTACTTTCACCTGTCCGTGCACTCTATTATAATTTCTGTGTTTCAGATTCGTTTAATTTCTCCAAAATCATTAGAAATACTACTCCCAATCAAAACAATGCTTTCTTTTGCTCATTTGATATCTCTAGTTTAGTTACTAACATGCCTATCGATGAAACTATTACTATTTGCTGGGATGCGTTCTATCGTAGTGAATTTATTCCTCCTTCTTTACCGGAAAAGTATTATATCGAACTCCTTTCTCTCTGCACTAATCCGTCGAGTTTAGTTTCGATAACGTGATGTACCAACAAATTGATGGGGTCTCCATGGACAGCCCCTTAAGTCCCATCCTTGCCGACATTTTCGATGCGTTTTACGAATTAAAACTTTTCAATTCACCACATAGCACCCCTGCTTTATATTTTCGTTATGTGGAGGTTACGTTTGCGGCTTTTCCTTCTCAGGACCTTTAGGTTTCTTTAAACGTCGGGTTAGGGGTAGGGTTTTTTTTAAAGATAAAGCATGATGTAAGGCGCAAGACGTTTAAAGAAATCTAAAGCCACGTCCTGAGAAGGAAAAGCCGCAAACGTATCATCCACATAACGAAAATATAACCCGGCTTTAGATTCCTTTAAACATCTTGACGCCTTACATCATGCTTTATCTTTTACTTTGGAGATAGAAAAGGACAACTCTCTCTCGTTTCTCGACTTGTTGATTGAAAGGTTCAGAGGAGGTTTTCTCACTTCTATATATAGAAAACCTACCTTTACCGGCGTATATACTAAATGGTGTTCTTTTACTCCTAAAACTACAAAGTTGGCGTTAATTTATACGTTGGTATATAGGGCCTTGGTCATTTATTCCCCCTGTCGACGAGATACTGAAATTACTATAGTTAAGGAAATTCTAATCGATAATGGCTACCCAGAATTCTTGATTGATAAATGTATTAAATTCAAAATAAGCAATTTAATAAAGACGTAACCTTTGGCCCTTGAAAGTGTCCTGTTTATCTTAATTTGCCGTGGGTTGGTGGAAAATGTGTCCCTTTCATTAATCAACTTAAACAGACTATCAGCAACTGTTTTCCATCTGTTGTACCTAGAGTTGTTTTTAATACGAAACCTGCATTTTCTTCTTTCAAAAAGGACGGTTTGCCTTGCATAAACTTAGCAATATTATATACAAATTCAAATGTCAGTGTGATGCTGTCTATGTCGGGCGAACCAGCCTTTACTTTGCAGCAAGAATTGGACAACATGTTCCTTCAGGTTTTCGAAATAAAAATAAAAACAAAATTGTCCTCAAACCCACCCACAATAATTTAGATTCGGTAATTGGTAATAATTTATTGCATAACCCAAAATGTGGGCAGGCTTATAAGGACGACTTTTTTTCAATCTTATGTCGAGGCCGATCGAGTAGTCATTTGAAAACTCTCGAATCCGTCACTATTGTACGCCTTAAACCTAAACCTTCTCTCTGCAGGCAGAAACAACGGATTGTGGATACACTGGACCTTTTTGATATATATATATATATATATATATATATATATATATATATATATATATATATATATATATTTATTATATTTTCACCCCAAACAAGGCACATTGCCACTTTGGTGTAGGGGGCTACTATCAGGGGAAACAACTACTGGGGTACTATGTAGGGATTTGGGCAGCAAGATGTTGGTTCACGTTGCACTTGAACTTCTGCATGTCAGTACAGTTGGGGAAGCAGTGACCTGGAATGGAATTCCAAATTCTAGCGGTTCTGGGGAAGAAACTACTGGAGTAGAAAGATCTTTTACATCTAGGGATCTCTACAGTGTGGGGGTGGGATTTTGCAGCTTGTCGGGTCTGTCGAGGGTGTTCACGTCATGAAGGCACAAGTGCTTGCAGTTCATCAGAGCATTCACCATTAAAATACTTGTAAAACAGGCAGAGGGATGCAACGTTTCGTCGATGGGACAGAGGCTGAAGCTTAGATGCCAGTTTAGGGCCTATCAGATTTGTGATTCTCTTTTGAACCTTGTCAAGGAGCGAGAGACTAGTAGCCGATGCACCAGCCCAAATATGACAGCAATACTCCATACATGGGCGAATGGTGGACTTATAGAGGTACAGGATGCTTTCGAGTGTTAGTAGTTTTCTAGCACGGTAGAGAGAGCCCACCTTCCTTGCAGCGGCCCTGGCAATGCCCTCGATGTAATTGTTCCAACTCATGTTTCCTGTGAACGTTAGACCAAGGAGCTTGAAAGACGTACTCTCAGATAAAGAGTCGTTGGCCATTGCTATAGGTGTTGGAGAAGGTTTCTTGTAATTATTGAATGAAACCAGTTTAGTCTTGGCGGCATTGAACGTGACCATCCATTTTTGTCCCCATTCCACTACTGATTGGAGGTCATCCTTTAGTGTTTCTGCCATTACTTTAGATATATGTTCATTTGTTTTCCTGTCGTGCCTGCTATAGAGTGTGGTGTCATCAGCATATATACCCATCTCAGAGGCAATTTTGTCGGGGAGGTCATTTATGAATATCAGGAACAATAGAGGTCCAAGGATAGATCCCTGGGGCACTCCCGCATTTATATCATATTGTTTAGATGTACGACCGTCGAGGACAACCTGGATTTTTCTCTTCTCTAAGAAGGATTTAATTATGTTAAGTATTCTACCAGTGATACTGTATGATCTAATATTCCTGAGGAGACCCTCATGCCATACCCTGTCAAAAGCCTTAGATATATCTAGAGCTACCGCTCTGCCCTCTCCCGCTTTGTCCAATGGATGGTATATGCGTTCAGAGATTACAGTGAGGATGTCTGCTGTGGAACGGGCTTGTCTAAATCCATATTGTTGGTCGGTCAGAAGTTTAGCATCTGTAAGGTGCTGGACTAGAGCATGGTTAATTAAGGTCTCAAATATTTTGGCAAAAAGTGGGAGGAGGCTAATGGGGCGATAATTTAATGGGTCAGTTCTTTCGCCAGAATTCTTGAATACTGGTACCACAGAAGCAGTTTTCCATATATATATATATATATATATATATATATATATATATATATATATATATATATATATATATATATATATATATATATGCGCAAACCTTTCGAAATAAAAATAAAAATAAAAACAAAATTATCCTCAATCCCACCCACAATAATTTGGATTCCGCGATTGGAAATCATCTATTGGATAACCCAAAATGTGGGCAGCCTTATAAGAACGACTGTTTTCCGGGGCCGAAACGGTTTATGAACACCCCGGACCTTTTTGTCGAATTGTAGATATTTTACATGTTTTCCCCCTTTTTCCTCTTTTTTTTCTCCCCGTATATTTATATGCGGATTATCATTTCCCATTCGTGATAGTTTTTTTTTCATGCTCATTATATTTATACACACAGACACACCCGTTAATTCATCTTATTTTACCATTTCTCACAACTTTTTCCTGTACATATACTTTATTATAATTGTAAATTAATCCTTCCCGTGTTCATTATTAACTTTAATTTCAACCCCATATTTTCTTTCTTAAAAAAGTTCGAAAATGCCATCATTTGCCCCTGATGAGGATGGCGAAAGACGTCTAGGGTTTAAACGAATTCTTTTTTCTGCTATTTGTAAATTATGTACCATAAATAAACTCTTTTAATATATATATATATATATATATATATATATATATATATATATACTTAATTTACTCACATAAAATTAATATACGAAATTATAAATTTATGCGTAAACTTTAAGTATTTACTTCAAAAGTGCTCAATACGTAGGTAGAGCTAGTTATTTAGTTATAAAATATATATGGCGATTAAGCTACACTGAATATTCCGCGTCTCATCCACTCTCGGACTCAATTCGCGCATAAGCCTGAAGAGTCCTAGAGCCGATGAAACGCGGAATATTCAGTGTAGCTTAATCGCCATATATATTTTATAACTAACTATATATCTATCTATCTATGTATCTATATATATATGCATACATATATATACATATATATATATATGCATATACATACATATATATGCACACATATATATACACATATATGCATCTATATACACACATATATACATATATATACATATATATATACGTATATACACATATATATACATATATATGCATATATACACATATATATACACATATATATATACATATATATACATATATATATATATACATGTAGTCGCAATATTAAACAATATTGTAATAGATACCTTTTGAAAAGTAATAAAGGACCAACTGAGAAAGTTTGATAGATATAACTTGGAGAATTCTTATACTACATTACTGGTTGGAAAAGTGTCATCCCAAAGAAGACAGTACTACAGATTTATTTAAAAACTTTTATTGAAAAATTCAATTCAGATAACTTGATTATGTAGTAGTGTTGACATCTATTCAATGTAGCCAACTTCAGCCTCTATCACCGCCTTATTTAAAAATGTACAAAATTAAAATTAAAAAAGGAAATTCCTAAAATGCAGGCACACATTTATACGTGAATTAATTTATAGATTCTATAACCATTCTGAAGTAGGGATAGGGGAGGGGAGGTAAGAATGGCACAAATGTATAAATGGGAAAATAGCACAACATGAAAATTTTTGAGAATATATACAAAGTTTGTCAATTCAAAAAATAAATTATATCTATATTTTAAAGTAGATAGGGACCGTTAGCTACCTCCCTTTAAAAAAATGAGATCCTTCTTTTTTTAGGCGATTACGTGTGAATATTCAGAAAAATATTTTAGAATTTAAATCGAGGGATCATTTTTTTTCATATAAATGGTTATTAAAATGATCGCCCATTTCTAGGACATTCTAACGTTTTGGGACAGATAACTAATCTGTAATATCTATCTCATTCTAAGTCTGACTTGCAATGTCATAAAATAACACGAAATCACCTTAAAAAGTAAAATATGCAAACTTTATCTCCCATAGCAAAAAAAAAAATAAAAAAAAAAATAAAATGCTTAACTCTCTTGGATCCTAAACCGATAAAAATCACCTTAGAAATATGTACCTTACTTTACATTAACTTGGGCAGCACTTTTCGATGCCACCATCATTCATAATCGAGTATAATTTTGTCTGCTCCGAATATTTTAAAAATGAAAAAAAAAATACGATTTAAATATTTGCCAATTTACAATATCTTATTAATTTCGATTTATTTCTATTATTCTTTACTCTTCCAAATAAAATTAACATTAAAGTATAGTATCTCTTCTGATACTATACTTTATCTTTTGTGTCCTTGGTCAATGAAGGAGAAATCCTTTCAGATTGAGGATTAAAATAAAAGTTGCTCCAACCCCGAATCTCTCTTTTTGGACATAGCGAGGTTTCACTACACTAAAAACTGACTTTGTGTACAACTTTGCCATCGTGGGAAGGCAAGTAATTTTTTCCCACATATAAAAAAATTTGTTTTTAATGTTTTTAATGTTTTTCAAAAACAAAAACAAAAAAAAAACGCAATGAACATCGCTGTTGTGTTAACACATACTTCGTATTAAAAAAGTTGGTTCACGCTGACAATTAATGTAATAATAAACGTTGAAAAAGTTAATAAAAATAAGTAAAAACATGAATGTTGGCTCTTTGTTAAAGTGTAGAACAATTAACAGTCCAGAAATTGTAAACAATAACAAAAATCAACAAATAACTTATACCAAACGCAGTAAAATTCAAGTATGTTTTATACGTGCTGAATTTCTGTTTACGTTCATTTTATCTCATTTCTTTTAGTTGTCTTTACAACAAATACCTTGTTGCTTTTCGCTTAACTGTTGAGGACTTCATTCTTGATAAATTGTGTAAATATCTATGACTATCACTAACTCTAAATTTGGGAGTGCAACTCGAATTTACGATTAGTCGTAGAATAAGTAATTTGTTTACCACTTTTCGGAAATTACGTCTCCCCACCCATTAAGCAATAAGCGGCCATTTATTTATTTTTATAATTTAGTGTGTAAAAACCATTTTAACAACATATTTTGAAATTAGAATAAACTTAGTTTTGGCACGTTAAAATATACGTCGGTAGATAATTAAATTCTACTGCGTTTGGTCTAAGTTTTTTTTATTATTGTTTTTTTATATAATTTTCAACGGTTATCTTTACTACATTTTTACTAAGTGAATAAATCAAGGGAGTGCTAAGATCGTATTTTAATATATAGAGGCTGGGACGCCCCCCCCCCCAACCCAGTAAAATGGTCTTGGGAACGGGTTTTATAGCGAGTTTATGAATGGTTAACAAAAGAAAAATGGTGACAAGAAAACAAATAATCAATAAATAATTGTGAGAAAAGTCAATAAATGTTACTTTTTCACATATGTGAATGAGTGTAGTTTATGCTTTAAAAATTTTTCAAGCGCTTTTCTTTATTATTTTTTTAAATCTTAAATTGCTTGTTTGTGGGTGTCAAATATCTGCACATTTTCTAGAAAAAAAAAAACAAACGAACAAAAAACAAAAAAAAAAAACCGGTAGTCGCTAGATCAAAATTTTACATTTTGCAAACGAAATTTCCAAATCTAGCGGGAAAACCCGTCCACGAAGCCATCTCTAACTCTACTAACAAAGAACATACCTCACGGCCAATCTCAACCGCGAGAAATATCGTTGAAATTTTAACATTTATTTTTTAAATGTCGTAACATCCGGCCATAGTGATCTAATGGTTATAACATCATGATCGACGCATGCGAGTTTAAGTGACCGACTTCAACTTTAAAGTGCTCAACAATAAGAACCGAGTTTCTGACAGGAGCTGACATAATTATTAAAATAATAATGTTTAATAATTACAGACACTAGTGTTTCATCCTTGTGGGAATCATCAGTGGAGAGTGATACGATTACTAAGAGCCGGGAGATTCGGACCCGTCATATATATATATAATATATATATATATATATATACCCCTCTCCCCCCCATATATATATATATATATATATATATATATATATATATATATATATATATATATAGTAGAGATTCCTATTTTCTGTTACAAATCTTCATTAAAATTATTTTATATTTTATATCTATCTAGCCACCTATCTACGCATTCGTCTGTTGACAATATCACCCGTTACATCTGTGCATGTAAAGTGCACTCGAGTGCATTACAAACTTGTATAATTCCACATTTCCACAGACAAAAACAAAATGCCGTCACTGGGCCAATCCATATCTATCTATCTACGACGCCCTCCATTTATTTACAGAAAAGTGTAGGAAATCCTAAAGTTAAAATCCTCCATGGAATTGTTCAACGTAAATAATGAGATTTAACGCTAGATTCTGTAATATATACAGCCAGTGCGCGTTGACATGGTATTAAAATATATAAACACTTTTTGCTAATATTTACGTCAACATTGAAAATTATATTTACTCAAGATCATGGGTTGCATTGGATAAGCTGAGGTAAGTACGGCTGACAGACAAACTGAAAAAGCAATTCTTCAGAGCATTGGTGGAGTCTGTCCTTGTTTACAGTGCTACAACCGGGACACCCACTAAAAGATTGGAAAGAAAGCTAGATGGCACGTACATCCGTATGCTACGAACAGTGGTAAATATATCTTGGAAAAAATCACCATACGAAGCAGCAACTTTATGGTAACTTACCTGCTATATCTACTACAATCAGCGAGTAAGTCTACATTTTGCTGGTAACTGTCAGAGAACCAAGCAAGAGCTGTTGAGAAATATATTACTGTAAACTCCACGACCTAGATGTACGGACATCCAGCAAACTGCATATTACACCAACTGTGATCCTGAAAATCTGAGGTAGTTGATGGAAGACAGGAGAAAGAGAGAGAGAGAGGGAGAAAGGTGGAGAGAGAGAGAGAGAGAGAGAGAGAGAGAGAGAGAGAGAGAGAGAGAGAGAGAGAGAGAGTCAGATTGGTCCAGGTAATGAGCCTGACCCGATAGTTAAATTTGCTCATAGAAATACTTGAATGAATTTATAAAACAAACGTACATCCATGTTATATATATTAGTATATTTGTATAGTTTGGTTTATTAGAGTTAGACCCACTGAAACCCGCATATACCTGAATATATATATATATATATATGTATATATATATATATATATATATATATATATATATATATATACATGAAAACATACATTTATTTAATTAATATAAAATCATTTTTAATAAAACTAATCTGAAAAATAAAAGACAATTGTGTGACAACGTGATTTTATGCTGCCTCTCTCTCTCTTCACACACACACACACACACACACACACACACACACACACACACACACACACGCGCGCGCGCATATATATAATGTGTATGTGTATATATCTGTATATATCTGTATATACATGTTTACTATTTATCTATAAATAAGAATGTATCTGTACAGCTTACAAAATAAATATATCATTTCTATTCTGTATTTCATGTTTTTGTTTATACTGGAACTGGTCCAGAACTTCTTGCAAGTTGTAATTCTTTTTCGTTTGTAGTCAATCATATTTCGTAGTAAAACAAAGAGATTTTCATAGATAATCGCTTGTAAAAATATTCAACTGTTTTCAACTATTTCTATCACTGTTTTCCTTCTACCATAATCTGTTTCAGTTTTTAAACGATCCCTCTATCTTCTTCAGTTGCTTCTTTCAATCAGTTACAGGATGACAGTGGAGTTCTCGTTGCTGGTTCAAGCCGTGCGTGGGCTCTTCACTTTGAGTTCGAGTCTCATTCACGCCGATATTCTCAATATTTTAATTTGCCATTTCAGTCATGAGAAATTTAGAGAATTTTGGGTTATTGTTATTTTCCCATAAGAAGCTTTCACACAGGTCATCAATCTCCCCTTGAAAACAGCCTGTGGTGTTCTCTGGAAGCTGAGTGACAACAAGTCTCTCTAGTTTTCCAGTGCTCTCCACCTCTTCTGATAACATTAGCAAATGAATTTGCATTATAACAACAGTCGTTTACCATCGGACTCCACTAGAGTTTGAGTTGCAATAAGCCTCCCCAAGGTCGCAGTCCTCTTCGCACTTGTCCAGCTGAGGTCTGGTCAGTGCTCCCTTCTTGGTTTTTCTATCCTACTTGACCGTTCTCGGCTATTTGGTATCATTTTTTGTGAGGAAGCGGTGATTGGGTAATGGGAGAGGATGGTGGAGGGGATGGGGGAAGGGATAGAGAACTAATAGATATTATTATTATTATTATTATTATTATTATTATTATTACTATTATTATTATTTCACTAGGAGTTTCTGCACGATTCATAAACAGTGATAGATCACTCGCTAAAAGAAAAAAGCCAAACACACACAAAATAGTTCCCGCCAAAGTGACAACAAGTTTACCGAGATTTTCAGCAAGCTCTGCGGTCTTTTCTATAATTGCTGCACATTACTTTGTGTTCTAGCAATAACCGTGTAATATTGAATACCTGTTTATATATATATATATATATATATATATATATATATATATATATATATATATATATACTCTTCAGAATAATTTTATTTAACAATCAGTTGGTATGGAAACCTGTGATTATAAGATTTAAAAATATTACTGGCAGAAATATTGTATAGTTATCATCCCATCTAAATAAGAATTGCTCGATATGCAAGATAGAGCAAATAAATTAATTGTAGTAATTCAATGAATTTCAAAAAACCCTTTTTGAAGTAGAATGTTTGAGTTTCATATCAAGGATTTTTATTATTCTAAGCAAGACAAAGAAATTCATTGAATCACTACAATATATATATATATATATATATATATATATATATATATATATATATGTATATATATATATATGTATATATATATATATATATATACTAGCAGATGTCAGATATTAAACGTAATGTTAAATTCTTTTGAACGAAAATGAAGTAAAAAAAACGGAAAGAAACTGAGACATGTGCATGCGAGTTTTATGCTTTTTCTTGTAAGTAAAAAATTACACGAGCGGATATTGAAACCAAAACGTTAAGATGGTGAGTCACGTACGACAACCATTAGACTAACTTGACACGATCTTTAAAATGTGTTTTCAAGCCTACTTATTGTTAACATAAGTCATCTGTCATGTGAATCATTGGAGCATGTGCATTATTGAAACAGATAAAAATGCGATCATCCTCACGTATTAGATTTTTAATTTTGACCTCTTACAAACCCTATTTTTCCGGATGAAAACAAATTCAAAACTTATTCACGTGTCTGAATACACTATACACCAAATTGCAAGTCTGTAGATCCAAAATTCGTTGAGTATATAGGTTGAGAATTGTCCACACACACACACACACACACACACACACACACACACACACATATATATATATATATATATATATATATATATATCGGCACTGAGTCGTAAAAATTTCCAGGTTGGTATCTGGGGACGCATTAATTCACTGGGAGAGATGCACCTCTAGTTTTCGTTAAGACATCTAGGAGAAGGTAACTCTGATGCAAAAACATACGGTCTACTGTGTACTTTGTCATGTGGCAGTTATCTGCAATGAGATTAGCAGTAATACCAAAAAAATTGTAGTTGGTTCTACACAAAGCCTTCACCCCTATAAACAGATTCTCTGTGTGGATTTCCGAGCAACTTCTGGCGAAAACTCATACGTCGAAATCGACGGGAGAGTCCAGCATCAAGTATATATATATATATATATATATATATATATATATATATATATATATGTGTGTGTGTGTGTGTGTGTGTGCGCGTGTGCGTGTGTGTGACAATGTCGTTGGATGTCATGATACTAATGATGATGATGATGATGATGATGGCGGTGATAATGATGGCAGTGATGATGTTGGTGATGATGATGGCGGTGATGATGTTGATGTTAGTGATGATGATGGCGGTGATGATGATGATGATGCGGATGATGATGGAAAGAAAGACTATTGTTAGTAAAGGTTTTTATCATTAATTTAATACTTATTTGTCGATATGGGTCCAGAAGAAACCAGTTTTCTTTCATGATAATTTCTGTTTACATAAATGGCCATTAAAAAGGAACACTAGCTGAAAACATGACATTCCAATATGAAGAAATCTTTAAAAAATGTCAAAAATGGCGCTGCCGTTTGACGATTTAACAAGTTCATCTGAATAGGAGACCCCTGTTAAGAAAAACAGTAACAAAATTCTAGATGGTCAAAATTAAACAGACATTATGAGTTTCTTTGGATAAGAAAAAAGAAGATGGTGTAAACACTATCAAGTGTTTATTTCTTACTGTTCGGGAAAGTTGATCACTCCAAAAAGATTATTTATTTTTTACTCATACGAAATGAGATTGGAAAACAACCATTGGTTATGCAAATGAAGAAGAATAGACCCTTCCACGTGAGTGATGATGAAAGGTACAGACCCAATGGAGGGGAAAGGCAATGAACCCTCCTGCCGGGAGTGGCAGTCCAAGATGCACATTAAAGAAAAAGAAATAATAATGTAATAGAGCATTATGTCATCGGCAAATATATCCATCTCGGGCACAATGTTATCAGAGAGGGCGTTAATGAATATTAGGAATAATAGTGGTCAAAGGATCGATCCTTGAGACACTTCTGCATTAATATTTGTTTGGATGGCCCTTTTGTCTAAGAAGGATGTAATTATATTTAGTATTCGTCCAATTATACTGTATAATTTAATTTTCATTAGGAGCCCCTCATGCCAGATTTTATCAAAGGCTTTAGATATATTAAGGACTACAACTCTGGTTTTGGTCTGCCTTATTTAGTGCATGGTATATGTGTTTGGAATTAAAATATCTGTTTTTCAGAGAGAAGATTAGCTTTTTCGAAGTAATGGACCAGTGTTTGATTGGTTAATGCTTCAATAATTTTAGCGAAGAGAGGCAGGAAACTGATAGGCGAAAATTGAGCGGGTAAAAATTCTTGTGCACTAATATGATATTTAATGCAAATTTCTTATTTATTATAGAATCAATTCTCTATTTATTATTATATTGTACCTAATATATGATAGTGGTTTCAAAAGCTTGAAAATATGGCTAGAGTTCCATCAGCTAAAAAAGAAACAAAAACATTTAATTTTCCAGCATTATTCGCTACCGCTACCATTTGATTTAAGTCCACAAGCACATCAAAAGTTTACAAATATAAATGTATATTTGCGCATGCGTAAAGGACACACACATTAATTCGTTTTACGTCTGCCACGTTCCATTTTTTTCAATTTTGACATCCTAGCAGTTCTTTTACCAGCGAAAAACAAAATCGAATTTGTTTCACAGGTCCGAATCTCTTCTATATTAAGTTTCAAGTCGTTAGACCAAAAAATGACAGAGTAGTTCGATAGGGACTATTCTACACGCACACACATAGACAAAATCATACACACAGACACACACACACACACACATATATATATATATATATATATACTCGTTCGTGAGCAAAAAAAAAAAATGAGCCAAACAAATTTTATACATTTTATTGCACTAAAAGCTATATTGAACAAAGAACAATTGAACAAGGAAACTTAAACGAGACTAATAACACAGAACAAGACATTTACTTTAATAAATGCTAAGGATGGAATCGCATTCCCTTTTGATTTCTTTAAAAGATCAATCCTTTTAGACATGTTCTCAACGAAAGTGGAAAACTGTGAAGAGGAGATGCTATTCTATTCGCTTTGCACAGCTTCCCATAGTTTGTCATTCGAAAAAGTTCTTCCAGCCAACGTACAAGATATGGCCAAATATTCTCGATTGGGTTTAAATCAGGGCTTTCACCTGACCAAAATATCACATCAATTGAATTATCAGAAAACCATTTTTTGTGAATTTAACAGTGTGTGCAGGGGCATTATTATGCTGAAAAATAATGTTCTTCGATATTCCCAGCTTCTGGATACTTGGTAACAGTCCTGTTTCTAATATTCGAATGTATTCATTTGCAATGATTGACTTCTCACATCAAATAAGTTCTCCTACTCCTGCTGCAGTAACAGTTCCCCATACTATTATCCCTCCATTCCCGTATTTAAGTGTCGTTTTTATGCAACTTGGCGAAAATTTTTCTCCAGTTCTTCGATTGCACCGTTCAGGGGCATCGGGAGAATCAGTAACAAAACAAAATCTTGGTTCATCTAACCAAAAAACATTCCTGAACTAGTTATCATCTTTCTTGCCATAACACAAGCAAAATCTCTTTCAACCATTGATGTTCTTCTAAGATAAAAATGGCTTCTTTACACCTTTTAGAAGAAAATCCCATTTCTTTAATTCGTCTAGATATTGTATATCTAGAAAGAGAATTTCCAGCCCCTGTTTTGAATTTTTCATTATGATCAATATAAGTTTTCTTTCGGTCCTTCAAAATAGTTCATTTAAGCCAGTGGTCGTCCTTCAAAGTGAATGCTCTAAGGCGACCAGATCCAGATTTCCCTTTTACCAAGCGTTCGACTTCGATCCTTTGACCAATTCGCTTTACTACAGAAAGCGATGTTTTCACATTTTCTTTTCTTAAAATATCAAAAATCTGCTTGTAAATCATTTTCGACTGCCTTAACCCTGCAATTCCGTTTTTTATATCCTCGCCAAGATGCGGTCTTACCATTTTTGAGATTAATTTTTCCATTTATTATCATATGCTATAATAATAATGATCTGCACAATAGAAACTTTCAGTTAAAATTAACAAAAATTCATAGAAAAGTATTGAAACATTGATTTGTGCGTATATATATATATATATATATATATATATATATATATATATATATATATGTATATTCTAATTGTTCATACAAACAATATACGCTGTCGTAGTGGTTATACTTGATTTTTCGAAACGCTTTCGACATGTTTCTGCATAAGTTCGTTGTTTTCAGTATATTGTCATATTATTACGCACCTTAAATAATTCAGCATTAGTAAAGTAAATACTGAACCAAAAATGTATATTATCGCAAAATATATATGAAATAGTAATATACAGACACACAGACACACACACACGCACACACACACACGCACACACACAGACACACACACAGACACAGACAGACACACACAGACACACACACACAGACAGACACACAGACAGACACACACATAGACGCACACACAGACACACACACAGACACACACGCACACACATATATGTTTTAGTAAAATATGATTTTTTCAGTTATTTCAATCTTTTTATTTAGAAGCTCAATATGTGTTAAATATAGCAGCATAAAAGAATAACAGTATAGTTACATTCCTTTTATACTGTCATAAATTTATTCTATCTAAGTAAAGAATTTTACATTTTTCTGAAGAGTATATGCACGAGTATAGACGGTATTAATACAATAATATATATATAAAGACAGAGAGAGCGAGAGCGAGAGAGAGAGAGAGAGAGAGAGAGAGAGAGAGAGAACTTGCAGGATGTTCACAACCTTCTCGTGTTCCCTTCTGTAAGTACCTGATGTTTTTTCTAGAATAATTTTTTTTTAGAAATAAGCCTGACAAGAAAATATCGGGAAAACCAATATCAACAATAGATATATTGGATTCATACGATATGATGATGATCGAAAGATGTGTTTGAAACATATATATATATATATATATATATATATATATATATATATATATATATATATATGCAAACACACACACACACATATATATATATAACTACTTCATTTACTCACATAGAATTATACACGAAAGTATAAATTTATGCGCAAACTTTAAGTATTTACTTCAAAAGTGCTCAATACGAAGGCAGAGCTAGTTAGTAAGTTATAAAATATATATGCGATTAAGCCATATATATATATATATATATATATATATATATATAGAGTGGATGAAACGCGGAATATTCAGTGTAGTTTAATCGTCATATATATGTTATAACTTACTATATATATATATATATATATATATATATATATGCATATATATATTTGCATATAATATATGTATATATATATTTACATATAATATATATAATATATATATAAATGATATATATATAAAATATATATCTTTATATTTATATTTATATATATATGTATATATAAATATATGTATATATATATATGTATACTAAGTTATAAAATATATATGGCGATTAAGCTACACTGAATATTCCGCGTTTCATCCACTCTAGGACTCTTCAGGCTTATACGCGGATTTTGTGGTTGTCTGCCGTTTTTATATACGCACCTTCTATTGTATGTACATATATATATATATATATATATATATATATTTATATATAAACTAACATAAAAAACCCTAACCTAGATTTAAAACAGGTCAAGAAACTAGATAGCCAGGCTAAATAGAGCACACATAAAGGTGCAGAGGTCAAATAGGCCTTTGTCCGATAAGCGAATGTTCATTGGCTGATAGGAAGGGCGCGGTGGATACTAGAAAGCTGATTGGCTAACTAAAATCTCAATAGAAGGCGCGTATATAAAAACAACAGACAACCACATAATTCGCGCATACGCCTGAAGATTCCTAGAGTGGATTGAACGCGGAATATTCAGTCTAGTTTAATCGCTATATATATTTTATAACTTACTAACTAGCTCTACCTACGTATTGAGCAATTTTGAAGTAAATACTTAAAGTTTACGCATAAATTTATAGTTTCGTATATGAATTTTATGTGAGTAAAGGAAGTATATATATATATATATATATATATATATATATATATATAAAGAGAGAATGGAGAGAAATTACATGCTCATGCGATCAACATACATATAGTTCGATAATAACACGCGCTAGTTAGCACGTTAATTATATATATATATATATATAATTATATATATATATATGCGTGTGAGTGTGTTGAAATGAGTACTAATTAAACTCATGCACGCATTTAATGAGCTCCCTCTGCTGACATTCACTTACATCTCACCGGCGCCAATGATTTGTTTTCTGAGACAGTCAAAACGAAAGTTCTCTTTGAACAGGCAACCACATCATTCGCGAAAACATTGGTGCAACATGTCTTTGCGTTCTCCGTTTTTCATCACATGAAAGGGTGTAACATAGTTTGGGCGTGACAGAAATATGACTTCACGGCCTCGAATACCTACACATATACAGGGATGGATATTCAGAAAAATGAAAGCGGAACAGTAGATTAAAGAAAGGAATAAGGAAAAGGAACGGCAGCTGGCATGTTGACCAGTGACGGATATCGAACGGGAAAGTCGGCTACCTCTCCTAAAAGAAAAGTAGAATCTTGTAAAACTGGTACCCTGTACTGAGAGCGAGTAGCTGTTTTAGCTACGTGAAATGACAAAATAAATACCTTTTCCTTCAGCAAGGAAAGTTGTGTCGACCTTATTATTTTCATTTGCGACCGAGTCTGCATACAGTGTGTTGGGTTCGTTAGAGCGAAACAGATGACTGTGTTACAGAGGGATCTGTGTTTTGCAAAATGGATATCTTCTTAGACTATGAAATTGGTTATAACAAATTTAAATTACGCATAAATAGTTTATTGTGAACAATATGAACTCGACAATTCCTCTGAAGAAAAGTAAAAAAAGGCAGCGTGTGTTCAGTGAATTGTTAATAATTATTTTTTAAGAATAAACATTTCGTTCGGTTTTCGTCTAGAATAAGTGAAAATTGGTTGATATGCCGCAATACAAAATTTATATTGTTGCTCGGGTTAATTAGTTATACAGAGTTTTGAAACAAAAAAAGAATAGAAACGCCGTGTGAATTTTTTAAAAACGCATATAAAATATATTTGTTTAAATTACAAACATGTTGTTTCATAATTTTTTAATTTATGGTTATTATTGTCCAGAATTAATTGGTTAAAGTTATTTTTAAATTTTAAATAGTACATATTATTAAGAAACATTTTTATTGACAGGTTCATGAGATCCATAAAGAAAGCAGATTGTTGATGCCCGTATGGAAGATACTATTGTAACGAAAGTGATTGAGATGGTATCTTACTTGCCATAAGTATAGATCTAGACTATTCACAAGCACAGATATGTCGCACTTGTATTGTTGCTGTTTCCAATGAAAACCCGGTGTTCATAACATAGTGTGAAATAAGAGGTGGAGGTGTATTATATACAAACATTATTTTGCTGCATTCGTGCATTTTTAATACTGAACTGAGACAATACAAAAAATACATTCTTGCATATGGATGGTCACATTCAATGATGCCAAGACTGAGCTTGTTTCATCAATAACTACAAGAAACCTTCTCTACCACCAATAGCAATGGCCAAGAACACATTGCCTGAAAGTACTTCTTTTAAACTCCTCAGCCTAACGTTTACAGGGAACATGAACTGGAATATATACATTGAGAGCATTGCCAAGGCTGCTGCAAAGAAGGTGGGCTCTCTCTACCGTACTAGAAAACTACTTACGCCTGAAAGTATCATGTAAGGCCACCATTAGCCCATGTATGGAGTACTGTTGTCACATTTGGGCTGGTGCATCTGCTGCTTGTCTCTCACTCCTGAACAGGGTTCAAAAGAGAGTCGCCAACCTGATAGATCCTGAACTGTCCTCTAGGCTTCAGCCTCTGTCCCATCGACGAAATGTTGCATCTCTTTGCCTGTTCTACAAATCCTTTAATGGCGAATGCTCTGACGAACTGCAAGCACTTGTACCTCCTCGACGTGACTTCCCCCGACAAACCCGGCAAGCAACTAAGTCCCACCCCTTTACAGTAGAGATCTCTAGGTGTAAGAAAGCCTTTTACTCCAATAGTTTCTTCCCCAGAACTGAAAATCTTTGGAACTCCCTTCCGGGATACTGCTTTCCCAACTGTACTGATATGCAGAAGTTCAAGTGTAATGTGAACAACCATCTTTCTACTCATCTCCTTTCATAATGCCCCCGCAAATTATGTCCCTGATAGTAGCCCCCTACTTCAAAGTGGCACTGTGTCTTGTTTGTGGTGAAATTGAATTAAAAAAATATCGTTTGGTTTGAGAGCAAGAAAATAGTAAAGGAGACTATGCATTGGTTTAAATACAGTTACCAATCCGTATAACCACATATCAAATCCCCGTTTTGCACCGGTTTAAATGAATTACTCTCGCTTTGAAGACGCAACCTGCGTTGACAAACTCCTAGGACTGATTTTTATCCCTGACATTAAATAGAAGGTCTTCATCAGATCCGTTGTCAAAATCACTGGAAATATGGTGGGGTCATTCTACTGCTCCAGAAAGTAACTCATCCCCAGCCAATCCTCTTCCTTTATAAGAGTTAAAAACGTCATAAGATTGAGTAATGTCACATCTGGAGAGAAGCTCCTAAGAGTACTACAGAAGAGACGTTATGAGTCTGTCTTTTCTCTATTATTACACCTATGGCAAGGGCTCGATTGAGCTCCATGGTTCCTCTCCATAAGACGTTCGCAACAAAAACACGCTTAGCTGCAACTACCGCCAACAACGTTCTCTATCTGTGCCTAAAACTAAACGAAAATCCCATGAGCAGATTTTCCTTCCTAGAACTGTCCATCCGTGGAACGCATTATCGCGGGCCTGCTTCCCCGCTAACTATAACATGGTTATCTTCAAATCAAATGTTGGGTTATCTGGCCTTCCCAAGTTCTTCTATGACTTTGTTGTCTTATCATCTGCCGTTAACGTTATTTCTAGAGTGACCTAAGATCCATAGTAAAAAGATATCACTATTCTCATACATACTGATCATAAACAGAATAGACCTTAAGTATTTGGATCTTAGCCCGAAGGCCGTGAAAGTTATGACTAAGGTTGTGACAACAGAATATACTTATCATTGTTTTGACTATCAGTTGGATAACCGAGACCACATCTCTATATAAAAAAACAACAACGGATATATATACTCGTAAGTCAAGACAACGAAAAGAATGTTCTATTGTCCTAGCCTTATGACGTACAGAATAATCTAAAATGTTTTATCAAATTAATCAAATTAATCGAATTAATCAAATTAATCGAATTAATCAAATTAATCAAATTAATCAAATTAATCGAATTAAAACGCGCCATGATATTGGATGCCGTCTGTAGTTACCTTTCCACGATGGTGAAGTTGTCTTGAGAAAATTCAGATCCCCTAAATGGACACTCCAGTACAGCAATGCAGAGCCTGCTTAGTATTTAGATAAGTGACCATTACGGAATATTACGTGCTGTAAGCAAATAATCCACTCGGTGCGTAACAACCTTGCTGAGTAGTATAATTGACAACAGACCGGCGTCCAGTCACATTAGTGATTCAAACCAATAAAATAAAATCCAAGATTACGTAATCATAATTATTTTGGGTTAGAAAAAGTTTTAGCTTTGCTCATATAGTTTATCTTACAGCTATGATATACGCTAATACACATTCTGTCAGCATAGAAAATGTTATTAAGGCTTTAGATTTATATTTTATTCGTGAGATTCAGATGCTTACGTTTTTTATATTTGGATCTAAGGAAGGCTTTAATTTTCTTGTTGATTAAGCTTTCCTGAATATTAGCATTTTGCCACCTATTTTTATTTTAATTTTCCATCATGCATGTCTGTTTATTTATGCGTTTCAGCTTCTTTTTAACCGTTGCTTCACAGTTGATACGTTAAGCAACGTTAAACCTAAGATAGGTTAATATCGGGAATACCAAGCCTCGTAAGCAGAAAACTCCATCTGGGTTTATAAATTGGTACAAGCCTTGCTGGATAGTATTAATGGTAACAAACTAAAACAAATGCACCGGCCTCCTTCAGAACAGATACTTTACTATGACCCCAACCTGATGGCTGAATAACATGTCATCTACTACAAAACAATGGGATCAAATATAATGATATCTAAAGCAATTTATTAAAAAGTAATTTTTTTTTCAGAAAAGTAATGTCAAAAAGTTTACCATCCAGATGTAATTAATTTTTTTCAAGTATAATTCATTTTGTAAAATTAACTTCCAGATACAAGTCTGGAAGGACAGGCTGGTGTAATTTAATTTGCGGTTAAGCATAAGAAAACGAAGTATCTAATCACCGCCAAAGGACGAATACGGCACAATCCATACTAATACACAGGATCCGCACATATTCAAGTGTCCCGGCTTCTCTCACGATAATGGCAACATCCTCGGCGAAGTTGCTGCGCGAATCAACGTAACATGGTTTAATTAATGCGTAACCACCGGCATCCGTTCTGATCGCAAGATCAGCGACCGCCTAACACCCAAGATCCATTGGACTGTTCTGAGACTCTTCGCTTTATCCAGCTCTAAGTACTTACTGACAACGAAAAAAGCGGAGTGAAAATTCGCTGTTGTGGAAAGCAAAATTCTCCGCTGGATCTGTGGAATCACAGTGCCCAACCACATCTGTAATTACGACATCGGAAGGTGCTATGGGAGAATATGCCAACAACGACGGGAAACTTGCTTTTACATTAGAAGTTGTCTTAAAGTATAGGGAAGAAAAGACGAAGATGAGACTCTACACAATTATCTATTTAAAATCGGCCTTATCTCGGGCAAAGCCTGTGATCGTGCCACGTGGAGAAAAATACATTATTGCGAACCTCGCTGTAGCCGTTAGAATTAGGGCATTAGAAAAAGAAAAAACATTACGGATATAATTCAGATTTTCTTAATGTTTGTCATGAAGGAAAACAACATCAAATTACTAAGTTATTTTTGCATTGCAATTAAAAACAAGATATGAATCAAACCTATAATCTGCAAGCAATTAAATAAGGCATCATTTTAAAACGCATTTTACGTAAACATGAAAACAAATAAAATATTTTTTATTATTGAAGTCATTTTTTTAAAACTGACTTTCGAATTATTTTCATATTTTATATATTTTTGCAGAGAAATTTCACAACATTCGACAACACTGCAGTAACATTTAAGTTTCAGAAGTTTTCATCGTTTAAAAACGTTTAAGAACTTTTGTTGAAATCTCTATTCTTATTACTATTGAAAAGAACTTTAAAGATGTTCAAGAACTAACGCACTTCGACATTATCATCAAGTATATTTTTTATACAAAGTTTTATACAAATATGACTTCTTTTGCAATTTGCAGTTTTCAATTTATTTGCTAACCAGCAAAATTAGAACTTGCCTATGATCATTACTTTGCTTTATTCTTCTGAAGATAAGTGCCATTTTTTGAAACTCCATTTTTTAGACAAAGTTTTATACAAATATGCAGCCCTTCTCTTTGTTTCTCTCCTCTGTATCATCACCATGTATCCATATTATATTAGCCTCCTATTCCTCACATTCCTTAGTCTTTGGAATTCCAAATTTTTCACAAATTCCCAATACAGTTGAAATCCATCTGCATTAGTTCAACAAATCCAAGATACATCGCGTATCCCTCGTAAATCACTACCCTATATTCCAGATACTTCATATTCCTCAATTACATGCTAAGTTAGATGTCGCAGTGAGCTGTTTTCAACCTACACCCTTTCTGATGAGAAGCATTAGGCTTCAAAATACCGAGGTATAAAGAACATAGAACACTTCCTCAATCCATGTTTTTCCTTATAAATCTATATAATAATATATGGCCTTGTTTTATATATATATATATATATATATATATATATATATGTATATATATATATATATATATATATATATATATATATATATATATATATATATATATACAGAGTGCCCATAAAGTCTGGCTACATAATCTACAGGATGCTTCCACAAAGTCTGGCTGCATAATGTAGCCAGACTTTGTGGACACCCTGTATATATATATATATATATATATATATATATATATATATATATATATATATAATTATGTTTAATACTTACTGACACTAGTATTTCCTTCTGGAATAATAAGTGCAGTCTTTCTAAATATTCTTCTCAAATGTTAGGGCTTGTGTCCCTTCATAGAACCGCTGGTTGAGTTTGAATAAAATAAATTCGTATTAGATACATTTGAAGTCAAAACAACGCATTATTACAAAATAATCAGATATTTAATGGTTGGTCACATTTAATGCTGCTAAGACTAAGCTTGTTTCCTTCAATAACTACAAGAAACCTTCTCTCCCACCAATAGCAATGGCCAAGAACACATTGCCTGAAAGTACTTCTTTTAAACTCCTCAGCCTAACGTTTACAGGGAATATGAACTGGAATAGATACATTGAGAGCATTGCCAAGGCTGCTGCAAGGAAGGTTGGCTCCCTCTACCGTGCTAGAAAACTACTTACGCCTGACAGTATCCTATACCTCTATAAGGCAACCATTCGCCCATGTATGGAGTACTGTTATCACATCTGGGCTGGTGCATCTACTGCTTGTCTCTCGCTCCTGGACAGGGTTCAAAAGAGAGTCGCCAACCTGATAGGTCTTGAACTGTCATCTAGGCTTCAACCTCTGTCCCATCGACGAGATGTTGCATCCGTCTGCCTGTTCTACAAATACTTTAATGGTGAATGCTCTGACGAACTGCAAACACTTGTACCTCCTCGACGTAACTACCCCCGACAAACTAGACAAGCTACTAAGTCTCATCCCTTTACAGTGGAGATCCCTAGGTGCAAGAAAGCCTTTTACTCCAATAGTTTCTTCCCCAAAACTGCGGGTCTTTGGAACTCCCTTCCGGGATTCTGCTTTCCCAACTGCAATGATATGCAGAAGTTCAAGTGTAATGTTAACAAACATCTTTCTACTCATCTCCCTTCATAATGACCCCGCTAATTAAGTCCCTGATAGTAGCCCCCTGCTTCAAAGTGGCACTGTGCCTTGTTTGGGGTGAAAATTGAATTTAAAAAAAAAACAAATTTTGTTTGAAATTTATAAATTTTATCACTATACATTTCAAACAAAATAAATATCTGTTTATTTTGTAATAATGCGTTGTTTTGGCTTCAAACGTATCTAATGCGAATTTATTTTATTTTTCTCAAATGTTTTCCTTGTAATTGATTTTAATAAACAAAAAAAGCGACGATTTTATGCCAAAAATGCAATAAAAGGAACAGAATAGTTAACAAAGCTTATTCCATGTCAAGATTGACTTTCTACACAATAAGGTTACTATTTAGAAATCCATTCTTAACGTGAGGATGGAGGAACTGCAAACTATTCTTCATATTTCTTCTATGAAAGAATTTTTTTATGCTTTTCTCCCAATTATAAGGAGTTGGTCGCTTATTAGAATGATTTACTTTACTGCAAAAAAACAAAACAAAAAAAAACAAAAAAAACAAGATAATAAATGAGATTCTATCCGGTTTTTAGATAAAAATAAGAAAAGAAACAATTATTTCAGATTTTTAAGTAGCTGATCAGTTTCATATATGAATTTAGCTCAAAATGATTAGCATTTCTATCCTATTCTAACTTTTTCAGAATATTCAACCAACCTTTTTTTCCACGAATTTTACCTAATTTTATCACTAAAAAGTCGGAAATAATATTTTCGCACGAATGTTAACATTTTTTAAATGTATTTCTACTAATACATTGTTTAATTTTCGGTTTAGAGCGATTGTTAACCTCGCGCAGAACTTATAGGCAGCCATTTAAAAAAACATTTAACTCAACAGAGTGGATACTATTTTGTTTTGAACAAAAAAAAAAAAAAACGCTTCTTAACACAACTACCTATATCCAGATAACTTGAATTTGTTGCATATTTGTTTTATTTTTCTATTTCATTTTTTTCCTATTAGTTACATTAACAAATATCCGAATTTCGTTTTTCTTTCTAGAGAGAAGGAGGGGGTATGATTAAATATTACAGTACTTTCTCTTTTCAATTCGACTAATATCTAAATATCTTTATGTATTTTATCCAAAGTTATGTATTTTATTCCAAATTATGTATTTTATTCAAATTTATATATTTTATGCAAAATTATGTATTTTATCCAAATGTATGTATTTTATGCAAAATTATGCATTTTATGCCAAATTATCATTAAATCATTGCGGGTTATATCTATATTTATCACTTGTATTCAAAAAGGAAAAAAATACAACAAAAAATTTATTATATCAGAAGCCGATAGGCAGACAAAGACAGTCTTAAGCTGGTGCCAACGAATTTTAAAACCCTTCTCCGAAGCATTTTAAATCTTTTAATAATCAACTGTGAACTTCCCAATAAGCAGCATAGAGACGTAAAAGTTCACAACTAAGAGAAAAGTTTTACTAAAGGAATAGAAAAGTGAACTCTAGAATGTTTAGTTTGTGTACCAGAATTAGCCAATAATATAAATAGGAGTGTCAATGCTAAATCTGGGAGGCGATTTATAACCTGCGTTTCTGTGGTCATTAGTCTTATGTTGTAAATGAACATATTCGAAGAAATAACTACATCTGTTGTTTTTGTTTTTGTTTTTTGTCAAATAAATAATTCAAAGAATCGTTCTTTGAAATCGGAATTTAAACAAAAATTTTTTAGATTTCGATACCACAAAAAGCAATTTACAAATTTATTCGAGAAGGAGTACGATTTGAAAACTTTCCTTAATTCACGGAGTTTCAAAGAAAGGCTCTTATGCTCAGAGAAAAATAGTTTGCAAGACGATATTTATAGGCAGGCTATAAATTTTGCTAGTTAGCACATAAATTGAAAACTATAAATTTTAAAAGAAATAACATTTCTATGAAAGTTAATAAAATGCCGAAGTTTATAATTGAAAATATTAAAGAATATCCCTTTAATCTAAAATTCGCCATTTTTTCAGCAACTTTCATACAAATATGACTTCTTTCAGAATTTGCAGTTTTCAATTTATGTGGAAATTAGCAAAATTTATAGCTTGCTCATGAATATCATTTTGCTAAATCTCTCTCTCTCTCTCTCTCTCTATTTATATATATATATATATATATATATATATATATATATATATATATATATATATATATATATATATTCTAGAATATAAAGCTGAACGTCTGTGTGTGTGTGTCTGGTCACGAATAGGCTCCTATATGGTTGACTGTTATAGAAAACTCATCACATATAATGATACAAGATATATCGAGACACATTACATTACAATTCATTACAATTGTGGGGTAGGCGTACGCGCCTGGTCCACAAAGTATGAAAATAAAAAATTTAAAAATTAAAAAAAAAAACCTTTACAAGTGTTTTTGATATAGATGTACATAAGAATACTTTGATAAGTATGTTTTAACTTAAATAGGAATGTTATAATAAAATTGTGGGAGCTGCGTTCGCGCTTGGCATCTATAGAATGGAAATAGGCACAAACTTTAATAAAGACTTTATGTTTCAGTTTGACGAAATATGGTATAATAAAATATGAGGTGTTCGTTCGCGCCTGACCTCCATTGAATGGAAATATGTCACAAAGTTTAACAAGGTTTTTTAATATAGATCCACAGAATATTGTGATAAATGTTTCAGTGTGAACAGGTATGGTATAATAAATTATGGGGTTTATCTATTTTATTTTTACTTTCATCATATTTTGCTTTGGTTTTGATACCCCAAATTCGAATCTATCTCTTTACAACCCTTCCTTTTCATAACCTATCATACTTTCATAAATCCATTTTCTGTAGGCTGTTTTTGAACCCAGTGAACGCCGGGTACTTTTGCTAGTATATATATATATATATATATATATATATATATATATATATATATATATATATATGCTCTATTTCGAATATTGAGCTTTTTCATCTCGTTAAGATTGTCCAATGAATTATCAATATTCATACTTGCTTCAAGTTTACAGAATTATTCGCTTTGTAAACTTGGAGAAATTCTTAAAATATGTATGTATATATATATATATATATATATATATATATATATATATATATACTAATAGTAATAATAACTTTTTAAAAGTCCGATTAATAATAATAATAATAATAATAATAATAATAATAACGAAAAAATTGAAAATGATGAATGAGATGGCAACCATGTTGTAGTCTGCGAAGAAGCAATCCCGTGGTTCCGTATACCACATATGCAAAGTTCTTCGAAATACAATCTATTCATTGAATTTCCGGCAGACACGCAGAAAAAGAAAGAAAATTTCTTCACAGATTTTTTAAAAAAACAATTTATTGTTAACGTCTTATAAAGATGAACCAGAGATTAAAGCTCAGTCAAGCACTTTCTATAATGATAAACATACCTATAACAATAATGTATTGATAAAATGTTTGACTCAGGCTAATATAGTACTATTTCTTATGCGTCTATGTACTTATCACCTCTACGTGACTTAGAGATTATTTCATTTAATATTAATTAATTATTTATTAAAATAAATAAAAAAAAACAATAACGTATAATTCTGAAGTGGCTTTTATGAAATCATATTTTATAAAATCATATTTTATAAAATCATATTTTATAAAATCATATTTACGATATAAAATCATATTTTATAAAATCATATTTTATAAAATCATATTTTATAAAATCATATTTACGATATAAAATCATATTTTATAAAATCATATTTACGATATAAAATCATATTTTATAAAATCATATTTTATAAAATCATATTGTATAAAATCATATTTACGATATAAAATCATATTTTATAAAATCATATTTACGATATAAAATCATATTTTATAAAATCATATTTTATAAAATCAACTGCAATGCTATTAGTTTCTTCATAAACAAGTCAGCCATTTTAACATCGAATCAGATGTTGAAAAAATGATAATCAATTACTTCATGACACTTCAGAATACTGAACTGATAAAGGAAGTTGGAAGCGTTTAAACTGTCGAATCGAAAACTGGATTTAAACTCCTTAGCAAATAGTTATGCATTAAAAGATGAGAAATTTTGTGAACTATTTGTGTCCGAGGATTTTATAGAAATTAAAAATTAAAACAACAAGGTTAGATTGAAAAAAGTAATAGATTGGTGCAAAAATAATATCATTTATATATATATATATATATATATATATATATATATATATATATATATATATATAGTTGAAAGTCAAAAAAGGACATTATTTTTGCACTAACCTAGTAATTATAGATCTATAAAGATTTCGTTCAATTACTAACTTTATATTCGAACAATACTGTAATAATTAAATGCACCTTCCAAAATCCAATTTTCAAACATAATTCGAAAAAGAAGAAAATAGAAGACAGATATAAAATATTTTTCAGAATATATATATGTGTGTGTATGTGTGTGCGTGTGTGTGCGTGTGTCTGTGTGTGTATGTGTGCGTATGTGTTTGTCTGTATGTGTGTGTACATATATATTTGTATATAAATCTCACAGAAGAGATGTTACGAGTTTGTCTCTGGTTTATCGTTATTTTCATGGAAAGTGTTCGATTGAGCTTCAATCTATGGCCCCCTCGCCAAATTTTCACAAGAAACACTCGTCTAGCTAAACACACTATCAATAATTCTCCCCACTCTTTATCTGTGCCTACACCTGAACGTAGATTCCATGATCAAAGCTTCTTTCTTAGAACTGCACGCCTGTGGAATTGTCTTCCGTTTTCCTGCTTTCCAGCTGTCTATAATATGGTTGTCTTCAAGTCCAACGTAAACAAGTTTCTGATGAGCCGTTCCACTTAAGTTAACAAATTTACCAAACTTCCATTACTATCGATTACTATATTACCCTTTTGACTACTGTACACACTTTTACCCTTATTCTTGAGTGGGCTTTCGGCCTTGATAAGTGATGACGCCTATATAAAAAAATATATATATATAACCAATTTGCCATATATGTATAACCCATAACTATATATATATATATATATATATATATATATATATATATATATATATATATATATTTCATGATTTTCTTGGGGGTACAAAACTTTATTAAGGCAATCAGGAAGGGAAGACGTATTCCTTCGGAATTCATTTTATATTTAAAAAAAAAGACCGAGGAGAAAAGGAAACTGGATAGCGACTACAAAATAAAAGTAAAAATGCATCCCCATACGATTGCTCTTGCTCCCGTCTCTTTTTTAGATTTTATTATTAAGGAAAACAAATTATTAAAAAATAGGTCCTGAACTGTCATCTAAGCTTCAGCCTCTTTTCCATCGACGAAATGTAGCATCCCTCTGCCTGTTCTTCAAGTACTTTAACGGTGACTGCTCCGACAAACTGCAAGCAGTCGTACCCCCTCGACATAAATAACCCCCCCCCGACAAACCCGACAAGCAGCTAAATCCCACCCCTTCACAGTAGAGATCCCTAGATATAAGAGAGCCTTCTACTCCAGTAGTTTCTTCCCCTGAACCGCTAGTCTTTGGAATTCCCTTCCGGGTTCCTGTTTCCTCAACTTTACTGACATGCAGAAGTCCAAGTGTAACGTGAACCGACATCTTGCTGCTCAACTCCCCACATAGTACCCCTGTAACTTATGTCCCTGACAGTGGCCCCCTACATCAAAGTGGTAATGTGCCTTGTTTGGGGTGAAAATGTAATAATAATAATAATAATAATAATAATAATAATAATAATAATATATATATATATATATATATATATATATATATATATATATATATATATATGAAGATTTGTTTTATGTAATCCTTCGTTCAGTCTCAAAAGACAATAGATACTTCCTTGTGAGGGTAGCTTCGCGTGTAATTGTGAATCAAGTGTTGCGCGATCTCCAACCACACCTCTCCAGAATCGGCATTGCTTCAGTCCGGTAGCAAAAAGTCCAGAACGACTGGAAGTAAAAAGGAAAATATAACACACACACACACACACACACACACACACACACACACACACACACACACACACACACACACAATTATATATATATATACGTATATATTAGTATTGTCTCAAAAACATAATTTTAGATTTTTTACTTTGCAGTTTTTCTTTGTTCGCTACATGTTTTCTCGCTTCTCCTCGTCTGGAGGCTAGAGAAATTTTTACATCGCTAAATTGTACGTGACGGAACGGATATATATATATATATATATATATATATATACATATATATATTCAAATATATATAAATATGTAAACAGGTACGTACATATTAGTATTTATCATAAATTGTAGCTTTTAATCGATGTTCAATTAATTAAGATTCGGAACCTCTTACCAATAATTATAGTTGATACACATGTAATGATATCACGAAGACAATGCCGACTGAAAAGCATGAATGTTATTTGATGTAGAAATTAGTGATAAGACGCTTCCAATAGTTACCCGATTCCAATAAAATTACGGATTCTGTTCCAAATTCCCGATTCCGATACAATTATTGATTCCGATTCTTTTTAAATTTCCAAATATTTAGTTATGAAAAACGTTTTATTTTTTGTGTGGGGGATTTAATTATAAAAGAAAACATATCATATGCGCATGCATTTTCTCAAACGTAAAAAAAAACTTTAGTCTAATATCAATAGATACTTATTATTTTATCATTAGTATCAGCAACCGACAATTATATGTCATTCAAAAAAAAAAAAAAAATACAATTTAAAAGAATCGTTTTTGGTATCGGAAAAATGCACCAATTGTTCCGAATCCGATATCACAGTATGTTTTCATCTTTTCTATTCCCGATTCCGAATTAATAGAAATAATTTGTTTGAAAAAAAAAAAAAAAGGATGATACAAGCATTTCAGTTTATATACTTTGATAGTGATACTGTACGTTAATATTTCAAAAATTGTATAAAGTAACGAAACTTACCTGAAATATATTTAAATAATAATAATACGACTAGACATTCCATGTTTGTACGTACGTTATCACCAATAATAAGATCGTACAATCATCAAAAATGTTTATAATACTAATGTTTTTTTTTAAGTTAAACATATCAGATTTTGCCCAATTTTAAACGAATTTTAAACGAATTATTACAAAATCAGAGCACACAGTTTCGTTTATTTACTGATTTTTTCCATTGGGCTTGGAAAAGAATGCACACAAGCAAACAAACAAACAAACAAACAAACAAACAAACAAATACACATATAGATATATATTGCGGTTATTAACATCAACGAAAAAGCAGAATTATATATATATATATATATATATATATATATATATATATATATATATATATATATATATATATATTGGGGTAGTTATTTTTTTGTTAGAAGCATTCACTGAAATATAAAATACGTATGGAATACGTTTGAAGCCAAATTACAACGCGAAGTTATCAAAATAAACAAGCGTTTATTTTTAAGAAATATATTTCGAAGTAAAGCGCCCTCGTCAGTCTTTTATATATTTTTTTCTTCTTTTTACTCGCCACCGCCTTGTAATTTGGCGTCAAACGTATTCTATACGGATTTTATTGTAAAATCTAAATTTTAGTCAACGCTTAAAACACGGATGAAAAAAAAAAAAGAAAAAAAAACTACTCTGATTTTCAAATCGCGTAGCCAGTTGCATTCTTCTGGCATTTCAAAAACAACACCGCGGTTAACATCACGTGGACTCTTCATCCAACTTTCTTCAACTTAACATCATGGCTAGGAAAAAGGGGAAACTATACAGGTCAGTTATATTCTAAAATATATATTATATACGAGTCAGTTATATTATGAAATATATTTCTTAAAAAAAAAAACACTTGTTTTATATTTATAATTTCGCGCGGTAATTTGTCTTCAAACATATTCCCTACGTATTTTATTTTAAATTCATATTTATATATATATATATATATATATATATATATATATATATATATATATATATATATATATATATATATATAGGTCTTTTATTAAAATTGCAAAAGTATTTATTTAAGCTAGCAGGAACGCTTAAATATGATATTTTAATTCATGCAGATTTCATATACATTATTTTAGAGTTTTTTATTTTATATCTATTCTTATATATTGTAAAGTTGTGATTTCAAAAATAAAAACATATATCCATGTGATTTGAGTGCATCAGATTGAATCGAAACCCAAACGAAAGCTTATGAAGAAAAAAAATTACACATATAACTTGAATTCTTTCAGCTATAATCGAAACCGAAACCCAAACTCATGAAATATTCTTGGTAAAATTATTTATTACAAGAAATGGAAGGTCATAACTATTAAACGATATTTACTCGGAAGAAAAAAGACGTAAGCGTGAAACACAAAATAACACGCACGCTATCGTATTTATATATGCTAGCGGGATCTGCGGAAATTCCACAAGGGACTCATTCAAATATATTGATGTTGGCATTCTGTAGATGCTACACGTAAATGGAGACGCTCTGATATTATTGTAGCTCTTTTGTTCAAACTGCAAAACTATTTATCTAAGCTAGCAGGGACGACCGGCGTAACCCGGTCGTAAAGTACACTTAAATATAATTCTTGCAGGTTTCGTAAATATTATTATAGAGTTAATGTTCTATCGATTTTTATCTATTATAACGTTGCGATTTAAAAAATATAAATACTACATCATATTACTTGAGTGCATTAGCTTGAATAGAACCCGAAAAACTCATATATATATATATATATATATATATATATATATATATAAAACTATGTATAATTATTCTACGTGACTTCATGTATACCACAAATAAAAAGCACGGATTTCCGAAACGATCGTACAGATAATTGACTTTGTTGTTGTTCCTTCTTATGAAACTGATTTTTAATTTAATTAAATTTTGATTGTTAAATTTAAAAAATTTTAAAACTTTTAAATTATAAATCACATTACTTAATATATATATATATATATATATATATATATATATATATATATATATATATATATATATATATATATATATACTTCAGAATAAAGTTAGCCAACAAATCAACTGATATGGAAACCTGTGATTATAGGTCTTACAAAATATTATTGGCAGTAATATTCTATAAGTACTATCCAATATAAATAAAAATTGCTCAATACACAAGATAGAGCAAATAAATCAAATTTTAGTAATTCAATAAATTAAAAATTTATGACATAAAATGGTTAAATTTCAAATCAAAAATATTTTATTGTTCTATGTAAGACAAAGAATAAATTTGAAATATTTTAACTCCTTATCCTAATGGATTTCCATGTCTACGATCTCTTCAGAGGAGAAAATATTGGCAAATAATTATAATGGTTTACACCTTATTTGCTAAAGTCAGTAAGACACGGAAAAGTACAATTAAAAGTTTTTTTAAGCATTTAAAAATCATACAGTAAGGGACCTTAATAAAAAGGATATTAATATTTAGCCCTTTCACGTCATAAATTTTGAATTTAGTGAATTACTACAATTTGATATATGTATATATATATATATATATATATATATATATATATATATATATATATATATATATATATACATATATACAGGGTGTCCCAGAAGTCGCGCACCATGTAGATTTATATAAAAACCAATGAATATCAATTTTATTAATCAAAATCACAATAGATGCTCAAATTATTCGCCTTCAGCCTGAATACATGCATCGATTCTCTTTATAAAATTATCTTTTACTCTAATGAGGAATAAAATCTGAAACAAAAAAATATAAATATAAATATATGGTGCGCGACTTCTGGGACACCCTGTATATTCAGCATTTTTTCTCTATAGCATATTTTATTAAATGAAATAGATGTTTTTTGTCTATTAATTCTATTTTGATCTTTCCAACTTCCGAACAACATTCACTTCTGGCGGGAACTGGCTAATGTAATCACCATATTTATCATAAGTTTGAGTACTTTCCAATCCTTCATTAATCTAACTGGTTTTGAACAATTTATAAAGTTTTTTTTGTATATATATATATATATATATATATATATATATATATATAGCCAGTAGAGTTTAGTTTCCTAGAAGTACATCCAATGAAACAACATGTGTCTACCAAAATAGTGCTCAATGAGTGAACAGAGCAGGTATATTAATTTTATTTATACAAACATTAATGGCTACATATGTGCATACATGTTTCTGTAATCACCCACGTTGGGGGATTACGTCTTCAGGCCAAGAATTACCTTCAAAAGTGACATTTCCACCAACTACCTATATATATATATAGTCTTTGAAGTTTTTAACCTTTCAAACTATACAAAAAAAATATTTTTATCATTCGTTAGAAAACCATCTAGTCAGTAAGTCATTTAATCACCTGCAATCACTGCATCAACTCGCTCTCGAATTTACTATAATACCAATAATTTATTTTTTAAGGGATCACCAGTTGTTTACTGCAGTAATTGCTGAGAATGCAGTTAGGAGAATCAGAGTTCCTATCCCGTCGCGGCTACCACCTGACGAAGGCCAGAGGATTAGTTTGCCGAAATGTCGCGAAACAACATCTAAGAAAGATGAGGATAATAGTCCGCAATAAATAAAAATCAATAAATAATAATCATCTCAATAATGAATTCCAAATGGAATTCTGAATGGTATATATATTATTTTAATTGGAATTTATTATTGAGATGAGTATTATTTATTAAAATAAAAAAGAAAACTTCATGTATAGAAAACTGCACTCGTCAATTAAATAAGGGAAATTACTTGACTCAATATATATATATATATATATATATATATATATATATATATATATATATTGTATTCTCATAAGTTACTGACTGTATTGATACGCGGAAATTTAAATGTAATATAAACAGACATCTCGCTGCTCAACTCCCTACATAATGTTCCTGTAAATATTGCCCGTACGTCCAAGTAGGTTGAACAAAAATAAGACAAACGTAAGAACATTTTTCAAAACACTTTTTTTCTATTACGATTTAGAGAGAAATGTAAACTCATACTCTATTCTAACATAAATATAAATTCTAAATAATCTCTTGTATTATAAGAGGCATCTGCACATCTGTCGGTTGGCTTGGCTATTTGCGTGTACGTTTTAGTTCATTATAACTACGAATATAAGAATTTGTTACAGGTTGTTGCAAGGGGGATTATATTTTGTTTTTTATTTCTTACAAAAGGTCACATATTTTATTGCATATTTGAATCAAACTTTCATAATTTATTTTAGATTCGTCAATCATCTTTGGAGATGATCTCATGTCAAAATTCTTACACAATAAATAATTACAATACATACATCAGATTCTACTAAATATTTTATCAGATAGACCCCCAACAAATGTGGCGCAAAATTCTTTTCTTTCTTCCTTACTAGCAGTTCAGCCCGGCTTTGCTCGGGCCTTATGTACTGTTCATAATTTATATGTATATGCATATATATATATCAAAAACTTTAACTCATGTCCAGGTAACCTACATCTAAAATTTCAAGCGTTTACACCCAAAATTGGTGGAGTAGTTTGGTAGAGTCTGCAAAGGTCAACTCTTTCAACATTGACCTCTTACAGGTAAATGTTCGCTCAAAAACTGATTAAAAAGCTTGCTGCATGTCTGATACCCTCCATGTAAAATTTCAAATGTTTAGACCCAAAATTGGCTGTATAGTTTGCTAGAGACCGCAAAGGTAACATCTTTTGAACTTTCACCCTTTGGAGCCAAATTTTCGGCCAAACACCGATTAAAAAGCCTGCTCTGTGTCTGAATACACTTTATGTAAAATTTCAAATGTTTAGACCAAAAATTGGCGGAGTAATTTGGTAGAGACCGCAGAGGTCAACCTTTTAAAAAACTTTGACCCCAATTTTGACCCCCTTAACATTTATTGTTTTTGCGCTGAAATCCAATTAAAAAAGTTTGATCCATGTTCAAGTCACCTACATCTAAAATTTCAAGTGTTTAGACCCAAAATTGGCGGAGGAGTTTCAGAGGTTCTACAAGATCAAATCGTTGAACTTGGACGCCTTGAGAGCCAAATTTCTGGCCGAAAACCAATTAAAAAGATTTTCCCAAATCTCAATACCCTCATGCCAAATCTCGAGTCTGTAGACCGAAAATTGACAGAGTAGTTTGGTAGGGAAATGTACACACACATACAGACACACACATACGCACAGACAGAAAATTTCACTTTTATAAATATATAGATTGTCCGTATCACGACAAATCACTCGTTTCTAGTTCATGTAATATCGAAACGCAATAACTAATAACGAGTTATTGTTTGTTAATAGTCAAACACAAGTTTCTATTCACTAATAACTTGGAGATATTTTGGGTTCATACCTTTTTAAGATTATTAGTTCGTAATTCGTAGGATTAAATATTTGTCATATTGTTGGGGTGAAAATGGGGACGAACTCCCACTCTCCTATAAAATACTCCCAAGGCATACTCACATTTATAACCTCTTAACTCTCTCGAGTGACTTAATCACTTACCCTGGCGGACCTATTTTACTGATAGGAGGGGTACGTCAGGCGAGTAACTGACGTCTTAAAACCAATAGCTCAGGTATAATGTGCTCCATAGACCGACTGTTTAGGAGAAGGAAAACTCCGATTTGAAATCATCGCTATCTCACGGTTTACCCACCAAGGGTGTGTTTTTGGGAGTTAAGCCCATGGGTAAATCCGGAGTCGGAGTCCTCAAGGTAGTTCCTCACTGATTACAGCTTGTGCTCTGGCAAGTCCTGCGGCGTCGACTGTGTCCTAGCTGCATGATTTCGTTTCCTTGGACAAGACTGGCGATGTTAAGAGATAGATTTACCGCATGGGCACTATATAACAGTTCTCTGTAATATTAAGATGGCCTAAGCACTAAAGTCATATAACTTGCTGACGTCATTGAGTTTGGTCCTGTAAATCTTATTATGTATCACATGAAACAGCCGAAAGTAGATAAATTCTAATGACAAAACCGTTATCGGGGATTTAGCCGAGAAGTCAACAAACGAAAAAAAAAAGTCAATTATTCAAATATATAACAAATGAATGCTATCAAAAGCACGATAAGTTACTCTTCTACCTACTTGGATAAGTTTTTTGTGTGTTAACGAAATCTGAAGCTTTTATTCGGTTAAAAAAAAAGAACCTGTGTCGAGCTGCTGAACTAAACAGACAATTTGAAACAATAGGCACGGGCAAAAATAACTGAAAAAAAAAATGCTTTTTAAAGAGGCTTATCATAATAATTTTTTTTTTTTTTTTTAGCTTTTGACTAAATTTTGATTGCGTTTGAAAGATAACAGACCAAAATTAATCTTTTAAAGGAAAAATGTATATTTACGTGTTAAAAATTACAGTGAAAATTGTTCATGCGTGCAAAAAAAATATTGAAAAATTACAGAAAACTTTTACGCTGAAAATGTTATCTTTTTAATAGCATAAACACATTTTCACAATTATTTAATTTTGGTAAAAATATTGAATAAACAATGCCTAATTCAATCATAGTATCGTTGGTTCGAGAAAATTAATTGTTGTTCGATTTATAACTATATTATTAACAGACTTTATCGGCTTTTTTCATAAAATGTTCTTGAAAAAGTTAATCTTTTTAAAATTATTACAATCTATGTTTATGGTGATTTGTTTTCATAAAAAAGCAAAATTAAATTTTATCGTTTTTTTTTTTAGTATTTAAAACTATAACTTTAGTAAAAATGTTTTTGCTTACACAAAGTAAAGATTAACAAAATATATGTGTTCGTTATATTCCGTGATCATTACTTAATAAATACTGAGAATTTAATAAAAAATTATTTGATTTCCTTAAAAAAATTGTTCGTTTTGATTTAAAAAATATGGCATATCATACACAGTTTTATTTTATTATGTTTTTCTTAGTTATTGGGGGGGATTCTGGACTAGAACCCTATTTTTTTGATAAACAAACGTGTTCATTTTTGTTAAAACACCCACCCAAAAAAGAATCATACAGCGTTTATAGATGAAATTATATCTTTTACATCTGCGTTTCCTACAATTCAGTGAAGTGACTCTACTTTTTAATTCATTTTCTTAAAACTTATACTGAAAATTTCATAAATTTGTAGTTGTAAGGACGATAACTCTTATTATATTATTAAAAGTAACATTGAATTTCTCCCCTTATATTATTTGAATGATGCTTACTAATGATTGTTTACGAATGATATATCACGTGACTTTTTAGATCAAAGTACAAAGAAATGAAATTTAAATAAATCGACTTTTTACAGAATTTTATTTTTATATGTAATATATATATATATATATATATATATATATATAAATTACTTCATTTACTCACATAAAATTAATATACGAAAGCATAAATTTATGCGTAAACTTTAAGTAGAGCTAGTTAGTAATTTATAAAATATATATGGCGATGAATTATATATATATATATATATATATATATATATATATATATATATATATAGTAATTTATAAAATATATATGGCGATTAAGCTAAACTGAATATTCCGCGTTTAATCCACTCTAGAATTCTTAAGGCCTAACGTGGAATATATGTATATTTCACTCAATCTCAATATATATATATATATATATATATATATATATATATATATATATATATATATAATTTAAAGGAGATTAGAATAATAGTCTAAAGAGCTAAGTGTATTTTAATGTAATAGTGAAATTACTAGTTTAATTAAAATACAGGAAATGCTCGTTGTAATTTAGATATATAATAAGCTCGATAGTTAAATGTCCTAGAGCTAATTCAATATTAAATAATGTGATTTATAATTTAAAAATTTTTAAAATTTTTAAAAATTTAAAAATCAAAATTTAATTAAATTAAAAATCAGTTTCATAAGAAGGAACAATATATATATAACTACTTAATTTACTCACATAAAATTAATATACAAAAGTATAGATTTATGCGTAAATTTTAAGTATTTACTTAAAAAGTGCTCAATACGTAGGTAGAGCTAGTTAGTAAGTTATAAAATTTATATGGCGATTAAGCTACACTGAATATTCCGCGTTTCATCCACTCTAGCGCATAAGCCTGAATAATCCTAGAGCGGATGAAACGCGGAGTATTCAGTGTAGCTTAATCGTCATATACATTTTATAACTTACTATATATATAAGATAACCAGACTATGTTAATAAAGGAAATCCAAAACTATATTAGCAATGTATAAAATGTATTTATAATTATATATAATAAATTTATATAAAAAAAATGTATATATGTAAAAATATTTTAAACCTGTATATATCTAATTTTAAATAAATAAGTATGTAAATATACTAAATACTAATCATAGTGAGGGTGATAAGTAGTTAAATGGATTCATCCTAATCTTATAAATACAAGACTGATAAATTAAAAAATTAAAAAATGTATCCATTTTAAATGTGGAAATTGATGAATCGCACAGGTAAGAAATTCATTTTTATATTATGAAAATGTTAGTAATTGCAATTAAGAATAGGAAATTGGATCAAATGTTTGTAACATGTCTTCTTCCAAAGATTAAGGGTGGTGGTGTTTGATAAACACTGCTGGGGTGCCATGATGTAATATACTATTTTGTTTTTAAATCCCCGGAACAGTGTTTCATGGTAAACAACTGATGATCCCTTGAAAAATAAATTATTGGTATTATAGCAAATTCGAGAGCGAGTTGATGCAGTGATTGCAGGTGATTAAATGACTTACTGACTAGATGGTTTTCTAACGAATGATAAAAATATTTTTTTTGTATAGTTTTAAAGGTTAAAAACTTCAAAGACTATATATATATATATATATATATATATATATATATATATATATATATACATTTAAAAAAAACGATTTGATTCGGGAATCTTAAGTCAAACCCCCCCCCACTCAGTATGTGTGCAGCATTGTGGTGAATGATAACCCTAACTAGGAATAACATAGACCAACAAAAGTTACAGTGATGAGGATGATCATAGACCCCCTTCTCCATTTTTTAGTGGCCTTGTGCCTAATTTTTTTTTTGTTTTGTTCAGTTTTAACAGAATAAAAAATATAATTCAAAATACAACAAAATTGAAATATCTATTCCTTTTCACACCAGTTTTAATAAACATGTGTGGTGTTAACAATAGTTTTTTTTTATTATCACTAGTATTGAGACGATTAATCCGAATCGGGAATCAGAAAAATCTGAACTTTGGAGGCTATTAGAGTCAGTATCGGAATTAGAAAATTGTAGCTTAATTTCCGATTCCAACGCCGATTCAGTTATTTATTTTTGTTTTAAATTTAATTTAATTTTTTATTATTGACAAAATTGGAAATATAGATGAAAATCTCAGAATGAAGTTATCAACTTTTTGGATACGATAAAATAAAAAAGTTTGCAAAATTAAAAATGAAAAAAATTAAAAAGAAAACATTTAAAATTAAGTGAAGACTCTCCACTAAAACTACAATTATTAGGCGTTTTTTAAAATCGAAATCGGTAATTGTATCGGGATCGAGGATATAGAACAAAATTGATAATTGTATCGGAATCTCCCCATCAATAATTTTTAGACGAAAAATGTACCAATATTAATTAGTGTTAGGACAAGAAATCAAAACTGGGATCGGGAATATAAAAAATCAGAACTTTTTAGGGTATCGGAATCGATATCGAAACCGGAAAATCGTGTGCCTATTTTCCGAGGCCAAAATAAATATTTTGATATTTTTCTTTGTTTTTGTTTAAAACTAATTTTCCATTGTTTGATAATGATAAAATGCTAAATATTTATTGCTTTTAAGTAAAACTAAATTTTAAACACCCCCTGCAGGCATATTTTTGTATTTACTAAAATATATGCACATATTGCATGGCTATTACAGCAAACTGAAAATAAAAACTAAACAACAAAAAAAAAAAATTCTATAACTAAATATTTAGAGGTTTTTAAGGAATCGTAATCTGCAATTGTATCGGAATCGGGAACGATATTTGAATCTCCTTATCACTGGTTTCAATATTCTGCATCAAAGTTTGCATTTGGTAGAAAATGATTTTCATCTATAATTGATATTTGATGCAAAAAGAAAAATGTTTTTAATTCGAAAACTAATCTGAGCAGAAATTAATATATTTGTAAAAAAAACAAACAAACAAAAAACAAACAAAAAAAAAAGAATGAAAGCAAATTACATTTTTTTTATAACATGGACCAGTGCTACAGAAAAGGAAACAGCTATTCAGAATGCAACATTGATGTCTAAAGACGGCGCGATTTAGGTCTGATTTTGACAATCCGGCTGACTTAATTGTATATATTAGATAAAGAATATAGGTTTTCAAATGTAACATTGTAGTGATTTTCAAGCGTACGATTTGACAGAATTAAGATTGGGTCAGATTAACACATGCGCAGTAACTTTGTTAAAATATGTTGTTACTGCTTAAATATACTCGAAATAACCTTTGTTTCAACATTTTAAGTAAAGGATTAGTAAATAAAACGTTTTATTTATTCAGCATTCTCCATCTGCCGGATTGAGGGATTACGATATAGCTAACCTCAGTATTGCTATTTCAACATTATTAACTTTAGTATTAGTTTTTATTGTGATCAATCATAAATACTCCACAAAGTTAATAACACAGACAAAAATTATGGCCTCTGTTAAGTCTCGAGAGACAATACTTGCACGTGTAATTGTGAAGCAAGGGTTTCGTCATCCCCAACTGCACCTCTCTTGATTCGGCATTGTTCGAGTCCAGTGGTAAGGAGAAGTTCAATACGACTGGAAACAATGTCGAGATAATCAGAGAGCACATACAGTACCTGGTTTCCGAAATAACTCATTTTTGTATTAACCAAGGTTAACGTTGCTTAACTTTAGTGATTCAACGGGAACACAGATAAGACACATATGAGAATGTGTAGAATAATGGATATATTCTTATAGATCTTCAACAAATAAGAAGGTGGGAAAATTGGCCTATAAATATTTGCGGTAATCTGGTTTTAGACTAATAGTTGGAGTTATGAGGTATTGATCGATGAAGTCTTACTACAAGTTCTGAACTCGAACAAATACTTTGAGGACATTGCGAAGTGCGATTGTTATCGATTTCTAAATCGATCGATGCGCTTAGATATAAATATAGCATTAAAACACAATAAAGTGCTATAAAATATTGACTTGTAAATCAATAACGCCGAAAAACGTGTTTCCTGGATGACTACCCCCACCCCCTCAAACAAAAGTTCAGTCGAATTAAAAAAAAATATATCATTCATAAAGATCGCAGCCATAAAAGAAAGTCATGAAAAATTGTAATTTTGTTTTGTTTCGATAACTTTCACATACGTTGACACTTCACAGACGTGCGTTTTTCTCAATTTTAGATGCATAACAGTAACTGGATTTTAATAGACATGATTCTTCATAGAGTAATATAGAGGCTGAGTCACGGGAAACGGATGTTTTAGAGTAAGGAAGGTAGTCTTAACCTGCTAAAGATGCCGTTTAGTTTGTTGTTATTTGTTTATTTTTCTGTTAAATTTTGTTTTAGTTATTGAGTCTGAATTGCTTTTTGTTGCAGTTCATTGCCCTCATGCTGCTGTGGAGTCCTGAACACCATGTGTTTGCTTATCACACTTACGTAAAAAATGGTGAATTAATACATAAAAACCCAAAGTGTTTTTCTGTTATAAATAAGGTTCAGCCACCTTTCCGAATGAATATTACTTGGATAGCATTATCTTACCAATTAGACAACCTCTAACAACATTATCTAACCAATTAGACAACCTCTAACAACATTATCTTACCAATTAGACAACCTCTAACAACATTATCTAACTAATTAGACAACCTCTAACAACATTATCTAACCAATTAGACAGCCTCTAACAACATTATCTTACCAATTAGACAACCTCTAACAACATTATCTAACCAATTAGACAACCTCTAACAACATTATCTAACCAATTAGACAGCCTCTAACAACATTATCTTACCAATTAGACAACCTCTAACAACATTATCTAACCAATTAGACAACCTCTAACAACATTATCTTACCAATTAGACAACCTCTAACAACATTATCTTACCAATTAGACAACCTCTAAAAACATTATCTTACCAATTAGACAACCTCTAACAACATTATCTAACCAATTAGACAACCTCTAAAAACATTATCTTACCAATTAGACAACCTCTAACAACATTATCTAATCAATTAGACAACCTCTAACAACATTATCTTACAAATCAGAAACCTCTAACAACATTATCTAACCAATTAGACAACCCCTAACAACATTATCTAATCAATTAGACAACCTCTAACAACATTATCTAGCCAATTAGACAACCTCTAACAAAATGATCTAATCAAATAGACAACCTCTACCAACATTATCTAATCAATTAGACAACCTCTAACAACATTATCTTACCAATTAGACAACCTCTAACAACATAAACAACTCTTATTTACGTATATAACGTAGAGTGCGATTGTTATCGATTTCTAAATAGATCGATGCGCTTAGATATAAATATTGCATGCAAACACAATAAACTGCTATAAAATAATGACCTTGAAAAGTAATAATGTTTTATGTACATTATAAAACTTTTGTTGAAAATATTCGTAAAATTTTGTTTTCCTTAAAAACATCTGTTTCCTGTGACTCACCCTGTATAACTTAAGCAATAACATAAAGCTACTTTTCTTGGCCTTCGGGATAAGATCAAAGTGTATGCATCCCTTACCCACAAAAATTTCTTTTCTCCATTCACCCCCATCTAGAGCCCATCCCCACCTAGAGACTGACCCGCAGAAGCGAGGTTCCTTTTACAAACCTAGTGGAACGGGCAGTCTATCAACTAGACGGGGTTGGGAGGGTCCTACTAATCACCTTTTGTTTTTTCTTCCCCCGCCCTCGACACAAATGAATTATTGTACCATTTTATTATCTTTTTTTGTTTTTACACGTCAATAAAAAATGTTTTAAAAATTGGGAGTTAAGTAGGACGTCCCCCAATATGAAAGGGTGAATGCGGTATTATGGTGAAAGAAGATACTAGCTGGGAGAAACTTTTGACTTTGTTTAGTTCTGGAGTGACAAGGATGACCAACGACCCCCACAATCCCCCCTTTTGAGTTGTCCATGTGCCTAAGTTTTTTGTTCATCGTTGATTTTGACTGTATTTTTTAACATGAATAAAAGATTTAATATCTCAAAGTGTAGTATCTGTTCTTCAGATGCTGCACTTCAATTTCTTGTTCTCTATCAGTGGAGGAGAAATCCTTCACGACTGAGACAATGTTTATTTTTGTTCCTTTTCTCCACATTAAAAAACGACTCTGGTGTCTAACTCTGTCCCGTGGGGAGGCATTGTAAATAGGAACAACATAAAGCTACTTTTTATTTATAAACAGATTTTTCTAGTGTTCTTCCATGTCCTTGATCTTTATAAAATACCGAACGATTGTATTATGGTTATAATTTTATATAATCATTTATTATTATTAATTCAGACAAACTGTTGCAACCGTTGTAGATAATATTTGTTTATTTACAGTGATATAAAATACCCCCCCCAAAAAAAACAAATAATAAAAAAACAGCGATTAAGTATCTTTTCGATATGTACCATTTATATAAATTAATCGATAAATATTTGCTTCGCGTTTTCTTACGATTGAATTTAAAACCAGTAAAACATCTGAACAAAAACGAAAAAAGGCATAAAAACAAAATGGAAGTTAGCAACTAAAGAATTGTTGCAATATTTAAATTATTAAGTTGGTGGAAACGTGTTTCATGATTGAAAAGTTTATCTTGAAAATAGAAAATTGTTCTTTTAAACATTTTTTTTTCATAACCATAACAAGGTTTGCTCTCTATAACTTGATTATAAAAATTCTCATAAAATTCTTATAAAATTCTTATAAAAATTCTTACAAAATTCTCATAAAAATCTTTATAAAATTCTCTTATAAATCCGTATAAAATCCTTATGAAATTCTTATAAAACATTATAAAATCTTTATAAAATTCAGTTCTTTAGGTTTCGAATGTAAAATATGAATTTAACGTCTATTCAAGTTTAATAATTTCAATCCAAAACTTTCTAATTGGTTTTGTAATCCTTGAAATAAGTAATAATCAGAGGGAGCTAGGTCAGCGGAATATGCAGGACGGGGCATAAAGTAATTTTTCCATATATACTGTTTTTTTCATCAATTAATCAAACCAAACTTAAAAAAAAGCAACATAAAAATAAATTCAAATAATATTTACAATAATTAAAGTTTAAAATTGTACAGAAAAAAAAAACACACTCGCACTTTTGAAGTAGATACCGACACGAATTTGGATCTGGTGTATCGAGTTCCAATCCGATCGATTCTATAACATCGATTTATCTTAAAGATTGTAATAATATTATCTATTATGTAAGATGTATGTGGTTCGTCATTCTAAAACGACCCTGGGGGGGGGGCAAAGCAAACGAGAAAATGAAACCGACCGAAACAGTCGTGCTGATTCATAACAATTTCATTTTATCTTATAAACTTCCGAATAATATTTAAAAATCATTTTTAAAAATTCGTCTGTTTTTGAAACTTCCATTTGTTAAACTATTTTTTTTTTTAATATTTTTGTGACTAATATTCTCATCTTGAGTGTAATAAAACTTAAGATGAGAGCAATAGTCTGAACGATCCAAATAATGCAAATTGTCATGCCTTATCTCAAAAATTCAGAAACACAAATCTTTTACCCAGCAAGTAACCATTCAGTCTAATTAACCAGACTCCGAATCATTATATACATGTTGGTCGCTAGAAAAGCGGGAAATTTCACAAACGATAGTTAATTTTGTAAAAATAACTTTTATAAAAATTTCCAATGATTAATATTATAACACACTCACAGTGGTTCAACATGTCGGCCATGAGAATTGAAAAGGTAAATAAGTGAGACGTAATATAATTTGAACAATAAAATTTACGACATAAAATTTCCCGCCTTTTTTTAACGACATTTTTATATTCACACGTTTTTGAAACAAAATGAAATGCAAAAAATTGTGCAATTGCTTTTAAAAATAACCAGACACATATTTAAAACATAAAATCATTTCTTTAAATCATTTTTATATATATATAAAAAAATCAGTTTTGTCATGATAAATCACATTGATGGCAGTGTGTGTGTGTATATATATATATATATATATATATATATATATATATATATATATATATATATATATATAAGTTTTACCTTTGTATATCAAAGTTTGATATGAATTGTTTATGTTTGTATGGAAGATGATATAAAAAATGTGGTTATCCTTCGACTGAAACCAAAAATTGCTTTCAGTTATTTGTCTTCCGCTCAATATCACTGAAGATCGGCTTTTTTGAAGCTGTTTCCCAAAGAAATACAATAAAACCGTGAACGTTGTTATTTTTTTTATTTAAGATGTCGACAAATGCTGCCCCGTTGAAACAAACGAATAATATATTATGTTTATGGTAATATTTTTAACGATAATATTTTGTTCAATTTTTCAAATGATCTGCTTTTCTGTTAACAAAGTATAAACATAATGAACGCAATCGTTCATTTCATTTTCAATTTGCACGGACGGTGGTGGACATGTTTGCAAGACCCGCATTTTAAGCTAATAAGAAGAGAGCCGTTTGGCTTTCTTTAGGATTACAAAGTTAAAATTCAGTTGTAAGGGTGTCAGTCTTCTGAAGGTTGAAGTTTCAATCCTCAGTACAGGCGGCACTCAAAATAGGATTGCAAATTATTTAGAATTTCAATCCAGTCATGGCTGACGGAACGAGAACATTCTACCCTCGTGGATTAAATAAAGTGTTCTATTTGGAATTCCATGCAGATTCTTGAGTTCAGCAGAACGATTCTCGTGTTCGTCAAGATACCTATGAAGAAGGTCGGCGGTCATATCGACCGAAATGTTGTGAACATAATATTCCAAATGTAGCCCGAATAATCCAAATAATATGAATTATCAATTCATATTTAAAAAAATTCAGAAACACGATCGTTTTTTGTTTTAACAATTTATAATGAAAATGATCGTCCATTTTGTTTTTTTATGTTACGCGGACGACAGTGAACATGTTCGTCTTTTGGGATGAATGACTCGCATTTCAAGGGTAAGAAAACAGAATTGTTTGGTTTGTCTGATTGTGATAAAAAAGAAAAAAAATTAATTAAATTTCTGTTTTACGGCACACCATCTCATTTTTTGATCATTCTAAAGTTTTTGTTGCCGTTATTAATGATCCCTTTAAAGTGTGACTCGTTATTATCAACTCGGACGAGTATTGCAACAAAGGATTTATTTTTTGTTTATTTTATAGTATATAATGTTGTTTTTTTAATTGGGCAATTATATATGCGATTGAAGAGTGATCGGACGAAACTATTTAAAGTGTTTAGGGGGGGGAATGAAGCAAATAGCAAGTCAGACATCCTCCGCTGAATTTGCAAATAAATCTGTTACTCGATTTCCATAAGGAAATGTTTTAGTTTTTTTTTAAATTTTCTTCCTCTGTTGATGTACGGTTTTTTTTTCTGTTTTTTCATTTTTTTTTATAACTTTCCAGTTTGAAACGTTTTTTATTTTTTTATTTTTGTAACTTCACAAACTATGGTTTGTTTTATGTGAATATTAATTCGAACACTAGCGTACTTTTTTCCCGTAATTTTTAACGAAGGTTGTACACTTTTATTTTAGAATAAATAAAGTTTCGTTTCAAAAGTGGAAAGCTGCATTTGTTAAAATCAAACTTTATTTCTGAAACCTTTTTTTTATAGCAACAAAACGATGGGGTACAATGGATTTGTTTTGCGACATGAAAGTCTACTTCTCTATAAATGCTCTCGCTTGGCAATATCTGATTTGTTTTGTTCTGATTTACCGATACGTCAACCATTTTTTTTTTAATGTCGAAACACAATATCCATTGTTAATCATCTCTTGTATATGATTGATCGGATACAAGTTGCTAGTTTTACTCATAGGTATTGAGGAATTGCGGATTAGCAATTTTACCGAGAGTATTAGTGCATAATTAAATATAATAGATCCAAAAGTATTTGATCTCGATACAGCTGATCACATAGTCCGTGATATTATCCATTAATCGAATTCCATGTTCTTCAGTCCACACAAGAATACGATTTACAATATTTTAGATGGCTTAAAACCATTTTTTTTGATGACAGACAATACATCCGACTGTTCGGTTCGTAAGATTATTAGTATTGTTTAAGGCCAATTCTTTATGTGCAATTATTAACGTTAGCTTTTTACGATTCCGTCATAAGTGATTTTACGTTTTCGTCCCGTGCGCCGACGACCCCTACCGTCCATGGCCGTCGTGTCCTTAATCAATTTTATTTCGGCTCCTGTGCTTTTTAGAATACTAGCCAAGGCCGAAATATAATGAATGGCGAGTCGGAGAGTGGCAATCTTTGAGAGTTTCTGGTGTTCACTTAAATTCGACTTCGGGACGACTTTTCGAAGATCATCAAAGGCATCGTTGAGCATATGCATGCGGGTTCGCTCCCTCTCCGTTGCACCTTCACGACTTGTATCCGTGTGACCATTGCTGCTCTGTCGAGAACGCGTCCTACCCGGTCGGTGATATTGGGCCAGGTTATGATATTTCATCGTTTCTCTGTAGAAGTCAGAGGTCGTGTAATTTGTGGGCGGGCTGACTCCCGTCGGGTTCACAGCTGAAGTAGCATTTGAATGCGGATTCTGGATCGTTTGTCCGTGCGGATGAATATTATAAGGATAACCATGGTGATGGTGATGGTGGTGATGGTGATGGTTATGCGGATGGATCTGTGGCATGGATTCTGTTAGGGTGGTCAGTTGGGCCGGGTGAATTTGAGGATCTTGAGATTGGGCTGGGTGCTGTTGATCTTGATGATGTTGCGCTGAATGTCCTGATTGCTGGATCGATTCCTGGTGCTGCAAGTCGCATAAATCCGATGTGGTTACACTTGTGGGATAGTAAGCACCACACGGGTAGTCTGGTTGGAGGGAGGTGTCGTGTATACCCCAGTGTATGGTTGTTGTGGTTGGGGTGGCCATAGTGGAGCCATTGTATGCGTACGAAGATGGCGACGACGTGACCATTGGTGCCGAAGTTAATGAGTTCGTACCGGTAACAATAGTATTGTCCCTCTGCCCGTAGAAAAGGTCAGAATCTAAAACTCGGGTTTGCATCGCTTCATAAGTTCCAGTTGCACCACCGTTTTCCGGGTACATACTAGTTGGATATGAAGCCTCGTATTCCATCATTTTGCCTTGATAGGGGTACTAGCCTCGTTCTTTTTAAAGAGCGATTTACTATCACTGAATTTAAGTGTGTCAAGTTTTACTCAAGACAATAAGTTTTATTTTAAATTGATAAATTGATGTGTTTTTATTATTTTTTTTATATGTCCTGTGTTTGCATTATTTATAATGACTTTTTGTGTGTTGCCTTATTTATAATGACTTTTTTGCAAGGGAGCACAACTTATTAACTCGGGAATAAGTGTTATCGAGTGTTATCGAGTGTCACGTGGCCAGTGAAACAACGCCGTGACGATCAGTAATGGTGAAAAATTGGTATTTTTTGATTATTTAAGAGGACGACTCAAAAAAGAATTGTTTCCATTAGACTTGAAAACGACCATGCTATATTCAGCTGGGATGCAGCCTCGCGGTATTGTGTCCCACAGACGGGCAGTTCAATGAAAGAAACATTGCTCATGGAATTTCGATAGGACCTCGTTTCCTACAAATAATACATTTTGTTAGTTTGTCTGTCACGCTTATCTTTTGTTTTGCTTCCAATAAATATTAATATTGTTAAAACTACGTGATCAAGCTTTATGTACAATTAGGTTGCCAGTTGTGACATTTAGTCATTTAGATTCAAGAGATTTCCGATGATGTGAAAGATACTATTTATTTGGACTGTCACACGTGAATGTGATATATCCTTTTATTGGTCTGTCACACTCTTGTTTGGAATGAGATTTCTATTTCTAAACGCATTAATTGGATGGGTGCATCTTGATCCGATTTTTTTTTTGACATTCGATGTTTATGAACAAAAGAAAAAAGTTTTAATTAAAAAAATGCAAACGTGTGATTATAATTTTAATTAATTTTTTTTTTAGAAATTCACTTTATCCTATTCTGTCATTGGAATCAATTAATCATTTCTGATTACCGTTCGCCAGAATAATTTTATTCTGATAAAAGAACGACTTTAAAATTCTATTTTTATATCTAAATACTATACTACCAATACACCGTTTCATCATCAATGTATCTGCTAATAATAATAATAATAATAATAATAATAATAATAATAATAATAATAATAATAATAATAATAATAATACTAATAATAATACTAAAATTAATATTTTATTATGATAAAAAAATAAGCCTTTAAATATTTATTTCAGTTTATCAAAATTATATATTTTAACAAAACAACGTTTCGTCTTATTTAAAATTATACTAACTGATATTATAAATAACTAATATTAATACTAACTAATATTGATAATAACAAATATCAATAATAACCAATATTAGCAACAAATAGTAAACAATAATAACAAGAAAGATAAAATAAGAAATATAATAAGAATAATATCTAATATTAAAATAATGCAAATAATAATATATTCAAGCAATAACTAATATTAAAATAATGCAAATAATAATATATTCAAGCAATAACTAATATTAAAATAATGCAAATAATGAAACATTTTAAAAATAACTGATATCAATTATAATCCATATTAATAACTAATTCTGCTAATAATGACCAATAATAATAACGAATTAAGATGGTTAATTATTTTGTTGTGTTCAAATATTTTGTCTTCTTTGATTTATTGTGTATTTATTTAAATAATGTTGTCATTCTATTTTTGTATAAACATTTAAGATATTTATCTTTGATTTGTTGTGTATTTATTTAAATAATGTTGTCATTCTATTTTTGTATAAACATTTAAGATATTTATCAAGTTAAAAGGCAAAATTAAAAATTAAACAAAAATAGTAATTGGAATTTTTATATTAAGATTATAAGTTTTGTTTTATGTATATTTACAGGCTTGAAGAACGTTTGCATATCGTATATTATTTAACATGCATTTAATAAGTTATAGTTAAGGTTTTTATGATATAAGTTTTGTTTGGGTTTTTTATAATTTAATAATTCGTTTTTGATGCTAATGGTAAATGACTTTTACTCAACAACGCGTCTTTAATAATAATTTAATTGTATTTTAATAATGATTTAATGGTATTTTAATTATATGAAGTTCGTTCTTTAATCAATTTTTCATGCTTTCAAAATGTGTCCAATTCATTTGTAATCACATATTTTGCAATTTATTAATTCTGTTTTCAAAATCAAATTTGAAAATGTTAATTTATATCAAAAATAAAATAGATATAGAGCAATATTTATTTGAAGATTCCAAATACATTATACATTACATATATATTTGTGATTTAGAATTGAAAACAGTTGGAAAATTGAAAAGCTACTAGCAGTATTTACATTCTTTTTAATATTATAAACACCTAAATTATACAATAAAATACTTTCATAATTATATCATTATTTATGTATTATTATCTTTTATTAATACTTGATATAATTTAATGTATGGAAGAAGGTGCTACGTTTATCAATTCAATAACATTTTAATATTGGTATAATAATTTAAAAATTATTTTTCTAATGCAAATGAAAGCGAAACAATATTTTAATTTGTTTTCAAATAAAAAGTTCACATTTAGTAAATTTGTAAAATCTGTTTTTATTAGTTGTTTTTTGTTGAAAGTGTTTTCTCTCTCTCTCTCTCTCTCTCTTTCTCTCTTTATATATATATATATATATAATTGAATTTGTTAACTATTTCATTTTTTATTAATTTAATTATACACTTTAATTATATATTTTAATTATAAGCATTAATTATATATTTCAATTATATACTTTAATTATAATTGGATTTGTAAACTATTTCATTTTCTCATTACTTTAATTACATATGTAAAATATTTAATTACATATGTAAATTAATTACAGATGTAAATTAATTAATTACATATGTAAAATAGTTAATTACATATGCAAAATAATTAATTACATATGTAAAAGTACATCCATTTCATAAGTCTACTTGATAAATGAAAAATAATTTCATATGTAAAAATAAAAAGATAAAAAATATAATACAGATTAATAATATTTCATGTGTGAAATTAGAAAAATATATAATATTAATAATATTATATATAATAAAAATATATAATATTAATAATAGGTATTAATATTCATTTATGAAAAGATCTAAATATGTATGGGAAGTTATAAACAGGATACACCGAAATATGAGTCTAAAAATTAAAATATTCTGGATAATGTTTATAATACTATATATTACAACCTTAAAACTTTATTATTAAACGATTTAAATTTACTTATATATGTATATATATATATATTATCTGCATAACCACATCATATGTAATAATACATTCGATTATACGAATAATTGATTCACACAATTCATATAAACTCATACATGCTCACATACAAGTTTATATTTGCATGCTACTATTCCTGTGTATTTGATATATCTTATTAAAACAACTATCTACCTATATTTATCTAACTATATATATTTTTAAATAGTACCTAAAATATACAATAATACTGTTGTGTGTATAATTTGATTATCAATTCATTACACACACATATATTTCTATACATATTTAGTGATATATGTATACATACATATATTTTAACTATGTCTTAATCTTATGTGATTTGTTGTATTTTTCGACGTTCTCATGTTTTCTATGTGTTTGTTCAAGTATATTCATGTATGTATGTACTGACTATATGCATATATTGTGCATGTAATGAGTGTTACGGGTTGATTAATTTGTCTTCGATAATAATGATTCTTTTAATATTTAAATGCAGTGCAATTTCCAAGTCCTGGCAATCATTTAATTATTTTATGCCGCGTGTTTCGTCAAATAAGTTTCAATATATGATTTTAATAAATTACATCCGTAATTGATTTCATCCGTAGTAGAGTTCGTCCAGGATTTGTACGTTGACTTTTTCCCTAGAATATGATCAAAGAATGCCCGATGGAATTCCGTGAAGAATTTTGCGCCGTATGACGTGGACAGTGTCCGGTGTAAATATCCGCATACATATAACGAGATAAGTGTTAAAAGTTATGATTTATTGTTGTCTTTCAGGATTTATATCAAAATAAAAGCAAGCACTTTTTTTTACGTACTTTTCTTTTTTACTCACAAAAAAAAATGTAATAATAATTAAAAAAAAATGTAATATGTCATTAAAATCAATTTTTACCAATTTAGAATTACCTTCTTTTTTCTGGAGTTTATATTTAATGTAGTAAAATATATTCCTGATGAATAAATATTTTTTATCACGTATGTTATTTAGGCTGGAACGCTTACCGGCCGAAATATAACAATTTTGAATATATTTGTGTCCATATATTGCATAAAGCGGAGAAAAGTATAGTTTTTACGTGCAAAAAACTTTTCGGTCACTTTTCTTTTTTTTTTCTAAGACGGAATATTGGGTTTCTTGACGTTAACGACGTCACTTTTCAAAATTTATATCTTTGCCAAAAACATAAATTGTCTGTGTTCACATCGCACGCATGCAAGTGAACTTACCTTTTATCAACATATAAGCAAATGGTAACACATTCAAGTTTGGAGATACGTCCCGTATAAATAAAACGTTTGTTTTTGACATCGGTATTTGGAAGGTCTTTAAGTATGTCGCGTTAAAGTACCATTACTTGTGTACTGTTCCGAAGTTTCAGTACTGTTTTTTTTTTTTTTTTGCTCTTATCTTGCGTTGTAAATCGTAAAAGACATCGTGTAACAAGTGAAAAGAAAGTTCCGACTGTGAAAATGAATTGATAATAATCCGTAATTAGGGAAAGCGACGAAAAGACACGCGTCGATTCAGGGTTTTTGCCGGTAGCAGGTGCTTTCAAACCAACGACAATGTGGGAGGAGCTTATGAAAGCTACAGGAGCGAAAGCCACGCCCACGTACGGTCTTTTTGGCTGCTCGCCAGTTTCTTCATTCTGTCACCAGGAATTATTTATACGAACGTTAAATTCGGCACATATTTTGGTTTGAATATTATATTTATTTGATATTAGCTTGTTAATATAAAGTGTCAACGTTTGTGACTCTTATCCCGCTTAAAAAATCTACAAAACATGGATGTCAAATCGTAAACACAAAAAAGTGTCAATATTTTTAATTAGCTAATATTAATATTTTTAATAACCTAATATTAATATTTTAATAACCTAATATTGATATTTCTAATAACCCAATATTATCCAATTTTATTTTTTCAATAACTATAAGCATGAAACATGGATGTGAGTAAGAAAAATATTTTTAACATAAAAAAATAATGATATTTAATTACGTATGTAACTATATACGTAAGCATATATAAAACAAACAAAAACAAACCCTGTAAATTCTATGCAATATTGTAAATCATACTTTCAAAAACCACTGTACATTTATTTAAGCCATGTTAAAAAACGTATACATTTTTTCACACACGAGACGCTTCACTAGTTCAAGAAATTTAACTATAATTTTAACTGAAGCATAAAAAAGCATCCAGATTTTAAACGAACAATAATCAAAACTGCTTTAAAACGACTGTTGAAAACTCAGTCGAAAGTACTTGCAAAGAACAAAATAAATAAATAAAGAAAGAAATAAAAATGGACCAAGATGACTATGAAACTTTCTTACACGGATTATACCGAGAAACAAGAAAGACGATTAGAAAAATTGAAAAAATACAAAGAAAGCTGATTAAGCAAGAACAATCCGTGCTATTTAACAATACTTCTCTCTCTCCCCCCTCTCTCTCTTCCTCTCTCTCTCTCTCTATATATATATATATATGACTACTTCATTTAACCACATAAATTAATATACGAAAGTATAAATTTATGCGTAAACTTTAAGTATTTACTTCAAGAGTGCTCAATACGTAGGGAGAGCTAGGTAGTAAAACTTACGATATATATATGTATATAAATAAATAAATATATATATATATATATTATTTTTATCTATATAATAACATATAGATGTTCCAACATCTATATAGAAATACTATTGTGTGAGCGTGTCAATGACCATCATCACAACCTCTTTCATCTCCTCGTTGTCTTATAACTACAGGTTTTTTATTAAGGAATCACCAAAAGTCACATGGAGAAAGGTCCGGACTATAGGGGGGGGAGGAGTAAAGAACTGGCTTAATGCCAACTTTGGCCAAATAGTCTGATCTTCTCTGAGCACCCTTGGTAGAAACTTCGCACACATCTTCCGCATTTTCAGTTTTTCATAAATAATTATATGTACAGTTCCCAACCTGACATCAAACTGCACACTTATTGTCTCTATAGAAACACGACGGTCCTTATTCATGAAATTCTTTATTTGGCCAATCAACTCTGGTATTCTAACCTTCTCATTCCTTCCACATATCTCAGTATCCCTCACAAACTTCCTGCATTCCTTGAATCTCTTATGTCACTCAAAAACTGATGTTCAATTCATACAAAATGGTCTAAAAGAAGTCTGAAACATTCCATACATTTCTGTGGCAACAGAATCTTATTTCATATCGGTTCTTCGAAAGTGTCATCACGTCCAGATTTCATTTTTGAAATCAACCAGCTGTGACAATCAGGCTTTAGTAGAGTGTGTTCCAATTCCTAATGTAACTGTTAATTTGAACGTGAAATCATTAAAAATTGGTCAGTCATCTCATAAAATGTATAGCAATAAGATACCAAATTTCCAAAAGTCTATGACAATTTTAAATGCCTGTACAAAGTATATATATATATATATATATATATATATATATATATATATATATATATATATATTAAATGCCTGTACAAAGAATATATATATGGTGCCTCCAATAAGTTTCCGGGTTATATATATATATATATATATATATGTATAATTGAAATACGTATGACATACGTTTGAAAGTCGAATTACAACGCATGACGAAGAAAAAATACAAAAGCCTGACAAAACAGTATAACTCCTAAATATATTAATTTTAAACAAATACTTTTATATTTTTAAACGTTGTAATTCGGCTTTAAAACCTATTTCATAAGTTTTCCAAATTAAATTTCGAATCCAATCAACGCCTCTAACACGAAAAACACTACCCTAAATAAATAAATATATATATATATATATATATGCGTTTGTGTGTGCGTGTGTGTATGTGTGTGTGTGTGGATTATTATTATGAAAATTAAATAAAATATATGAAATTAATTTAATAAAATATATGAAATTAATTTAATAAAATATATGATATTAACTGAATTAAATATATGAAATTAATTAAATAAAATATATGAAATTAATTAAATGAAATATATGAAAATAATTAAATAAAATATATGAAATTAATTAAACAAAATATATTAAATTGATTAAATAAAATATATGAAATTAATTAAATAAAACATATGAAATTAATTAAATAAAATATATGAAATTAATTAAAACCTTATTTGAGATGACGATTGATGATTGGTTATTCAAGTTTCCGGGTTATATATATATATATATATATATATATATGTATAATTGAAATACGTATGACATACGTTTGAAAGTCGAATTACAACGCATGACGAAGAAAAAATACAAAAGCCTGACAAAACAGTATAACTCCTAAATATATTAATTTTAAACAAATACTATTATATTTTTAAACGTTGTAATTCGGCTTTAAAACCTATTTCATAAGTTTTCCAAATTAAATTTGGAATCCAATCAACGCCTCTAACACGAAAAACACTACCCTAAAAAAATAAATAAATATATATATGCGTGTGTGTGTGCGTGTGTGTATGTGTGTGTGTGTGTGTGGATTATTATTATGAAAATTAATTAAATAAAATATATGAAATTAATTTAATAAAATATATGATATTAACTGAATTAAATATATGAAATTAATTAAATAAAATATATGAAATTAATTAAATGAAATATATGAAAATAATTAAATAAAATATATGAAATTAATTAAATAAAATATATGAAATTAATTAAATAAAACATATAAAATTAATTAAATAAAATATATGAAATTAATTAAAACCTTATTTGAGATGACGATTGATGATTGGTTATTCAATATTCGCACGCATCACTCAAACAAATCGAATCTTTATCGAATACGCAATTTTTATACCATATACGTCATCTTTCTCATCAAAAAAAGAAATTATTATTACTAATTATTCTTTGATAAGTGTGGATGTCATCAAACATTACAGAATAAAAGAAGGAGGAAAAATGTTAAAACTTTATTACTTGTTTTGATCGAACTGTTGTTCTCATCTCATATATTTGTGCAAAACAAGTAATGCAGACAATCAACCCTCTTCTCAAAAATTTAGAACTGTAATTTCTAATTTAATTTTCTATTAAATAAAAAATATACAGAATTACATGGTTTTCCAATTTTCAATTGTAACCTTATGAAATATTACTTGAAAAAAATGTGAAAAATCTTTCTTTTCAATAATTTATTTCATTAGTGCGTAAAGGTACAGAATAGTTAATAAAGCACCCCCCCCATCTCCATGTTTAGAATAGGTTTCTAAATAATATTATTATTTCAGTACAGTCACTAAACTGCACAAGTATTTTGAAATGGATCAGTGATGTAAAAGATAATTAAAAATAATTGCATCGTCTTTTTATTCATTTTAAGCAAAACATATTGCCACTGAAATGAAAGAGACTACTGTGATAGAATCCAGATTTATAGAGAACATTCTAAATGGGGAGTTGTGCAACAAAAGGTTTATTTATATTAGATTAAGACGTTTGTTATATGATATAAAATTTTGGAAAAACAAGTAACTATATATCTATAAAAGTGAAATTGTCTGTGTGTGTGTGTGTACATTTCTTTACAAAACTACTTTGTCAATTTTCGGTTTACAGACTCAAAATTTGACCTTAAAATGCAACCTTAAAAATAAACTTACTAAATTTTACCTGAAAAATTTCTACCTTACAAAATTTATCTTTGCAAAATTAAACCTTACGAAATAAAACCCTACAAAATTTAACCTTAAAAACTTTAAACTTACAAAATCTTACCTTACAAAATGTAGCTTTACAAAATGTAACTTTACAAATTTAACCTGAAAAATTGAAACTTATCAAATTTTAACTTAATTTAGCGGTATGAAAGTTAACCTTACAAATTTTACTTTACAAAAGAAAGAAAATTTAACCTGAAAATATTTAACCTTATAAAATTAAATCTAACAAAATTTACTTTATAATATTTAACCTTACAGAATTTAACCTTACAAAATTAAACCTTGCGAAATTATACCTATCGAAATTATACCTACGGAAATTAAACCTTAAAAAAATAACCTAAAAAAAAATTAACCTACCCTACAAAATTTAACCTTACGAAATTTTACCTCACAATTTTTTTTATTGCTTAATTATATATATATATATATATATATATATATATATATATATATATATATATATATATATATATATATATGATGATTGCAACGTCTTGTCAGACGAGTGCCACTCATTCAGACACAAAGTCCATGAGCCCCAAAATGACTTTTTTTTTTTTTTTTTTAGTCCTACTGGTGAATTGACACGTTCAAGCAGGCATGACACTGAAGACGGTCATTGAGATCAATTATTACATGCTTATAGCATTTCAAGCCTCTACACGTCACAACTTTTCCATCGCCACAGGACCATTTTTATAGACAGATGCCTGAGAGAGTATCTATACACAGATGATGTTACAGAGTCTTAGCTTTGTACGACAGCTAAGTCTCTCTCTCGGTTCAAAATGTTGAGATCAAGCAACAAGCAAGAGCAAGATAGCCAGCAACAAGTTAGAAATATATATATATATATATATATATATATATATATATATATATATATATATATATATATATATATATATATATATATATATAACTCGAGTCTCGGACTTCCGGTTCTTTGACTGTCATGGCTCTTGTGGGCTGCGACATTGTTTGACTGTGGAATTTATTATATATATATATATATATATATATATATATATATTAATGTTTTTGCTTTTTACTTGTATACATTATCTATTGTTTATTATTACTGGTTCCCATATCGTATTAAGTTCTTTACTAGGTCTTCTTAGTAGTTGGTTATTATTCCTCAACATATGTGCTGCTTCTTTCAGTCGTCATACTCTTCACTGTTCCTCTCTGTCTATAATCTTTACTTCATCCCATAGTGGTAGATGGTTTCTCTTTTCTTTCCAGATATGATCAGCTAACCCTGACTTTTCAGTCTCTCCACGTACTATGGCTTTTCGATGTTCTTCTAATCAGATCCCATCACGAAGTATGTAGTTTCTACACAGAAGGTCAACATCTCCATTATATTGTCAATCGGGATGCAAGTGCAATCTTTCAATAAGGCATCCGATGTCAGCTTGTTCTCCACCACTGTCAGATTCTCATCAGTGTCTACTTTCGTGAACAGACTCACTACATCTAGACTCGCCATCTGGTTGGAATGAATGGGAGCATTGTTTATTATTTCCACGAAGTGAGTTGAGTTCTTGACGTATGATGGAGATTTGCCGATGATGGTGATTATATCTATTAGAAATCGGCTCATTGGATGGCATGCTGAACCTCGAGCACTGACAATGGGTCTTAATGGAATACCATCCATGTGAATCTTAGGTAGGCCGTATATGCGCGGTTGCTGGCTGTAATGTTGTACTAGCTGTCTGTATTTCGCAGGTGGTATTAGTCCTTGTTCTTACTGAGGATCTGTGACAGATTCGTTTCCATTTTCAAGGTCAGATTCTTTTTCACTTTACAGTAGCCACCAGATTCTATTAAATCTGCCAATTTCTTGGAATATTCTGCTCTATCCATTAACACTGTAGCATTGCCTTTGTTTGCTGGTTGTATTATGATATCACTGTCAACGCACAAGGACGTGATAGCCAATACTTCTTTCTTTGAGAGGTTCGGTTTTGGAGGCTTTGAATTCTCGAGTGGTTTTCTCACTTTCCTCCTTAGTTCATCTCCTTGTGCTTTTGGGTTTAGTCAAGGCTGCTTCCTCTATCGGAGTTATCATATTGAGGTATCGAATTCGTTTTATGGTTGTGGCGAGGTTGAGATCTTTGTTTAACACTGATTCCTCAGAGGGAGTTAGCCGACGTTTACTTTGGTTGACAATGGCTCTTATCGGTTAATGTGGACCTGGAATCTTACGTCTTTAGCTTTTAGATTTCCAATTTCTTTATTTGACGAAATTTAATCTGCTTAAATTCTTTCTTATAGGATATGTCCAGGTATTCTTGGATGCGGTTTTGTCATCAGTCCGAGATATCCTTTCCAGAAATGCGGTAACGTTGTTTGAAATTTCGGTCTGTAATTGATGTTTCTTCGACCGACTGTTGTAGATTATATTTACCATTATGGGACGAAGTAAAAATTATAGACAGAGAGGGACGGTGGAGAGTAAGACGACTGAAAGAAGCAGCACATATGCTGGGGAATAACCAACTGCTAAGTAGACCTAGTATAGAATTCAATATGATATGGGAACCAGCAATTATAAACAATAGATAATATATACAAGTAATAAGTAAAAACATTAATATATTCAAAGATATACATTAATATATAGTAATAATTAGTAATAAATGGTGATATTTACAAGTAGAAATTAAAAATAGAGTTAAGGCTGCTTAAATTCGTACTAGAATTATCCGCAAGGACACGTGGCGCAGTGGTTAGAGTACTTGGAAAAATCAATTGTAAAAAGTGATATTCTCCTGAAGGTTGAAGGTTCAATACTCAGTGTGAGCGACCAAAAAATACTATTTCAAATTACATGGATGACAGAACAAGAGCATGCTACCCCTGTGAAGTAAATAAAGGGTTCCGTTCGAAATCCTGTCCAAATTCCCGAGTTCGACGGAAACATTCCCAAGTTTGACAAAATACGCATGATAAATGTCGGAGGTTACATCGACCGAAACGTTGTGAAAATCACACTCAAGATGAGAACAGTAGTCAGAATGAATCCAAATAATACGAATAACAAATCCTCATCTAACAAATTCAGAGACGATTTACAAATTTTTATCTTATAAATTTAACGTTACAAAATTTAATCTGAAACAATTTGATCTTACAAAATTAACCTTACAAAATTTAATCTGAAAAAATTTTTATCTTATAAATTTAACCTTACAAAATTTAATCTGAAACAATTTGATCTTACAAAATTAACCTTACAAAATTTAATCTAAAACAATTTGATCTTACAAAATTAACCTTACAAAATTTAATCTAAAACAATTTGATCTTATAAAATTTAACCTTACAAAATTTAATCTAAAACAATTTGATCTTACAAAATTAACCTTACAAAATTTAATCTAAAACAATTTGATCTTACAAAATTAACCTTACAAAATTTAATCTAAAACAATTTGATCTTATAAAATTTAACCTTACAAAATTTAATCTAAAACAATTTGATCTTACAAAATTAACCTTACAAAATTTAATCTAAAACAATTTGATCTTAAAAAATTAACCTTACAAAATTTAATCTAAAATAATTTGATCTTATAAAATTTAACCTTACAAAATTTAATCTAAAACAATTTGATCTTATAAAATTTAACCTTACAAAATTTAATCTAAAACAATTTGATCTTATAAAATTAACCTTACAAAATTTAATCTAAAACAATTTGATCTTATAAAATTTAACCTTACAAAATTTAATCTAAAACAATTTGATCTTACAAAATTAACCTTACAAAATTTAATCTAAAACAATTTGATCTTATAAAATTTAACCTTACAAAATTTAATCTAAAACAATTTGATCTTACAAAATTAACCTTACAAAATTTAATCTAAAACAATTTGATCTTATAAAATTAACCTTACAAAATTTAATCTAAAACAATTTGATCTTATAAAATTAACCTTACAAAATTTAATCTAAAACAATTTGATCTTATAAAATTTAACCTTACAAAATTTAATCTAAAACAATTTGATCTTATAAAATTAACCTTACAAAATTTAATCTAAAACAATTTGATCTTATAAAATTTAACCTTACAAAATTTAATCTAAAACAATTTGATCTTATAAAATTAACCTTACAAAATTTAATCTAAAACAATTTGATCTTATAAAATTAACCTTACAAAATTTAATCTAAAACAATTTGATCTTATAAAATTTAACCTTACAAAATTTAATCTAAAACAATTTGATCTTATAAAATTAACCTTACAAAATTTAATCTAAAACAATTTGATCTTATAAAATTTAACCTTACAAAATTTAATCTAAAACAATTTGATCTTATAAAATTTAACCTTACAAAATTTAATCTAAAACAATTTGATCTTATAAAATTAACCTTACAAAATTTAATCTAAAACAATTTGATCTTATAAAATTTTACCTTACAAAATTTAATCTAAAACAATTTGATCTTATAAAATTTAACCTTACAAAATTTAATCTAAAACAATTTGATCTTATAAAATTTAACCTTACAAAATTTAATCTAAAACAATTTGATCTTATAAAATTTAACCTTACAAAATTTAATCTAAAACAATTTGATCTTACAAAATTTAACCTTATAAAATTTAATCTAAAACAATTTGATCTTATAAAATTCAACCTTATAAAATTTTACATTATAAAATTTAACCTTATAAAATTTAACCTTATAAAATTTAATCTTATAAAATTTAATCTTACAAAATTTAATCTAAAACAATTTGATCTTATAAAATTCAACCTTATAAAATTTAATCTAAAACAATTTGATCTTACAAAATTTAACCTTATAAAATTTAATCTAAAACAATTTGATCTTATAAAATTCAACCTTATAAAATTTTACATTATAAAATTTAATCTTACAAAATTTAATCTAAAACAATTTGATCTTATAAAATTCAACCTTATAAAATTTTACATTATAAAATTTAACCTTATAAAATTTAATCTAAAACAATTTGATCTTATAAAATTCAACCTTATAAAATTTTACATTATAAAATTTAATCTAAAACAATTTGATCTTATAAAATTTAACCTTACAAAATTTAATCTAAAACAATTTGATCTTATAAAATTTAACCTTATAAAATTTAATCTAAAACAATTTGATCTTATAAAATTTAACCTTATAAAATTTAATCTAAAACAATTTGATCTTATAAAATTTAACCTTATAAAATTTAATCTAAAACAATTTGATCTTATAAAATTTAACCTTATAAAATTTAATCTAAAACAATTTGATCTTATAAAATTTAACCTTATAAAATTTAATCTAAAACAATTTGATCTTATAAAATTTAACCTTATAAAATTTAATCTAAAACAATTTGATCTTATAAAATTTAACCTTATAAAATTTAATCTAAAACAATTTGATCTTATAAAATTTAACCTTATAAAATTTAATCTAAAACAATTTGATCTTATAAAATTTAACCTTACAAAATTTAATCTAAAACAATTTGATCTTATAAAATTTAACCTTATAAAATTTTACATTATAAAATTTTACATTATAAAATGCTACATCATAAAATTTAAGCTTAAAATTTTTCTTTTATAAATTTTCATTACAAAATTTAACCTTATAAAATTTTTACCCTACAAAATTTAAACTTACAAAATTTCATCTTAAAAAATTTTACCCTAAAAATTGTTACCTTATAAAATGTTACCTTATAAAATTTAACCTTACGAAATTTAACCTTAAGATAATTTAAATTTACAAGAATTTACCTTATAAAATTTAACTTAACACTATCCAACCATACAAAATTTAACCTCACAAAAGTTATCTTTTCGAAATTTAACCCTAAATAGTTTTAACTTATAAAATTTAACGTTACAAAATTTAAGTTTACAAAATTTAACTTTACAAAATTTTACTTCATAAAATTTAACCTTATAAACTTTTATCTTACGAAATTTAATCTTACAAAATTTAACCTTTCAAAATTACACCTTACAAAATTTTATCTTACAAAATTTCATCTTACAAAATTTGACCTTACGAAATTTAACTCTAAAAATTATAAACTTAAAACATATAACCTTACAAAATTTAATCTTACAAAATATAATCTTACAAAATATAACCTTACAAAATTTAACCTTACAAAATATAACCTTACAAAATTCAACCTTACAAAATATAACCTTACAAAATATAACCTCACAAAATATAAGCTTACAAAATATAACCTTACAAAATTTAACCTTATAAAATATAATCTTACAAAATGTAACCTTACAAAATATAACCTTACAAAATTTAACCTTACAAAATTTAACCTTATAAAATATAATCTTACAAAATGTAACCTTACAAAATATAACCTTACAAAATTTAACCTTATAAAATCTAACCTTACAAAATTTAACCTTACAAAATATAACCTTACAAAATATAACCTTACAAACTATAATCTTACAAAATATAACCTTACAAAATTCAACCTTACAAAATATAACCTTACAAAATATAACCTTACAAAATTTAACCTTACAAAATATAACCTTACAAAATTTAACCTTACAAAATTTAACCTTACAAAATATAATCTTACAAAATTTTACCTTACAAAATATAACCTTACAAAATTTATACCTTACAAAATTTAACCTTACAAAATATAACCTTACAAAATTTTACCTTACAAAATATAATCTTACAAATATAACCTTACAAAATATAACCTTACAAAATATAACCTTCCAAAATTTAACCTTACAAAATATAACCTTACAAAATATAACCTCATAAAATATAACCTTACAAAATTTAACCTTACAAAATATAACCTTATAAAATATAACCTTACAAAATTTAACCTTACAAAATATAACCTTACAAAATATAACCTTACAAAATTCAACCTTACAAAATATAACCTTACAAAATATAACCTTACAAAATATAACCTTACAAAATATAACCTCACAAAATATACCCTTACAAAATATAACCTTACAAAATTTAACCTTACAAAATATTACCTTACAAAATATAACCTCATAAAATATAACCTTACAAAATGTAACCTTACAAAATATAACCTCACAAAATATAACCTCATAAAATATAACCTTACAAAATTTAACCTTACAAAATTTAACCTTACAAAATATAACCTCACAAAATATAACCTCATAAAATATAACCTTACAAAATATAACCTTACAAAATGTAACCTCACAAAATATAACCTCACAAAATATACCCTTACAAAATATAACCTTACAAAATTTAACCTTACAAAATTTAACCTTACAAAATATAACCTTACGAAATATAACCTTACAAAATTTTACTTTTCGTAAAATGTAACTAACTTTTATTCTCTTTATATTTTTATTTTGTTTTTCCCAAACACAGCATATTGCCACTAAAGCATAAATAGCTAATGTTGTAAGGGCTTGATTTGCAGAGGGGCTTGGGGAGGTGTTGGACAGTCAGATATTTTTTCATATTACATTTTAATTTCTGCTTGTTTGTATGATCCGCAAAAAAAAAAAAAAAACAGAGGCAAAGAGGGAATTCCAAATCGTATATAGTGGTTGTAGCTTGTCGAGTGTTTTTGTGAAAGTGTGACAATATACGATTTCCCCCACTCCCTATCTGTGCCAAAATCTAAACGCAAATTTTATAAACAAATTTTCTTTCCCATAACTACCCGTCTGTGGAACACTGTTCCGTTGACCTGTTTCTCAGTTGAATACAACATAATAGCCTTAAAATCTAATATAAAAAGTTCTTATTGAGCTGTCACCATAAATAATCAAATTCTACCCAATTTACACCATTTAAGATTACTACACTTCAACCTTATATTCATGAAACCTTATCCTTGAGTGGCCTACGGGCCTTGATAAGTGGTGACTCCTAAGTAAAAGAAAGCTACAAATGAGCCAATTCGAGTGAGGGTAATGATGATTCTGATGAATGGAACTCAAACATGTGGAAAATTTTCAATCCATTTTCATCAGAAAAAATAACGGCTGATAACAGATCAAAATTGAAGAATTGGTATGTGGGAGTCATCGGCTATTTATCTGTTTGTCAACTGTTTAACGAATGCGCATGCGAGAATTTGCCAGAAAAACATAATACTTGCAGTTTTCGTAATAAATGAAAACTGCAAATATTATTTCCACTTAACGGAGGAAGACATTAGTCTGTGAGCTTGTGACAATTAGTATTTCTACGATTAATCGGAATCGGGAATAAGAAAAATCGAAACTTTTGAGGATATCGGAATCGGTGTCGGAATCAGAAAAATATGTGACTATTTTCAGATGCCAAAAGCGAACCTGTTATTTTTTTTATTTGATTTTGTTTAAAACAAAATCCTTAATTGCTGGTAATAATAATAAAATAATATTGATTTGAAAGTAAAACTGCAAGTGATACACCATCCCAAGTGTATTTTTACGCGGGAGAAAACATTTCCAATTTTAACTTTTTTTACGGTAATCAGGGGAAAATAGCGACTTTATAGTTAAATATCAAGAAATATATGAAGAATCGGAATCAGTAATTGTATCGGAATCGGAGATTTTATACGGAATCGATAATTGTTCCGGAATCAGGAAAAATATTAGCATGACCCCGTCACTAGTAAAAAGCTAATTCTTTCTTTTCTGTTCCAAAGTAAAATAATACATATAATCAAAATTCACGGCAAAAATTCCTGGGAAAAATTCCGTAAATTTTATGATTGTTTTCGCTTGCCTCGAATTGAACTCTTATAAAAATGAAAACCAAAGAAAGATAAAATACAGAAATGTCCAAAAGATATATTTGGAGAAATGGTACTTAAGAAATGAAACTCCCCTAAAGCACCCAAAGTTGGGCCTCGCCTTACACTTTGAGGTCAGACCTGACTCAGAAAGAAAAACATTAATATAGTAAAAATAACACACGGGATTCTCCAAGAAAGTTAACTATAAATAATAAAGAATTTTCATCAAGATGTACAGTCGTTAAATTCAGCCATTTTTTTTTGTACTTTAAACAAATACACGTCAACTGAATCGATTATTTAAATCTGAACATTATTTTAAATTGCATTAAAATTGTTATTTTTAAACTGACTTTTTTTTAACTTGTGCTAAAAAAAAATCCATTACTTTACTGCACACAGTATTACTTACATTGCTCCAACTGTGACGATCTAATTTAAGCATAAATAATAAAGAACAACACAGCTCTTCCCTACTACTACTACTACTACTACTACTACTACTACTACTACTACTACTACTAATAATACTACTAATAATAATGATGCGCATGCGTGTGTGTGTGGAGGGTATGTGTGCATTTCAGTATTTGTTTTACCCTATCATGCTGTTGACGTAGTTTCCCAACACTAATTCGCGTAGTCGATATAACCCTTGACTCCCGCCGCAAACAGGGCGAACTAAAAGTGTACTTATCACACACACACACACACACACACACACACACACACACACACACACACACACACACACACACACACACACACACAAAACACATACACGTGTGTTTTGTGTGTTTAAAAATAAGATCAACTTGTAGGCGACCGCTTGTTTTACTTAGTAAAATTTGAATCGAGGAGAACGTATTTTATAGAACCGCAGGGTGGCGACTCCTGCTGTAGTTTAGACGAACTAACACACGTGAATCCGTGAGAATCGGGGTTGCATGAGATTTTTGATGTGAGATTCTTTCAAACTCAACATTCAACATGTATTTTCGTCCCTACAAGAACTGAGTTAGACAGTTTTGAATCTGGGAAAATCCAACTTTACCAAAATGATAAAAGCTGAATCGGGGAAAAATTGCCTCAGTCTAGAACGAGTTCTCATTTACTGATTGACGACAGATCAGATATTCCACTTTTGGTAAAAATATAAAAATTACAATTAATTTGGCACAAAGCCATCAAACACGGTTCAATATGTTAAAGCAAACGTGATACAATGACAACGATTCTTCAATCTGTAAACTTAGAGATGAGAATGCTATTTTAAACTTATATATGGTCGACGACCGACAGACAGAGAATCTTTTAAAACTCGGTAGACACATCTATATATATATATACACTTGTGCCCGATATTATTCATACCCCTCGGATCTTTGAGATTTCTATAAGAATATTGCTCAAACCAGAAGGTAGACAATCTTAAAGGGATTTCAAACAATAAATCAAGCATAAGCATTTAATTTAAACTCAACAAATAAATAAATTATGCAAGTTTGAAACATTATACAAAGAAAAACAATAATGGCACTAGTTCAAAATTATTCATACCTCTCTTACTAATAGTCAATAGCATGCCCTTTATTCTTAATAACTGCCTGTAACCGTTTTGGATATTTATCAACAAGGTTTTTACAAGCATCAACACTGATTTCTGACCATTCTTCAATGCAGTAGTACTCCAAATCCCTCAAATTTCTAGGTTTCCGCTTTTTAACCTCAGTTTTCAATATGTGCCAGAGGTTTTCGATAGGGTTCAGGTCGGGACTCTGGCTAGGCCATTTCAAAACATTAATTTGATTATCCTCAAACCATTTCTTGACTATTTTGGCAGTATGTTTTGGATCATAACCCTGTTGAAGGACCCAGTTTGGTACTAAATGGAGCTTCGCCGCATCCTGTCTAATGTTTTTCTGGAGTATCTCCAAATATTGCTCCTTCTACATGGTTCCATCTATCTTGATCAAACTACCTGGACCACTAGCCGAAAAGGAGCCCCAAAACATTAGGCTACCACCACCATGTTTCACCGTGGGTATGGTGTTCTTTGGGTTGTAAGCTTCTCCTTTCTTCCTCCAAACGTAAGAAGCATCCATATGGCCAAACAATTCAATTTTTGTTTTGTCAGTCCACAAAATACTTGAGAAAACGGACTCTGGAGAATTCACATGGCCCCTAGCAAACTTTAGACGTGCTGCAAGGTGTTTTCCGGTGTGCAGTGGAGTCCTTCGTGGTCTTCTTCCTTTCAGACCATTTTCATGCAGAGTCCTTTGCAATGTTTGCCTTGATATTTTTATGCCAGAAGACTCCAGATTTTCTAAAATGTTCTTAGTAGTGGTGGTTGGATTTGCATTAACACTTCTTACAATGTTCCTGGTGGCTCTAGCAGACAGTTTCCTTTTCCTTCCTCTACAAATCAAGTTGTTTGTGGTGTGGTGGCTCTGGAATTTTTTGATGATGCTCTGTACTGTTGCTGTAGGGACCTCAAATTTCTTGGAAATTGACTTGTAACCTAAACCATCCTCATGTGAATTAACAATTTTAGTCCCAAGATCATTACTAAGCTCTTTTTTCTTCCCTATTCTAATAATTTTTATTCTTTTATTGGTTTTCAGTTGATATCATTTTAATTTCTGAAAAATGCAAAAAACGAAATGAAATTAATCAAAGGTTGTATAAAAGCATTCAAAATAAGAATCAAACAAGAAACAAACAGTCAGAAACTCGATTAATACTGAAAAAATAAGGGGGTATGATTATTTTTGAACATTGCAGATTTTATAAATAGCTGTATATTTCTTTTATTACAAGTATCCCGAGATTCTAAAATGACGAAAATGATCAGAAAAGGTTTATTAAGAATATGTATCATTATGGACGTAAACAATAAATTCTTACAAAGTTACACCTAATAAACTCAATTTTCAAGGGGGGTATGAATAATATCGGGCACAAGTGTATATATATATATATATATATATATATATATATATATATATATATATATATATATATATATATGCGAACAGGATTCCATCGTCTGAGAGTCATGACTGCTTCCCTCCTTTTTCTCTCTTCTTCATTTTTCGTATTCTGATTCTCTCACTCTCTTTTATCTGTCCATTTTTGGTGTAAGCATCCCAGAACCAAAAGGGTCAAACAATTCATCACTACCCCGTGAACTTGTCAAATGATTGACTTATCCTTATGAGGTGGAGGGTGTGTTGTGACCTGTGGAGCCTTTCCTTCGACTCTCTCATCTTTTCTTTCACTCGTTACATATTCGGCCTCTCTTTCTTTATGAGTTCTCTTACCACGGCGATAATTAACACACACAAAGCAAGGTATACTTTCCGTCGGCAAAATAAATAAATCAAATTTAAAATGCTTTCTTTCTAAAACACATAATCCAACGCAGCGATTATGTGACAACACACACACACACACACACACACACACACACACACACACATATATATATATATATATATATATATATATAAGGGACATAAATGTAGGAAGTTGTGCAGTAAGATGTCTGTTCACATTACACTTGAACTTCTGCATGTCAATACAGTCGGGGAAGTAGAAACCCGGAAGGGAATTCCAAAGTCTGGCACTTCTGGCGAAAGAAACTATTAAAGGCTTTCTTGCATCTGGGGATCTCTACTGTGTGGGGATAAGACTTTGCGGCTTGTCGGGTTTGTCGAGGGGTATTACGTCGAGAGGGTACAAAGGCTTGTAGCTCGTCGAGACATATACAATTAAAATACTTGTAAAACAAGCAGAGGAATGCAAAATTCCGTCGATGAAACACAGGCTGCAACCTTCCTGACAGGACGATACCTATCAGGTTTGCGACTCTCTTTTGAACCTTGCCCAGGAGTAAGAGACTAGTAGCAGATGCACCAGCTCAAATCCATATTGTTGGTCGGGCAGTAGTTTAGCAGCTGTAAGATAGTGGACTAGACCTTGATTAATTATGGACTCAAATATTTTAGAGAAGAGAAGAGATAGAGAGAGAGAGAAGAGGAAGAGGAGGAGGCTAATGGGGCGGTAATTCAATGGGTCAGTTCTTTCGCCAGAATTCTTGTAAACTGGTGCCACAGAAGCAGTTTTCCAGCAGTCAGGAAAGCAAGATTCGTTAACGCATTTGATAAAAAGTTTGGAGAGAACTAGAGCAATCTAAGAGGAGATTTACTAATAGTATAGCCGGGATGAGATCATATCCACATGCTTTTCAGGTGTCTAGTTTTTTTATGATATCATGCGCTTGACAAAGGGCGTGATTTTCAGATCATTTAGTGTTATTTCTGTCCCCAAAAGAAAATCAGTTTTCTAGGTTAAATGTAGAGTTTCAGGAAAACCGCCTAGCAAACATGTTAGCCTTCTCGGTTGCCGTGCAAGCAACCTCATGATTGTTGGATAGTGGGGAAATTGTTGATTGCCCATTATTTACTACACTGCTATAGATTTTCCAGAAATCACGGGTTCCTAATTCCTGCGTTTTCATGCGTTTTCTGATGGTTTCGGTATATTCTCTCTTAGCTGTCGCTATTTCTTTCTTGCAATTACTTCCGGCTTCAATAAAATTTTGCCTGTTTGTACTGGACTTATGTTGGATAAATCTGCGGTATGCATGCTGCCTTTGAGCAATGCCAGTTGCGCAAGTAGAAATAAAGCATTGAGAGAGTGGTGTTTGCTATAGAAATTTCGTATGGGAACATGTGCTTCAATTGCTGCTTTGAACTATTCAGTGGTCTCATTTGCACAATTTTCTGCAGGAAGAAAAAAACTATTTTCCCATGGGGCATTTGTAAGAAGATTTCTGTTAGCTTCCCAGTCAGCCTTATTATAGTATCTTGTCGTTTGAGCAATGGCTCTACAGCTTTGGATCGAGAGTTTAGGGTGATTTCTACCATTATCACAGCATGATGAGAATTCTCAAGTGTGCTATGGGCTTTCGTTACACAATCATCGGGAACTGTGATCAGATATAGATCTACAAGTGAGGCTTGTTACCCTTGTCGATCTGGGAGACGGGTCGGAAACGTAAAAGTCTGTGATAGGGAATGATATATAGAGAAGCTATATGTTATGGTACCAGCGGCATTTGTGTAAGCAGAGAAACCAAGCCAATTACTGTGGTGGATATTAAAGTCACAAAATATGTATTTGCGCGCTAGTATCAAGGGAGAATTCTGTATCTATACTGTCAGAGACTTGGTTTTAGGAAAGAAACTGTTTATCGAAGTTTCGTTTAGTATTAGACACAGATAGGGAGAAAGGAAAATTAATAATAGCTATTGCAGCTAGACGAAATTCTGTGAATGTTTTATCGGAGGAACTGCGGATTGGATCACAATCGAGTACCTGCCGTGAAATAACTATAGATTAGAGAAAGACTGTGAACAACAGACAGAAGGGAAAAGAAGAGGACATCGCCCACTAGATTTCAAAGTCAGTTGTGTCTCAAGCAGCACCTCTTCATATATGGTAACAGTACTCACTCTTAAGACGTATAGTGCAGTAGCAGCCACTGGTTTCCGAACCGACACTCCCGCCTCATAAATGAGTGCGTGTGTACATCTAGAAACAAACAGATTCAACGAATTTCGCGTTGGGTTGTCGGCATGTGTTCTTGATTGCTTGTAGCCGGGTGGAATATCGGGTGGGGTGGCCGCTGTTTAATCGGTTGAAAACCGTGCCGAGGCCATTAGACGATAGCAGGGAATGGTCTTGTTGGTTAAGAATGAGACCGGAATCGTGGGTGAATACTGTTATTGTCACGAGAACGCAGGAATTAGAGGGGGCGATGGAAAGCGGTTGGTGGGGCACAAGGTGGCCGCTGTAGGCTGATAGGGTACGCGTCGGAAAACGAGGGGAGGAATCGGTTTGAAGGTCAATAAGGACAAACGAGTGAAAAAGTGAAATAAAAACCTGTAATCTTTTGAATATCGTTTATGAAATCGACAATTTGGTGGAAATTTTGATTTCACATAATTCTTTTATTCGTTCTTTATTTCTTTGATTTTAAAAAATCTTTTTAAACATTTTATTTTTTTCATTGTCTTTTTCTATTTTTTCGGTCATTTTTCAGAATAGTAAACAGAGCCAAAAAAAAAAAAAAAGAAAAAGGAAGGAGCAAAAAAATAACTACGCACAAAAAATGTTACTAAAGGCAAACTAAGTTAGTTACTCTTCTGTCTATTTAATAAATTTGTTTGTGTTTTAACTTATTTTAAAGTGTTTACTTAAAAATACAGGTAGTGTAAAGTAGGTCGAATTAAAAACGAAAAAAAAAAAAAGAAGGGTTCCATGAAGAAGCTGATGACGTAAAGCATTTGGGCGTACCCCTGCTTTTCTCTCGGGGGTAAATTACCCGTTTCCCAGTCTGCAGCTCACCTCGATGCACACGGTCGTCCGACCATTTTTGTTAAAAGTTCGAATTGCATCTTGTTTTAAAAGTTCCTCTCGCATTGACACGTGCTTCCAAGTCGCTCTCACTCAGCTTTCCTTTCTTCCCTCTTCCTCAGCTGTGACGTCACTTCGCGTCATTGGCATGCGTAAGATGCCATCCTTGCTACATACGTAGTAGCGGCTTCGTTACATAAGGAGAAAAATGAGCTTGTCGTTGGTAATTTCTTTTCTTTGTTGGCCATTCTGGAAAATCACTTTTTTTTTTCATTCTTTCTTTCTCGCATTCTTTTCCTTCGTTATTTCTTTCTTTGTTTATGTTTTTGGATTTGTTTCTTTATTATTTCATTCTTTTCTTTTATATACCGATGTTTCTTTTTTTTCCTCTCGTCCTTTCTTCGTAAGTTTCACCCATTTCCTTTTTCTATCCATCTTCATTTTCCTCCTTTATTTGTTTATCTGTGATGTGACGCTGGTCAAGTGGTTAACGACACGGACTGACGACTTGGGTGTTCCGAGCTCGAATCCAGTTCGTTGTACAACATCGCTTTCACTTGGGATGTTGGCAACCTCCACGTGGTACCTCCAACAAGTACCCGATTTCTTTCTAGAAAGAACTCTTACTAGAAATATATCGGGGAAACTAATGCCAACAATAACATTTTCGGGTTCATACTATATGATGATGATGATGATGCTCTATTTATATCGATGTCTTTCTTTATCTCTTTCAGTCTTTAGCATTTCATTTTGTTTTGGTATTATTACTTTCTTTTTCCTTTCCTTTGTTCTTATCTTTTGGCCAGATTTACTTGTCTCATTAAGGTCAGTGTTTAATGTGGGTAAATCCAACTCTCTCCAAAAAGGCACTCTGGAGTGTGTGTGTGTGTTTGTGTGTGTGTGTGTGTGTGTGTGTGTTTGTGTGTGTGTATATATATATATATATATATATATATATATATATATATATATATATATATATATATCAAAGGCCGTAAATGACAAACTTCTCTCTGATTCTCTCTCCTCTGATCTCGAGCGCGTGGTACAGTGGGGGGAAGAGGTGACTGGTTACTTTTAATGCATCTAGAACCAAGCTCCTATCTTTACATCATCAACGCTCTGATCCCCGTCTGACATCAATTGAAATGAATGTCTAGGGGAAGCCCCATGTTTTGATAAGCTTCTGGGCTTGAACTTTACTCCTGATCTGAAATGGAACACATGCATCAAGTCTGTTGCCAAGGTCGCTGGAAAAATGGTAGGATCCTTCTACCGCTCCAGAAGATATCTCACTGCTAATGCAATTCTCTATCTATATAAAAGCCAAGTACGTCCACATCTGGGCAGGAGCTGCTAAAACAGCCTATCCTGCTTTGACAGAGTACAAAATAGGCTTTATGGCTTAATAGGGTATGTCCTTTTCTTTTCCCTGTAACCTATCTCACACAGAAGAGACGTTGCGAGCCTGTCTTTATTTTATCGTTACTTCCATGGAAAGTGCTCGTCTGAGCTCCAATCCCTGGTCCTTCCTCGCCAATCTTTCACGAAAAACACCCGTCTAGCTGAAACCACTGTCAAAAAGGTTCCCCACTCTTTATCTGTGCCAAAACCAAAACGTAGATTCCATGAACAAAGCGTCTTTCTTAGAAGTGCACGCCTGTCGAACTCTGTTCCGGTTGCCTGTTTCCCACCTGACTACAACCTGGATGTCTTCAAGTCCAACATAAACAAATTCCTGATGAACCGCCCCCTTAAGTAAGACACTTTATTAAATTTCAACACTAACGTATTGTACACGCAATAACCCTTATCCCCGAGTGGCTTCCGGCCTTGATAAGTGGTGAACACCTTGTAATATACATATAATGCATAAGTGAATATATATTTCTCCATCACAGAACGAGGGAAAGAAAAGATGAAGCATTCATCAGAGGAGAAGCACACTCGTCACTGGTTCAGTTGCTTAGAGACTCTGGACTGCTAACTACCAGTCGAAGATCTGTTTTCGACAATCAATCCGTGCAATTTCGGCTTTCTTTTATACGTCAAGCGGTGGTATTGGTCATCTCTTACTTCAAATTTCTTAAATAGCAACCCTCCCAGGCTTTGCCTTTCCTATTTAGAGAAGCGTTAGACCATTGCTAGCTGTATGAGACGCCCAAACAATCTTCTCTATTCTTCTATTCTTCTTCTATTCTTTCTTCTTCTCTTCTATTCTTCTATCTTCTATTC
>NC_136486.1:5729987-5804987 GCF_053919585.1 Euprymna scolopes
TTTAAAGGTACCCTACCCCCCATCCCCCCCCAAAAAAAAAGAAGAATGAGATTCGGATAGTTGTTACTCTAACAAACGGAAAGCAACTAAATGTAAAAATAACAACGTAACAAATATGATCAAATACATAAACAAGTCTTTTGCTTATATGCATAAGAATATTTGTGTTTGAAGTTATTTTTTTAAACGTTTTTAGTTCGGAAATAACCTAGTGTCCACTCTTTTAAAAATGCCTGTCAATAAATCCTGATAACCGTTAAAATCAAACAATACACAAAATGCTTGCAGAAAACATTAAATAAATGTCAACAATCGTGCGAAAATGTAATTTTCTTCAAGTATTTTGATTATTTGTGAATGTTTAAGCGATTATATCAAATAAGATTAGTGATGAAAAGTTTTGAATGTCCATAAAACGTAAAAATCGGTTGGAACTGACATTGCATTAAATTTATATGCGAAATTGATTTCTTATTCGAAATTCTAAAATTCTTTCGACCACGTAATCATTTAAAAATATATAGAATCTCATTTTGGTGGAGTAATTTTACTTAAGGTGTTAGACTAAAAAGTTACCATTATTATTATTGGCTCACATGGAGCTTTCACACAAGTCAGCAAACGATCTGATTGGAAACCTGTAGTGTTCTCTGGAAGCTGAGTGACAACAAGTCTCCCCAGACGTCCAGATCTCTCCACCTCCTTCGATAGCATTTGCAAATGAATTTGCATCATCGCAACAGTCGCTTAACATTGATTTCTCGCTGGTAGTGGCCATTGGTTTATACTGGAATTTGAGTGGCACTCAGCCTCCCCAAGGTTCCAGTTCTCTTTGCGCTTGTCCAGCCAAGGTCTGGTTGGCGCTCGCTCCTCGGTCTTTCAGTCCTTCTTGACCCTTCTCGGCCCTTTGGTATCACTTTTTTATTGGGGGAAGTGGTGATGAAGCAATGGGGCGGGGGGATGCATGATAGGGGTGTAGAACTTGTAAATATGCAGCTTCGGTGTTCTTCATTCCCTGTAATGTTTATTCGTTATATTGTCTTCTTGTATTATTCTCCGCATTCAAGGGTTTCCTTAATATTTCAGTCGTTTTCATTGTCGTTAGTCGTTGTACTTTTGCAGTTATTCCTCTGATTCCAATTTCTGACATTCTTTTTTCGAAGTTTTTCGGAATTGTTCCTAGTGCTCCTACTATTATCGGTACTATTTTGATTTTCTTCATCATCCAAATCCCTTTTAACTCTCTGGCTAGCTCTGTGTATTTGCTTCGTTTCTCCTTTTCTTTCATACTCACCTTGTGGTCAGCTGGGGCAGCAAAGTCTACGATTTGACAGGATTTTTCTTTCTTGTTAATTATTACGACATCTGGTCTTCTTGCTTGGATGGGTTTGTCCATCTGTATGTCCATGTCCCATAGGATTTTGTGGTTCTCGTTTTCAAGTGCTGTTGCGGGTTTATGCTTGTACCATTTGTCTGTACGCTCAAAATACAGTCTTTTGCACAATTCTCAGTGCACCGCCCTCCCCACTTGGTCATGCCTGTTTTTGTTTTCCTTTTGGGTCAGTTTGCTGCATTCACTTACTATATGGTTTATCGTTTCGTCTCTTTGTCCACATAGTTTGCATTTGCTGTTTTCTTGTGTTTTATCGGTCCTTGCTTTTATATGGTCGGTTCTTATCGCGTTATCTTGTGCTGCAGCTATTAGAGATTCAGTTTCTCGGTTTATATGTCTTTTTCGCATCCATGTCCAGGTGTATTCGTTATTCTCATCTTTTGTCATGTTATGAATCTTCCGTGGAGTTGTTTCTCTTACCATTTCTCTTTTCTCGTTTTGTCATTTGTCTCTCTGTTTTCTGTTTTGTTGTTTTTTTCAGTGTCTCTCGCTGCCATAATTATCCTTTCAGTGCTTTGCATTATGTATTTTTCTAGTTCTTTTTTCGTGTCCTTCACACAGTCTTCTATACAGATCAGTCCGCTCCCGCCGTCTTTCCTTTTAACGTAGAGTCTGTCAATATCGTCCTTTGGATGTAGTGCATTATGCATGGTCATGAGTTTCCTGGTTTTCTGGTCGAGTTGTCTCAATTCTTCTTTTGTCCAACCTATAAACGGTTCAGAGTATCTTACTAGTGATACTGCCCATGTATTTATATCTTTTATTAAATTTCTGCTATATAATTTCGTTTCCAGGAGTTTTCTTGTTCTCCTGAGGTATTCCTTTCCAATTTTCTCTTTCATTTCTGTTGCTCTGATGGTGTCCACTTCCAGAATTCCCAAGTATTTATAGTCGTTTTGTTCCCCTAGTGCCCTCATTTCTGTTTGGTTGGGTAGTTTCATGCCTTCTGCCGTTTCCAGTTTTCCCTTTCTTATAATTAATTGTGCGCGCTTTTCCATTCCAAATTCCATTTGGATATCTTGGCTGAAGATCCTGGTAGTGTTAATTAGTGTCTCTATATTATTATTATTATTATTATTATTATTATTATTATTATTATTATTATTATTATTATTATTATTATTATTATTATTATCATAAATCAGTATAATTATTATTATTATTTTCATAAATAATAATTATTATATCATTAATGTTATTTTATAATAAATCATTATAATAATTATTATTGTTATTATTATTAAAATCATCATTGTTATTATTTTTATTATTATTATTTTCATTATTATTATTATTTTTATTATTATTATCATTATCATCATTATTATTATTATTATTATTATTATTATTATTATTATTATTATTATTATTATTATAGTAGTAGTTTCAACATTTGGATTTTTTTTGTTGGATTTTCTTTCTTAAACATCAGGTCAATTCCTTTAACTTTAGACATTGAAGATGTATTAACACTACCGCCGTTCCTAACAGACAACCCTTTTGCAAAATTGTAAAAGAAATTGTCTTGTCAATCTGATTAATCCAATTATGGTGGCTTTTTTGTTATGTTCCCGAGCTTTTCAATTCCAATGGGAATCACCTTGACTGTAATACAGCTCGAGATATTGATATTATATTATTGTTTCATATTTCTAAGGTAGAAACAGATCTGCACACACAGATAACGCCACTTTTTTTTGGGGGGGGGTTGCAACGTTGCTTGACTGGGGAAATAATTATATTTTGTCTCACGCCCTGAGAATTATCTATAAATATAAAAGCGAAAATGTATGTATGTATGTATGTATATATGTATGTGTGGTTGCTTTTTCTGTATGTCTACAAAAGGCTTCTTTCAGAGAAGCGGTCGCTCGCTTCACAACATTTAAAAACTTTTTATATCACATATAAATCGTAATATCTCACAGTTAACAACGAAGCTCGCCTGTCTATTTAATTTGCTCGATTTCGGGAAGATAAATATTCAACATTTGTTGCTCGTCGCATGTGGGTTAGTCTTTTTCCTATAACATCTTGGGGGGGGGGAAAGCGTTCAGCAGTAAATGAATACTATCCCGTAGTCAAACTTGACCTCATTAACTCATTAAAACGGGCACCTGCCAAATCCAACTAATTAAATAAATTCAAACATGCTTCCGTTAGCATCTCACGGTGGGGCAATGATTAACGTCGCACGTTTTTTTTTCACACTTTAATTTACAACTTTGCCTCAACGGTTTGGGTTCGATCCTAATACTTACTTTTTTTTAACCCCCTCACACCTCCAAACACCCGGGAAACGCCGGGCACCCTTGCTAGTATATATATATATATATATATATATATATATATATATATATATATATATGTGTGTGTGTGTGTGTGTGTGTGTGTGTGTGTATACTAGAACTTTTCTCATCCTAAATGCTACGCAATTATTCACAATACAGAAAATAGAACTAAGCATAAATGTGGAAGTCGAGTTGCGAGAGGTCCGTTTACATTTTAAATTCTGCAGGCTAATGCAGTCAGGGAAGCAGGAAACATGCAGGGAATTCCAAACTCTAATAGTTTGAGGAAAGAAAGTACTAGAGTAGAAAGCTTTCCGGCATCTTGGGATCTCTACAGTGAAGAGGTGGGGTTTTGCTTTTGTCGTATTAGTCGGAACTGTGCACGTCTAGGGGGGCACAAGTGCTATGAGTTCATCAGCGCATATTTAATTAAAGTACTTGTAAAACAGGTATAGGAATACAACATTGCGGCGGCGATGGGACAGACGTTGGAGCTTGCCCGATAGTGCAGGAACTTGGAATTTTTTTCAGCCCTTTCTGAGAGTGAGAGACTAGTAGCATGTGAACCAGCCCAAATGCGGAAACAATACTCCATGAGTCTGCTAAGGCATTTTTTGTAGGTACTTTAACTGGTATGCTGGCTTTTCAAAAACAACGTGATCTTGCGCCTGTCGTCCTGTAACGGGGATAAATAAAGGTACCTCACTCGAACAAAAGAGAGATTGGTGCTTCAAGACCGACATTCGGTGAATAACGGTAGTAGTAGTAGTAGTAGTAGTAGTAGAAGCAGTAGTAGTAGTCGTTGAAAGAAAGGATTGGTATCATTTCAATAATCTTTGGAAAGAATTTCATTCATCCAAATTTACACAAGAAGTTAGTCTGACCAACCCGACTAGATTGACCTTCCTTTTCTCTGATATTTACTAAACCACGCCCCACATCGCCAACCAATCAAAAAAGCTTGCCCTCTCTTTTTTTTTTCTAAGTGAGGCTTAATTCTCCTCCTCCTGCAGTTGGATTTCATCGGAGTCGTAAGCGAAACTCCGACAAAAATGTCAACATGTTTTTCTTTAAATATACTTAAAACATATATTAAATTAATGTTCAGTTTCTTCATTTAATACTAGCAAGGTTATCACTTGTTATCCGGGATCTAGGAAAGAGAAAATATTGGTTTAAAAATGTGTTACTGTTACACTTAAAAAAAAACAACAAAAAAAAACTATTCTTTATTATTTTATTTTTTAAGTTTAAAATTAAAAAAAAAAAGATCTTTACAAAGCAGTCACCAGATATCAAGGCCCAAAGGCCACTCGAGTATAAGGGTTAATGAATGCACGGTAGTTAATGGGGCAATATCGTAGTAATCGTTAGTAGTGGAAATTTGATCAATTGGATTACTTAAAAGAACCGCTCATCAAGAACTTGTTTACATTGGACTTGAAGACGACCATATTGTAGTCAGCTAGAAAGCAGGGAAACGGAAGAGAGTTCCTAAGAAAGAAGCTTTGTTCATGCAATCTACGTTTAGGTGTAGACACAGCTAAAGAGTGGGGGAAATTATTGATAGTTTCAAATAGACAAGTGTTTTTCGTAAACGTTTGGCAAAGGAGTCTATAGATTGGAGCTCAGACGAGCACTTGCCATGAAAATTACGATAGAGCAGAGACAGGCTCGCAACGTCTCTTCTGTGAGAAAGATGTTACAGGGAAGAGAAAAATGCACCCCCCACTAGGCTACGAAGTTTATACCAACCGTTTACTTATTTCGAAATTTGAAAGGAATCTGGGAGCATTTAAACTGCCCAATAAAAACTTACGTCACTTTAAAATTTTTAATGAATCTTTAAAAAACTGAACGTCATATGAAGATAATTACATGTAATAATATTTATAAATAAAAATCAAAACAATTAGGCAATTAGTTAACAAAATGGTTCACTGAATAATTAAATAATTAAATAATTAAATACTTTTTTTTTTACACAGTGATCACCACTTATCAAGGCCCGGAAGCCACTCAGGGATAAGGGTTATTGCAAGTACATTACGTTAGTGTGGAGATTTGATGAAGTGTTTACTTAAGGGGGCGGTTCATTAGGAATTTGTTAACATTGGACTTGAAGACATCCAAGTTGTAGTCAGGTGGGAAGCAGGCAGACGGAACAGAGTTCCACAGGCGTGCAGTTCTAAGAAAGAAGCTTTGTTCATGGAATCCGCGTTTTGATTTAGGCACAGATATAGAGCGGGGGAAATTTTTCACAGTAGATACAGCTAGACGGGTGTTTTTCGTGAAAGATTGGCGAGGGGGGACCAGAGATTGGAGTTCAGATGAGCACCTGCCATGGAAATAACGATAAAACAAGGATAGGCTCGCAACGTCTCTTCTGTGGGAGAGAGGTTGCAGGGTAGAGAAAAGGGCATCCCCCACTAAGCCACGAAGTCTATTTTGTACTCTGTCAAGGCAGGATAGGCTGTTTTTAGCAGCTCCTGCCCAGATATGGCAACAGTACTCCATCCTTGGACGTACTTGGCTTTTATATAGATAGAGAATTGCATCAGTAGTGAGATATCTTCTGGAGCGGTAGAAGGATCCCACCATCTTTCCAGCGACCATGGCAACAGACTTGATGTACGTGTTCCATTTAAGATCAGGAGTAAAGGTCAAACTCAGAAGCTTGTCAAAACACGGGGCCTCACCCAGACGAGAGCCATCCATCCCAATTGATGCCAGATGGGGATCAGAGCGTTTATAATGTAAGGATAGGAGTTTGGTTTTGGATGCATTAAAGGTAACCAGACACATCTTCCCCCACTGAACCACGCGCAACGAATGATTTAAGTAATTATGAAACTTAACGTCATAGTAACAAAAAGATAAAGAAGATAAAAGAATAGCAAAAAATAAAAGAATGTAAGAAAAGCTCCCGAATTATCTATATATAAAAGTGAAAGTGTAAGTCTGTGTGTGTGTCTGTGTGTGTGTGTCTGTGTACATTTCCCTACACAATAACTCTGTCAATTTTTAGTCTACAGACTCGAAATTTGATATACAGGGTACTGAGATTTGGGAAAATCGATGTGATCGGTTTTTGACCAGATATTTGGCGATTAAGAGGTCAAAGTTCAACGATTTGACCTTTGAGAACTCCACCAAACTCCTCCGACAATTTTGGGTATAAGCACTTGAAAATTTAGATATAGGTTCGTTGGACATGGATCTAACTTAATAACTTGAGTTGAGCCCAAAACAATAAATTTTAAGGGGTCATAATAGGGGTAAAAGTTAAAAAAAATTTACCGCTTTTTTTTTTTTTGCTCAACATACACCTCCAAATACCCGGGCAACGCCGGGCACCCATGCTAGTATAACTATAAAACAAAATTAATGGCCGACCTCTAAAATGTAGAAACATTTTCAATCCCCCTCCTTCAATTAAAAATTCACCAAAATTAAAAAAAATCGACCAATATTAACATTTTCAGTATTTATTCATTAACGATCACAGAATCTAATGTGATCATAATTTGTTTTTTTTTTTAATATTAGTTAAACTGTAAATGAAAATGAAAATTATGCGTAAATAATTACACATTAAAGTTATATTTTAAACGCATTTATTTTGTTTTTATAAACACAAAGCATCATAGATGTTAACAATTAAAAACATTTATTTTATACGAATCAAATCTGTAAAAGGCTAATTCATATAAAATCAGTCCAAGTGGAATAAATATTAATTTCTTACCCTAACAATATAATCCACAAATTAAGTATCGTTTATCAAATATTTTTTATAAAAATAATTGTGAAAATATGTTACGCGATTTTGCTGATAACAGTTTAAAAAGTACTTTGTGCTCATGAACGTCTGGTCATCAGTGTTAGACTTTTTTTTTTTTACTGAATGCAAAAGAAATGAAAAATTATGTTACTAAAATAATAACGTTAAAGCTGATGATTTCTATCAACGATTAATTTGAAGTACAGAACAGCGAAAAAATAAAATGTAAGTTAGTAACTTTCACTAAAAAAATAATTATTTTCTGTTAAACTTAAATTTTATTTAATCATTAATAAAGAACGATTGTAGCTTTTTTTTTTTACATGGAGTTCACCACTTATCAAGGCCCAATGGCCACTCAGGGATAAGGGTTATTGTGTGTACAGTAATCAAAGGGATAGTGTAGCAATAGTATTGGAGAATTGGTAAGGTGTCATTACTTAGGGGGGGGGGACGGTTCATCAGGAATTTGTTTGTGTTGGACTTGAAGATATCCAGGTTGAAGTCGGGAGGAAAACAGGCAAGCGGAACAGAGTTCCACAGGCGTGCAGTTCTAAGAAAGAAGCTTTGTTCATGGTATCTACGTTTCGATTTAGGCAAAGATAGGGAGTGGGGAAAATTATTGATGGTGGTTTCAGCTAGTCGGGTGTTTTTTGAGAAAGATTGGCGAGGGGGGACCAGAGAATGGAGCTCAGACGAGCACCTGCCATGGAAATAACGATAGAACAATGACAGGCTCGCTACGTCTCTTCTGTGTGAGATAGGTTACAGGGAAAAGAAAAGGGCATCCACCACCAAGCCACGGAGTCTATTTTGTACTCTGTCAAGGCAGGATAGGCTGTTTTTAGCAGCCCCCGCCCAGATGTGGCAGCAGTACTCCATCTTTGGACGTACTTGGCTCTTATATAGATAGAGAATTGCATCAGTAGTGAGATATCTTCTGGAGCGGTAGAAGGATCCCACCATTTTCCCAGCGACCTTGGCTATAGACTTGATGTATGTGTTCCATTTCAGATCAGGAGTAAAGGTCAAAAGCTTATTTTTCAATGAAATAATAAAATTTAAGGATAATTTAATATGAGTGCTAAAGTTTTTAATCTTCACGTAAACAAATGTTTCATAAAATTGACGTAGTAGCAGTTAATACCGAAAATACATAGTTTTAAACTAAGTTTTCGAAAAAGATTTATTCATATATCTAAGGAAAAAATTGACAAACAGACGTCGTCAATATTTAGTATTACTGAATAAAGAATAAGCATATATGAAGTTACATATGGATTTTTGTTAAATATAAATAAAACAATTTTTTATTTGTGTACATTTAGAGATATTTTTAATACAACAAAATTAAATGAATTATATCAAATTATATCAGTAAGCGTAGTCTGTATTTTTGCACGTTTGACTGCGGTATTTTATTTTTTAACGTCATTATTATTTTTTTTTTTTATAATTAAGCAACTTTTAGTTAAATGTATGTAAATTCAGTATATCAAAACTTAAAATTTACAAAATTATCTTTGAAAGAATTCCAGAAAACTGATAGCTATTATCACTGCAGAGAATTTTGAAATTTTTATTTCAATTAATTTTTTTTAATCGCCATGACATTTTCCATTGTATTTTCAACACTTCAATGTGCACATTTTTGCTTTCATAAATTAAGCTCATATTTCAAACATAATTAAAATCTAAACGCAATTAATATAAGTACGATAAACCTCTTTTTGAGAACCATAGTTTGTATAATACTGAGACTATTTTGCACATACTATTGCATTGTTGAATGTATATATAATTTTGTAACTGCCACTTTTCAAATGCTTACTAAAATCATATATACACCTAACAATTCTTTTGTCTTAATTCTCAAAGTGAACACAGAGACGAATTTATCAACATTTGAAGTTTTATTTACAGTTAAGCTTTTTTCCCATTGATAAAGAGATAACGTTAGTTATAATGGTTGGTTGGTGTATGTGGCACGACGACGGATAGATGTCAATCACGCTCGACTGCTGCCAGTCTTCTCTATTTTCTCTCTTCTGTTGTTTATATTATCTCTCATATAGACATCAATCGACATTCCGGGGAATCTATATATCAGTACGATAGCGTGTGTGTTATTTTCTGTGTCACGCTTACATCCGGGTCGTTTAATTTTTATGTACTTCCATTCCTTGTAATAAATAATTTTATCAAGAATTCTTCTCAAGTCTTGGTTTCTATTTCGATTATAGCTGATGGAATTAAAATCATTAAACTTTTTTATAAATAATTTTTCTAAGAATTTTTCATAATTTTGGTTTCGGTTTCGATTATAACTGATGGCACTTAAGTCATCTATTTTTTTATAAATAATTTTACCAAGAATTCCTCATAAGTTTTGGTTTCGGTTTCGATTATAGCTAATGGCACTCCAATAATCTATTTTAAAAAGATAATTTTATCAAGAATTTTTCATAAGTTTGGGATTCGGCTTCAATTTTGACTGATGGCACTTTAGTAATCTATTTTTTTATAAATAATTTTATCAAGAATTTTTCATAAGTTTGGGATTCGGTTTCGATTCAAGCTGATGAAACTAAGTTATACAGATTTTATTTTTGAAATCTCAACTTTATAATATATAAAAAAAATAATTTTATCAAGAATCCTTCATAAGTTTTGGTTTCGGTTTCGCTTATAGCTAATGGCACTCCAATAATCTATTTAAAAAAAATAATTTTATCAAGAATTTTTCATAAGTTTGGGATTCGGTTTCGATCCAAGCTGATGAAACCAAGTTATACAGATTTTATTTTTGAAATCGCAACTTTATAAAAAAAATCGATAGAACAATAACTCTATCATAATATATACGGAATCTGCAAGAATTAAAGTATCATATTTAATTTTACGACCGGGCTACGCTTGGACAAATACTTTTGCAGTTTTAACAAAAGAGCTACAATATTAGAGCGTCTCCATTTACGCTGAACATCTACAAAATGGCAACACCAACATATTATATATGAATGAATATGGGGGGGGGGTCACCCTATATATATATATATATATATATATATATATAGGGTGACCCCCCCCCAAAACGGGTCCCAACTTTAATTAGGCCCCGTTTCTTGGTGTTCGTCTGAATGAATGAAACTTTGGTCATAACTAGTTTACTATATTCAAAACATCAAATCAAAACACAAGGGTTTTTAGCCTTTTTTTTATCCGTTCTACAGCATATGTTCTAGATGGCCTCCATTTAGCTTTTGTTTTTTTTGGGTCACCCTGTGTGTATATATATATATATATATATATATATATATATATATATATATATATATATAAACCAAAGTAAATCAATGTTGAACTTGGCCAGTACCAAATGAGTGACTTGGGGTTGTATGTACCGCGCCGAGTCGTAGAAATTTCCAGAGAGAGATGCTGCTCCAGTTTTCGTTAAGACATGCATCTAGAAGAAGGTTACTCTGGTGTAAAAACCTGCGGTCTACTGTGTACTCTGTCCTGTGGCAGTCATCTGCACCGACAAAGGTAAGCAGTAATACCCAAAAAGTGTGGTTGGTTCTACACAAAGTCTTCATCACTATGGACAAAACATTCGTGTGGATTCCCGAGCAACTTGTGGCGTTGGTGTGCCGGAAGCTCATACGCCAAAACCGACGTCCATCATGTAAATAAATAATAACAATTATTTATACCAACAGATACTAGTGTTTTATGCTTAGACAATCATGAATGTAGGGGTTTCGAACCCAGCCAAAAAACAACCTTTTGCTTCATTTGCTGAGCCTCTGCCTCATGGCCACCAAACAATTGTCACGGAAATGAAGGGATTTAAGAACTGTTAATTCGAACGAATACATTTAACAATCTAAAGTTTTGCACGAACGGAAGTCATGAACACTGCATAAACGCTAGTTAACTTGCTTAATTATAATTTTGCAGACAGTACCCATCCTTAAGTATTCTTCAAGAGGATTGATAATTATAATTAAATAGTAATTATTCTTTATACCTACAGACACTAGTGTTCCATACTTACGCAATCATCAGTGTATATTGTAGAAAAATAAATTCCGGAGCACAAAAGGTTGCTCGGTTAAATGTCACTACTCTTGTCGTAATAGCCGCTTTACTTTTTTTGCGTTAAAGATATGGGGCCTTGTTTCAATCGTAATACTCCCGTTTTTGTGTAACGTTACACACGCTTACACATGTGTTAATATGTAAGACTCTACACGTTGTAAACTCAGTCACACAGAACGAAGAAAAAGAATAACTCGAATTACTTTTTTCCTAAGCGAAACAACAGACATTTATTTACAGGTGCTTTTCCTGTCGCCCTCAGCCACTGTGCGTAACATGTCTTTCTCTTAAATGATTCTCGAATACCTTTCGAATACCGTTCCCTTCTATGACGGGATCTCCGGTCTGCGCACACGTTCTTCTTTTTATTTTCTTTTTCCTCGCCTGACGTCATTTCGCATACGGCTGGATCATTTGCATATAGTTGTGCTCTGTTACATTCGTAGCTATTCAGCGTGTGAGTTTTGAGTTAAAAATAAGAGGCCTTACTTTTGAAACGACGCTTGCGTGTATGTGTGTAGTGAAGCTAGTATCTATACTTCCGTTTGCGTTCCGAGCATACAGGCGAAAAAAAAAAATGCTTCCGAGCATACAGGCGAAAAAAAAAATTGTAGCTTGTTTGTATACAAACAAGCTACAATTTTTTTTTCGCCTGTATGCTCGCATGCATTTTAACCGGACATCTTCCTATCGTCGTGTAATCGCTTATTCTAGTTTAAAACGATGATAAACATAAAAATTAAAATAAAACAAGAAAAACAAAGATACATAGAAAACACAGCAAAAAGAGATAAATTGTTTAATGTTTTATTAAAATTTCCTAAAACAAAGCAAACTCGTTTTCACAGTTTTTTTCTCTTAATATTTAAATTCTACACCGCATCATTATGAAGACTTTTTCAGTCGGTTTGTTTTCTGTCACCTTTCTTTATTGTTTTCTCCTTTTCCTCCGAAACAAAAAAATATTGCCACTTGAAGGAAAGAGATTAGTATTAAGGATCGGGTCTAACTGTTAAAAGTGGGGAGTTGACCAGGCAGATGTCTGTTCACATTACATTTAAATTTCTGAAGGTTAGTACAATCAGGGAGGCAGGAAACCGAGAGAGAATTCCAAAGTTTAGTTGTCCCAGGAAAAAAAAACTATTAAAGTAGAAGGCTTTCCGTCATCCAATGAAGGGGTGGGATTTTGCTGTTTGCCGATTTAGTTGGGATTATGTAAGAGCTACATCAGCTTCTTTTTTCCTATGCTTCAAAACATCGTTATAAACGACTTTGTCTCTTATTCCGTTTATCACGTGTTAGTTTTAAAAATGCATTTTCATTGGTCTGTCACATTTTGGACTGAAACAGAATGTTTTTGCATCGCTAAGCTTTATTCTGTATTAGTTCGTTTATTTTAATAACTGATATTATCTTGAGTCTTATTTTCACATTGTTTCGGCCGATGTATCCTCCGACATTCTTCAGGTATATCTTATCGAACTTCATAATGTTTCTTATCGAACTCGGTAATCTCTTCGAAATTCACGAGGTGATCGTGCTTTCGTTCCGTCAGCCATAACCGAGCAGAAGTCTAATGTAATTCGCAATTATTTTTTAGTATCACCCGCACTTAGGATTGAACTTTCATCCCCCAGAAGATTGTCACTGAATTTCACTTAGTACTTTATCTGTTGCGCCATGTCCTTCCGTAAAGTGAAATTCCGTTGTTCGATAGAAAGATTCCCGAGTTCGACAAAATGCACCTGCAATAAGAATAACACTCAAGATGAGAACATCAGTTCGAAGAATCCAAATAAAACAAATTATGAATCCTTATTTTAAATAATAATAAGAAACTACGCTTTAATAAAGTTGGCAGAAGCTTTTATAAGTACCATTTATAAAATGAAACATTGTTAGTTGCAGAGAAAAAATGTAAATGGTGCTTATAAGAGCTTCTATTAACTTTATTAACATTGGCTTACCCAGCGCTTATACAGCTCACATTGAAGTGCCCCCCCCCCCCCGCGTGCAACTGAAAGTACACCAGCACACATCTTCGATATACCAACAAGAGAGCACAGATATTTAACTTACGGGAAAAAAGAAAACAACAAAAAAGAACCCTTCAGTTCTTGATGATGGATCTTTTAAGACCCGAAATTAAAATATATTTCAATTACAAACAAAGAAAAAAGTTGTCGGAAGAATTTAAAAAAAAATCGAATGAGTTTTGTCTTTTTTTTTCATTAAATAAGATTTTTGTACTTTTAAGTGGTTTTTAAAACAGTTTTTTTTGTTTATTTCAACAATTTTTTTAATTATACTACGTTTTAGATTTAAAAATACATTCATATATCACTGCGATTTAGTTTGAAATATACTTTTAATTTGTCTGTCGAGTTTAAATTTCAAATATATCTCGTGAATTATTTAAGCTTAATTTTAAATTTTCATTGTTGTCCGGCTGTCACCTTTAAGGTATTTATTTGCTTTCCCACCAAAGCAAATAAGGCACAAAGCCGTTTTTTAATGTGGGGGGAAACCAGCTCCCCTCAAAGTAGGGTAAAAAGGGGGCACTGGTTGTGACCAAAAATAATAATTGTCCCAGTATAGAGGGGTTCCCCTCCATTGACTGGTATAAATTATTTTAAGGGCAGCATCTTCAGAACAGACACTACACTTTGATCCCGGCAAATTTGAAATAATATTTTCTTGGTCTGTAATGCTAAAATTTCAAAATAGAATTCTGTTCACTTGTCAAGTCTACATTTCAAATAGTATCGTTATAAGTAAATTCACCATAAAATGAAAAAAAAAACAGGAATGGAGGGGGGGTCTGAAAAGAAAATATAATGGTTGAGTCTATGCTATCCTTAAGATCAACTTGGTAGATATAATAAACATTTATGACGAGAAAACGATTAAACCCGGATCGCCAACTTCTAACGTAGACCCCCACTACCATGTCTCCTTCTCCAACATCAGGGGTCTACGTTCTAACCTTCCAGAGGTTGAAACCCAATTACAGGAAACTAAACCAGACCTTTTATTTTTAAGTGAAACTGGCATTGGACAGACTATTTCCCTAGATGAGTTCGTAATTAAAGAATACTCCAAGTTAACTTCTAAATCTGACCCCCAAGATCGCTATGGGCATGGAATATATGCCTATATTAAAGATGACTTTCCATGTGGTAGGGACATCTCCAGAGAAGATCCTAACTTACCCTATATGTGCTTCCGGGTTGCACTTGTTCACATTACTGGATTTATATTTACTCTCTATCGGCCCCATAAAAAGCATATCTGAGAAAATTGACCAAGTTCCATCAGCATATCCTTCAGCTAACATTCATGTATGTGGAGACTTCAATGTTCACAATGTGGAATAGTTGACTAACTCAAACAAGACCGATTATGAAGGGAAGGGGGGTTCTGTCATGATTTCTCCATTGCCTATGACCTCACTCAGATTGTTCAGGAACCCACCCGTGTGCCCGACAATGACGGCAAGTATGCGAGCCTACTAGACCTTTTTCTCACAACTTGCCCTAAACTATATTCAGTTTCCGTTCTGTCTCCTTTTGGATCTTCCGACCACTCAATTGTATCAGTTAAGATAAAAATGAAATGTAATAAGTCCTCAGACGTACCTCTCCATCGTACAGTATAGCGATACACTATGGCTGACTGGGATAGCTTCCGTACATTTATATCGGATCTACCTCTGCAGGATCCTTCTATCGATCCAGTAGATATCTCACTGCTGATGCAATTCTCTATCTATATAAAAGCCAGGTAGTCCAAGGATGGAATACTGTTGCCACATCTGTGCAGGAGCTGCTAGAAAGTACTTGTCCTGCCTTGATAGAGTTCAAAATAGACTTCGTGGCCTCGTAGGAGATGTCCTTTTCTCTTCGCTGCAACATCTTTCTCACAGGAAAGTTGTTGCGAGTTTGTCTCTGCTTTATCGTTATTTTCATGGAAAGTGTTCGACTGAGTTTAAATCTATGCCCCCCATCGCCAAACTCTCATAAGAAACACCCGTCTAGCTGAAACCACTATCAATAATTTCCTCCACTCTTTATCTGTACCTAAACCTAAACGTAGATTCCAAGATCAAAGCTTTTTTCTGAGAACTGCACGCCCGTGGAATTGTCTTCCGTTTTCCTGCTTTCCAGCTGTCTATAATATGGTTGTCTTCAAGTCCAACGTGAACAAGTTTCTGATGAGCCGTTACACTTAAGTTAACAAATTTACCGAACTTCCATTACTATCGATTACTATATTGTCCTTTTGACTACTGCACACTCCTTAATCCTTATCCTTGAGTGGCCTCTAGGCCTTGATAAGTGGTGACCCCTATGTAAAAATAAGAAGCTTTTTCGTTGGTCTGTCATGCTTGTCACGCTTATTTTGAATTAGCGTTTTGTCGTATTATTTGCATTCTGCCGACTACCATTCTCATCTTCAGTGTCATTTTCACGATGTTTCGGTCGAGATAACCTTCGATATTATTCAGGTTTTGTCGAACTCAGGAACGTTTCTGTCGAACTCAGGAACTTTGAAAGAATTTACTTCACGGCTCTAGCATGTTCTCGTTCCATCAGTCTGAATAAAGGTCTTATGTAATTCGCAACTGTATTTTTCGGTCGCCCACACTGATAATTGAACCTTAAACTACTAGGAGAATTAACTATATACAATTGATTTGTCAAAGTTCTCTAACTGTAATGTGGTCGTTACAGTTCAAACATCTCTCGGAACCCACGCCGTCTGGTACCGTCGCAAAGGAACAAACAAACAAACAAACAAACAAACAAAATATCCGACTCGGCATTTTTTTTAGTGCAAATTAAATGAATCTATTCGTGGTTCTTCCAAAACTACGCATTTCATTATTTTTCATAAAGTCTCTTCGCACACACATGTACTTTAAAAACTTCTCTCCTCCCGACCTTATTTCTCGCCTTCGACTTTCACACACCCATTTCGCCTAGCGCGCACTTTGCTTCTCTCTTCCAACCACGTTGAGTATTATTCTCTCCTTTTCTTGTGACGCAAGCTCGAGCACACCTGCTTATTTGCATACGTGCTTTTACGTGTTGCTGCTAATATTTTCGCTAGCAAACTATCCTTCGGTTGCTGTCGATATTTTAACACGCACTCATACGCGCTCTGTTACATAACCACTGCGTCACGAGCCCTTGCAGCGTTTTATCGGTTTGTCATGCTTAAATCTAAAATAGCATCCCCGTTAGACTGTCACGGTTTAGTTTAAAATAGCATTTTCGTCGATATGTCACATTTAATTTGAAATAATATTTCTATATGCCTTTGTCACGCTTTTGTTTGAGGTAAGATTTATTTTGCTGAGAACGTACATTGAGTGGACCCTTTTACAAAATATCTGCTAATATTTTAAAATTATTGTTCCGCTTTTATGTAAAAAATAATGGAATTTTAAATGGATTTGAAATGGTAATGAGCCCTGTCAGGCTTAACATTAAATCACCTTGAAAAAAAGGAATAACATAACCCTTTTTCTTGTGTCAAACGAACAATAAACGAATGCTGTTTTATAAAGCATTGTTGGAATATAGAATTTGAATTATTACAAATAATTAAACCGTTAAAAAGCAACATAATGCAATTTTTAGCTTGTTATGACGTTGCTCTAACACGAGGAAACGATTCACGGATATTTAAAAAGAGCGAAACTGCTTTGGAGTCAGTTGAAAATGCGAATTGAAATGACAACACTTAAGGTTACCTGGTCAACCCACTTACAAGTTTTAGCTACCCGACATGAACTTCTATTATTGTACCTGTTAGAGTAAACCTAAGAAAAGAGCTATTTCCCTTGGACGGAATAAGTGGTCGCCTTTCGTTTCATGACACATGAACGACAAATACGCGGCTTCAACTCACAAGACTGTCATTGTGCATCCAGTGGTTAAAGAAACATAGTTTCTATCGTACTTTATTAAATAAATCAGTAAAACGTTTAACTTTGGTGTAGCATCAGTTTTATATGCTTATTTCACAGCCATCCATTTAAAAACACGTAACAACTTGCAACGAGAATTGGTTGTTTCTTTATTAGTGGCTGATGTGCATTTTTGGTATTGGTGAGTTACTACAGAAGTTTCTTGCTATCACTCCACTAAATCAAATGTATTATTGTAACAGAATTAATTTATTCTTTATTTTATATCTGTTTATTACTTTTCACTCGACGATACAACAGAGTTTAGAATTCTTTCGTTATAAATGACCTCGTCAGAGTAAAAAGATTCCATATCGTTGTTTCCTCTTTGTTTTTTGGTTGAAGTTATTTAACTTCCTTCCCACAACCGGAAGACGTGACACAAGAGTCGGAAAGTAGGATTGAAGAGCCAACCCCGCAGAAGAGGAGCACATTGGCTTTCAAAAGATCTCTGAGTGACCCTGTCGGCATTGGAATTCAAGCGATTCGTAATAAACTAACTCCTTCTCAAGAAGAGAAGGGTAAGCATCAGAAGGCGGAGCTCTTAGATTCGCACAGGACAAGCAGTCAACGGGAGGAGGTCATTTTAAAAATGGTAACTAATAGACACTATTGGCTTTGGCGTCAGAGAAAAAATCCATGTGATGCTAAAACACTATCTGAGATGGAAGTGTCAGTTAGGACCGGTCGTGGGTGACAACCCTAAACGAAGTAGAAATTAAGGATTGTTCTTGTTTATAAATCATTATTCCAATATAGAAGTTAGTGATAAGATGATTCTAATATTTTTCCCGATTCCAATACTATCACCGATTCTTTACAACATCTCTAACTTCGATACGATTACCAATTCGATTCCTTTGAAACCTGTAAATATTTAACTAGTTTTTTCTTTTTTAATTTTCGGATTAACGCAAAAACTTATATCATATGTGTGTAACGTTACGAAATCACTATGAAACAAAGACAAGAAAAGAATTCGATTCATTCTTTTTTTCGGTCAAAGAACAGACATTTATTTACAGGTACTTTTCAGCAAAACGCCTTATCTTTTGTTCAAAAGTCGTCTCGGCTTCAACGTGCTTAACAAAACTTTGCCGTGTCGAACACGCGGTACTCTGTCTTTGTCCAGCTATGTTAAGGGCATGTCTTTTCCTATCGCTCTCGGGCCACGTGCGTAACATGTCTTCTTAAATATGATCATCGGTCTGTGTACACATTCTTCTTTAATAATCTTTTTCGTTCCATTCTTCCTCGCTGGACGTCACCTCACACGTGGTTCAACCATTTGCATACCTTGGCTGTTGCTGCTGCTACTACCATACGCGCGACCGCGCTCTGTTACTCTGTTACATATGCATACATTTTCGCCAATGTAAAAAAATACATTCGTATTGGCGAATTATAGATTTTAGTTTTACTGGTAGGGTTTAATCAATCATATAATGAATTGTAATAGCAGTGGAAATTCAAGCTTTAAAATATGCATAGAAAATAATTTTTGGAATCGGAAAATGTGCACAAATTTTTTCAATACAGATTTCGATAACTTCAAAAGTTCCGACTTTCCTGATTCCGTATTCTGAGAATCGCCCCCAACACTAATAGAAAATTATCAAAATCATTAAAAAGTAATCCAAACGTTTTTATAAAGCGATACGAGTGATTTTTTTTCGGCAATATACGCCTTCATAAGTTGTTAATGTTTTACTGGCGTCAGATGCCGTGTATTGTTGAAAACAGTATCTTTCAAAGGCAGAATTGACTTAATTTATATTCGGTCCGAAGTAACTAAATAGTTTATTGTTCGTTTCCCGTTTGTCAAATCCAGCTTTGTAGATTCTGGGTACTTTTTGAACATGCCTTGTTTTTATTTCCAGTACAAATCAAGGAAAAGCAAAACAAAAGCTCTTTTAAGACTTTAAGGAATGATGTAACGCGTTTTCTTTTTCTGTTTTCAACGAAAAACTGACTAAGGATTAATTAAGAAAACAACAGAAACGCAAAAGAAAAATCACACTACAATTCCCCCTCCCCTTTTTTTTTTTAGTTTAGCGTCTTTTTAAAAAATTTATTTTCATTTTGTTTTTCTTTCGTACAGAATTCATTAAGAAATTCCTATTTAGCTATTTCGCCATTTTTTTCTCTATCCTTTGTAGAATCTCCATTGCAACGTGGTAACAGTTTTTTTTTGTATTTTTTTAATCAAAATCCCGACTTATTTTAATTTGTGCCCCTAACTCTCCCAGACATTTTTAGGCTTGGAAACCAAAGAAACCATCTTGTGCGAAATCCTTTAAATCTTCGACATTTTTTCATGGATCCCCGTGTCAGAGTTTTGCTGACAGGTGTCCCTTAACCATTTTTCTTTATTTTCTTAAGTGTTTGTGTGCCTCTCATTTCATTGTGCGTGTGTGTATATACGTGTGTATAAACGTGTGTGTATATATGTGTGGGTGAGCGGGTGTGAGTGCGTGTGTGATTTTTAATTTTGTCGGTTGAAAAAACGTTTTTATCTTTAACAGCCCTTTCTCTTAAATCCCTAAATTTCGTTAATAAAGTCTCGTGGAAAGAGAAAGTTACGCGGTTATTACATAAACGTAGATTCTCTCTCTCTTTCTCTCTCTCTTTCTCTCTCTCTCTCTCTCTCTCTCTATATATATATATATATATATGTATATATATATATATATATTAGGCACCGCCAAAAATGGCCGAAAAATCAAGTTGTTGTTTTTTAAAACGAAATTACATTTATTAAAATCCATTATTTCTGAGTAACTTTTTTTTCCAGAAAGATAAAACCCTGAATTTTATCATATAGAAAACAGAATAATGTAAACAAATTTTCTATTTTTAATTAAATTTTAAAGTTAACAATTGACATTTTTTGTCTTGCACAAAAAACGTACATAAATATTTTTAAAAAAAGGTTTTTGAAATAATTAATTTATTTATTTGTTGTCTAACTAAGATTTAGAATGATTTTTCTATGAGAAGATGCAAAAATGTTATAATATAAGTACCTGGATTTCAAATAATTCCACTTATTCATATAGGCAACCAGTTACTTCGCGTCGATCTAGAGTCTAGATCGACAATGCTTACGTTTGTAGTTGATAAAAAGCAAACCATGGAAGACCAAACAGGCAAAAAAAAACTTATTTTTCAGTGACGAAAATTTCAATGTATTATTAACGCTGAGGCTGGCCAGTACTAGATGGGTGACCATTTGTATGAGTTTGGTTTTTAATGTGTATGTGTGTGGGGGCCCAGGCTCCCCAAAATGGGGGGGGGGCAATTTAAAGCAGAATAAAAAAATTATTTCAGCGCGTTTGGTCCACCGTAGTCAAAAGGCGGCAAACGTTTTCAAACGGGATCGAAAAAATGATGCTATTTTTGACACAAAGGGCACAATATTTATCGACTTTTTTTGTATCGATTCTTCAAAGCATGCCCTGTTTAATAATGGTCATGCATTATTCGGCTCGCTAAAAAAAATTGTTAATTTATTTATCAAAGATTTTAAAATGGCTTTTTTCGTATAAATATTAATTTTTTTTTTTTTGCTTAACTTAAATTAATTATTTTACTTAACATATTCACCGAATTTCACACTTCAAAACTCAAAAGCGGGATAATTAAACACAATCGAAGTTCTGATATTCAGACGTCAAAATAAGGTATGCAAACAATTTTTTTTTTAAATCTATAATTCTGTCTCTTACAACAACACAATATGTTGTGTTCAGTTTCAGATGATTATTTTATGCATATTTGTACCCCCTCAAAACAAGGGGGGAGTTGTAAGCAAAAATATATATATATATATAAATATCGTTTATGAAAAATAAGTATACTGTTATAAAGTTCATTCTTCTCTTAATAATCGCTGAAAATTTCGTATTGATTGGATAATTATCTGATTTTTGGTAGATTTTTTAAAAAGACGGTCCGTCAAAAAGTACTTACCTGCCCCCCCCAGTTTTGGCTGTGCCTAATATATATATATATATATATATATATATATATATATATATATATATATATATATATATATGAATTTAAAAATGGATACAATCCGACGTTATGATGTGAAAAGGAAGCGGAAGACCGGAAGCTCGACGTTTCGCCCGAATTATACGGGCTTTTTGACTGACCACACCTCTTGAAAAAGCCCGCATAATTCGGGCGAAACGTCGAGCCTCCGGTCTTCCGCTTCCTTTTTACAGATATAGATATATATATAGGAGAACAATGGGAATGGAAAATGAAGTCACAAAAACTATATATTAGTAAATATAGATTGGTTCATTTATTCAATAAGGAAATACAAACAATTAGTTGCGGGATAGAAGAGACTCTTTATGCCAAGGCATTTCGAAGCCTAATGCTTCTCATCAGAAGAGTAGAGAATATGCTAGGTAACATAGTGGGGATGTGGCGTCTAGCGTGCGATTCATTAGGAACGAAACAGATCAATTAAAATTATAGAGGATGTTAGGGGGAAGTTTTATCAAATTCTAAATAAAGGAGCGTATTATATAGAGTGTAATGTAGAAAGGTGTATAGGGTCTTTATCATAGTCTTAAATGTGTGTAGTGTATGTTTTAGGGCTAAAGTGGAGGTATAGTGTGGATGCGTGGTAATTCTATTTTATCGGTGTGTAAGGTGTGTATTATCTATGGAGTGGCATTTTATTTTTTGACAGGTGCAAATGAGACGACAACAGCACTATGAAGTGGTGTATAATTTTGGGAGGGGTATTATGGTGATGATTTAAGGCAAAAGGGCGAATGGGTGTATTCTAAGCAGGGTTGAACAAGAGGGATTACATGGTATATAAACTCGATCACAAGGGCTATTCAATTTTTTGTTGTTTTGACGAAGACGTCGTAATATATATCTTGTATACGTCGTAATATACAGTAATTTAGTATATATACATATATATATATATATATGCATATATATATATACATATATATACATATATATATATATATGGAAGACCTCATCAGTTTGCCCTGTATTTAAGAATTCAGGTGATAAGTCATCTCCCTCTCAATACAGACCAATAAGTCTTCTCTGTGTTATGAGTAAGTTACTGGAATCAATATTAAATAGAGAAATAGTCAACCACCTCAGCAGAAACAACCTTCTTAGTGACACACAATATGGTTTCCGCTCTGCAAGATCTACCGCAGATGTGCTGACGGTTATATCCCACAGGATTAGTGAATCTCTTGACAAAGGCTTCCTTTCTAGGGCAATTGCTCTTGACATATCAAAGGCCTTTGACAAAGTATGGCATAAGGGTCTACTTCACAAGATTTCCAGCTACGGTATAACTGGAAATGTTTTCTCAATCATTAAATCATTTCTCTCCGATAGGCTCATAAGAGTAGTGGTAGATGGACAAAAATCGGAGGCCTGCAATATAAATGCTGGAGTCCCTCAGGGGTACAATCCTCGGCCCAACTCTCTTCCTGATCTACATCAATGACCTCCCTAAACACATACTTAAATCATTCGTTGACATCTATGCTGATGACACGACCATCTACGGCAACACATCAAAGGCTGTAAATGACGAAGTTCTCTCGGATTCTCTCTCCTCTGATCTCGAGCGCGTGGTTCAGTGGGGGAAGATGTGGCTAGTTACCTTTAATGCATCTAAAACCAAACTCCTATCCTTACATCATCAACGCTCTGATCCCCAGCTGGCATCAATTGTGATGGATGGCTCTCGTCTGGGTGAGGCCCCGTGTTTTGACAAGCTTCTGGGTTTGACCTTTACTCCTGATCTGAAATGGAACACGTACATCAAGTCTGTTGCCAAGGTCGCAGGAACGATGGTGGAATCCTTCTACCGCTCCAGAAGATATCTCACTACTGATTCAATTCTCTATCTATATAAAAGCCAAGTACGGCCAAGGATGGAATACTGTTGCCATATCTGGGCAGGAGCTGCCAAAAACAGCCTATCCTGCCTTGACAGAGTACAAAATAGACTTCGTGGTTTAGTGGGGGATGCCCTTTTCTCTACCCTGCAACCCCTCTCCCACAGAAGAGACGTTGCGAGCCTATCCTTGTTTTATCGTTATTTTCATGGCAGGTGCTCGTCTGAACTCCAATCCCTGGTCCCCCCTCGCCAAACTTTCACGAAAATCACCCGTCTAGCTGAATCCACTGTGAAAAATTTCCCCCACTCTATATCTGTGCCTAAATCAAAACGCGGATTTCATGAGCAAATCTTCTTTCTTAGAACTGCACGCCTGTGGAACTCTGTTCCGTCTGCCTGCTTCCCTCCGGACTACAACTTGGATTTCTTCAAGTCTAATGTTAACAAATTCCTAATGAACCGCCCCCCTAATTAAACACTTCATAAAATCTCCTCACTAACGTGATTTACTTGCAATAACCCTTATCCCTGATAAGTGGTGATCACTGTGTAAAAAAAAAAAATATGCATATATATATATATATATATATATATATATATATATATATATATATATATATATATGAAATAAAATGGAGGTGGAAGGACCTGGATACTCAACGTTTCGCCCGATTTATGCGGGCTTCTTCAAGAGGGATGGTCATTGAAGAAGCCCGCATAAATCGGGCGAAACGTTGAGTATCCAGGTCCTTCCACCTCCATTTTATTTCATATCGTCGGATTTAATCCAGCTCAACAATCATATATATATATATATATATATATATATATATATATATATATATATATATATATATATATATATATATAACATTACTGTATATTACGACGTATACAAGATATATATTACGACGTCCTCGTCAACACAACAAAAAATTGAATAGCCCTTGTGATCGAGTTTATATACTATTAAACACTGCGTGTACATTAGTGGTGTTTCAAACCGACGCATTTCATATACATGTATATATTGCAGAGTTTAGCTCCCAAATATTTGCATCTTTTCTATTTAGATTTCTCATGAGCCCCCCTCCCCCCAAAAAAAGCAAATTAAAAATATAGGAAAGTTTATTTGTAAATTTTTTTTTCTCCATATGATTTGGCGATGTTTATCTGTTTTCTGGTATTATGATAATGAATATTACAAATAATATTGCCGCCTACAAATAGTTTTTAAGCAATAACGTTATGCTTTCCGACACCTAGCCAAACTACACACGTGCGCGCGCTGTTTGGCTTATGGCAATGCTATTTGTTATTCGTTTACCCGAAAACCTATAAATGTCGTCAAATTAAGGTGAATGTGAAAGGCGGTTAGAAATAAAAAAAACCCCAAAAAACAATTTAACTGGTTTCAATCTTGCAAATTATCTTTATTAATGCTATATAGAAAATATGGGTATATTCTAGATGTTAACATTGGACTAAATTGAACAGGTTAGCTACCTAATTTTTGCATTTTTTAAAATTATGCCGGAAAACATTGCCGAAGTTTATTGAACTAAATAAAACGAACTTATTTTTTGCCAAGAATTTTATTTCTGAAACATATTTTTTTTTTAATAAAATCCCGTTATTTATTTTTTTTCGGAACAAATCGTAATAAAAAAGACGTGATTATTTGGAAGCTAAGCTCTTTAATATATAAATATATATGAAACGCTACTCTTGTTCTGCAGTTGATTTCGTGACGTTTTAAAGAATACGAGAAATAGGGAAGGAGATGGAGGTAAAAAGAATAGAATTGTCGAATCTATTTATGCTATATTTAAAATCAACTTACTAGATATAATGTATACATTTCTGAACGGGAAAAAATCTATTATTAAATAAAACAATCAAATAAAAATATAGATTAAAAACTGGAATAAATATAAATGATATTAAGGTTTGCCTACTATAAAACACACAATACATATCGCAATTAAACAACTTATCTGCTGAAAGCTTCTGTTTATAATGCAACATATTAAAGATATTCTTCCCAAAACTCCACTAGGAAAAGTTTCCAGATAAAATACACGATTAAACCCAGATCTTCAACTTCCAACGTAGAGCCTCACAACCATGTTTACTCCTCCAACATCAGGGGTCTAGTTCCTAACTTCCATAGGCTGGAACCCAATTATAGGAGACTAAACCAGACCTATTATTAAGAGAAACTGGCATTATTGAACTCTATAAGAGTGTGGAATTAAAGGATACTCTAACTTAAGATCCAAATCTGACTCCTAAGACCGCCATGAGCATGAAATAATTAAAGATGGCTTTCCATGTGATAGAGACTTCTCCAGAGAAGATCCAAAATTACCCTATATGTGCTACCGGATTGCACTTGCTCACACTACTGCGTTTATATTTGCCCTCTATCGCCCCCACAACATCGTAGTTCCTATCTTTAAGAGCATATCTGAGAAAATTGAGCACATCCTGTCTGTCAGCTAACCTTAACGTCTGTGGAGATTTCAATGTTCACAATGTGAAATATTTAACCCACTCAAACAAGAAAGATGATGAGGGGAGGTTCTGTCACGATTTCTCCATTGCTTACAACCTCACTCCGATTGTTCACGAAATCACTCTTGTACCCGACACAGACGGTTAGTATCCTCACAATTAGCCCTGAGCTATGTTCATCTTCCGTTTTGTCCCCACTGGGATCTTCTGACCAGCCTTTTATATCAGTTAAGATAAAAACAAAATGTAATAAGTCCTCTTTATCGTACAGTATATCGATACTCTATGGCTGACTGGGATATCTTCCGTACATTTATATTAGATTTATCTCTGCGTTTCATGTTTAAAAAGGATGTGTCCTCTATAGTTTCAGATCTGACGGAATGATTTATTGTAAGTATAGACTGTTTCATACCCTCGAAAAAATTCCAACAAAAAGCTGACAGCCAGTCGTGGTTCTCACCGAAATATGCTGCTGTCATTGCGCACAGAAATTACCTTTTCCATTGCTTCCAACATAACAGCTGTACTGAGACTAAAGCCCCTTTCAGGACTTCCAGCAACCACTGTAAAAAAATAAAAGTGAAGAACGCAAGAGAGTTGTATGCTCAGTCCGTCAAGTCCAAAGTGGCTGAACAGCGGCTTGGTTCCCACCATTTTTGGCAAATAGTAAACAGGATCCTGAACAGAAGCGTGTGCTCTATCACAACTATCATCAATGAACATGAGGTCATCTCGTCAGCATCAGACAAAGCCAAAATCTTTGCCAAAGACTTGGCAGTTAATTTTACCCTATGCGACCAATGCTGCCAACCCCGTATTTCCTCCTGTATAAGAAAACACGCTATGCGATATACAAATATCTGTGCGTGATGTTGCAAAGCTAATAAAAAATCTTGATTCCAGTAAAGCAACTGGCCTTGACGTCATTCCAATTATAGTGCTGAAAAAGCTTCAATCAAAACGAGCTTCCATACTTACAAAGCTGTTTAAGCGTTGTCTTATGAAGAATTACTTCCCAACACTCTAGAAAATCTCACCAGTGTACCCTGTATTTAAGAATTCAGGTAATAGGTCATCTCCCTCTCAGAACAGACCAATAAGTCTCCTGTGCGTCATGATTAAGTTACGTGAATTTGTGTTAAATAGAGAAGTCATCAACAAACTCAGCAAAAATAAACTTCTTAGTGACATACAATATGGTTTCCGTTCTGCTAGATCTACAGCAGGTGTGCTTACGGTTATATCCTATAGGATTAGCTAATCTCTCGACAGAGGCTTCCTTTCTAGGGCAATTGCTCTTGACATATCAAAGGCCTTTGACAGAGTATGGCATAAAGCTCTGGTTTACAAGATCTCCAGCTATGGTATAGCTGGAAATGTCTTCTCAATTATTAAATCATTTCTTTCTGATAGGTTCATAAGAGTAGTGGTTGAGAGGCAGAAATCAGAAGCTCATAGTATTCATGCTGGAGTCTCTCAGAGGTCCATCCTGGGTCCAACTCTCTTCCTGATCTATATTAATGATCTTCCAAATCACATCCTGAGATCATTTGTAGACATTTATGCAGACGGCTCTACAATCTGCGGCAACACATTAAAAGCCATATATGGACGTTCTCTGTTTCCCTCTCTCCTGATCTTGCGCATGTGATAAAATGGGGAAAGAGGTGACTGGTTACTTTTAATGCATCTGAAACCAAGCTTTTATCATTACATCATCAACGCTGTGATCATCATCTGGCATTAATTAAAATGTATGGCTCTCGTATTGGGGGGGGGCGGCCATGCTTTGACAAGCTTCTGGGATATACATGTATATTTGTGTGCGTGTCTATATGTGTGTGTATATATGTATGCATATGTATGTGTATATATGGAAAGAAAATGAAAGCAAAAATAACTACTATTTGATAAGCTTCAATAAATATCCAGTCCTATATAACTAGAAAAAGTCAACGTTAATTTCAAGAGAAAAATCATAATTAAAAATGTAATAAATAAATAATCGAACGAAAAACGCCATGTTTTATTGATAAACAATATGACCCAATTCAGTTAAACTTTTTTTTAAATGGATTGAATAAAAATTTTGTTAATATCATCATCTGACATCTTATTATTGGCTTCCCCTCTTTCTTCTCCTTTTTCCTCTTAGTGTATTCATAACCCCTCTATATCTTTATAATACCCCTCCCTTCTTATCACTCTCTCTAACTTTTCCCTAAAACTATCTTTAAATCCCCTTATTTTACAGAAATTTGATTTTTGTAATTAATTTAAATCCATAAGAACTGAAGCTTTGCTTCACACCAGTCATGGTATATTTTCTCTCTTCCAAATTTGAAAATGGTATTGAACATTTTTAATTTTTTGCATTTTAATTTTTCTTGCCTGATGAGATCAAATATGATTGAAACGATCTGCACATCCTGATATGACTGTATTTACATAAAGAATAAAAAAATATAATTTCCTCTCTTTGATTGAGCACTATCAACGATCCTTGTTGAAATCCAATATTGTTAATTTTTGGATATCTTTAAATCTGAAATAAATACACGCTCTTGTTGCAGTTGAGCACTTTCAAACGTTGGATCGTAATTAGTAAATGTGAAAAAAATAACTTCCACTCCTCTTTAAAGAATATACTTATCATAAAAACTGGAACTACTTAATCACTCTTACCTCGGATATATCAGAGGATGAAACTGAAATTATAAACAGATGCATAACAATTGTACTACGAAGCAACGGATATCAGTGAGTAAAAAAAAAAGATCAGGTTGGCTTTTCTGACGTTTCTATGGGGTTCCCTGGATTCAGCCGAAGTGGCTGACCTAGTATGATTATATATCTTGTATAATTTAACTAAAGACATTAAAATAGAAGATATAGGTTTGTACAAAGATTATGGTCTTATGATAAAAAAAGACTCGAACGGGCCTAAATGTGAAAAAATGAAAAATAATCCGCAAGGAGCTTTGAAAAAAAAATTAACAAATTTAAATGTAGAAATAGTTTTAAATGCCAAAACTGTTAATTTTTTTTATTTAACTCCAGATTAAAAAAAAAAATCTATGCACCCTATAAAAAAGATAATACTGACCCCATATATATACACCCAAATTCAAACCATCCAAAATCTATAATTAAACACATTTCAAATTCTATCAGAAGAAGAATAAGTAGTAATTCCTCTAATGTTTTAATGTTTACTACTCAGGACTTAAAGACAGTGATTACAAAAATATAAAACTAAAATACATCCAATAGTAAAACTTTCAAAAATAAAAAGAAAAGGTAATTATATGGTTCAACCCCCCCCGTTCAATTTAACTGTCAAAACAAACCTTGGAAACAATTCCTTAGTCTAATAAAACAACACTTCCCACCCAATAATATCCTCAATAAAATATTTAATAAAAATACGATATAATTCAGCGTAGCTCTAGCGAAAATTTAGAAAAAAATGTTAAGAAACATAACATTAGGATTTTAAACAATACATTTCTACAGCGTCGAATGGTTCAGGGTTGTCTGATGAAGTCTCATCGACTGAAACAGATGGTTGTTTGTAGCGACCATATGTAACTGTTTACCTTCTAACAAATAATAAAAATATTTCAAGCCTGCATATATATATATATATATATATATATATATATATATATATATATATATATATATATATATATATATATATATCCAGGCTTGAAATATATATATATATATATATATACACTTGTGCCCGATATTATTCATACCCCTCGGATCTTTGAGATTTCTATGAGAATATTGCTCAAACCAGAAGGTAGACAATATTAAAGGGATTTCAAACAATAAATCAAGCATAAGCATTTAATTTAAACTCAACAAATAAATAAATTATGCAAGTTTGAAACATTATACAAAGAAAAACAATAATGGCACTAGTTCAAAATTATTCATACCTCTCTTACTAATAGTCAATAGCATGCCCTTTATTCTTAATAACTGCCTGTAACCGTTTTGGATATTTATCAACAAGGGTTTTACAAGCATCAACACTGATTTTTGACCATTCTTCAATGCAGTAGTTCTCCAAATCCCTCAAATTTCTAGGTTTCCGCTTTTTAACCTCAGTTTTCAATATGTGCCAGAGGTTTTCGATAGGGTTCAGGTCAGGACTCTGGCTAGGCCATTCCAAAACATTAATTTGATTATCCTCAAACTATTTCTTGACTATTTTGGCAGTATGTTTTGGATCATTATCCTGTTGAAGGCCCCAGTTTGGTCCTAAATGGAGCTTCTCCGCATCCTGTCTAATGTTTTTCTGGAGTATCTCCAAATATTGCTCCTTCTTCATGGTTCCATCTATCTTGACAAAACTACCTGGACCACTAGCCGAAAAGGAGCCCCAAAACATTAGGCTACCACCACCATGTTTCACCGTGGGTATGGTGTTCTTTGGGTTGTAAGCTTCTCCTTTCTTCCTCCAAACGTAAGAAGCATCCATATGGCCAAACAATTCAATTTTTGTTTCGTCAGTCCACAAAATACTTGAGTAAACGGACTCTGGAGAATTCACATGGGTCCTAGCAAACTTTAGACGTGCTGCAAGGTGTTTTCCGGTGTGCAATGGAGTCCTTCTTGGTCTTCTTCCTTTCAGACCATTTTCATGCAGAGTCCTTTGCAATGTTTGTCTTGATATTTTTATGCCAGAAGACTCCAGATTTTCTAAAATGTCCTTAGTATTGGTGGTTGGATTTGCATTAACACTTCTTACAATATTCCTGGTGGCTCTAGCAGACAGTTTCCTTTTCCTTCCTCTACCAATGAAGTTGTTTGTTGTGTGGTGGCTCTGGAATTTTTTGATGATGCTCTGTACTGTTGCTGTAGGGACCTCAAATTTCTTGGAAATTGACTTGTAACCTAAACCATCCTTATGTGAATTCACAATTTTAGTCCTAAGATCATTACTAAGCTCTTTTTTCTTCCCCATTCTAATAATTTTTATTCTTTTATTGGTTTTCAGTTGATATCATTTTAATTTCTGAAAAATGCAAAAAACGAAATGAAATTAATCAAAGGTTGTATAAAAGCATTCAAAATAATAATCAAACAGGAAACAAACAGTCAGAAACTCGATTAATACTGAAAAAATAAGGGGGTATGATTATTTTTGAATATTGCAGATTTTATAAATAGCTGTATATTTCTTTTATTACAAGTATCCCGAGATTTTAAAATGAGGAAAATGATCAGAAGAGGTTTATTAAGAATATGTATCAATATGGACGTAAACAATAAATTCTTACAAAGTTACACCTAATAAACTCAATTTTCAAAGGGGGGTATGAATAATATCGGGCACAAGTGTATATTTATTTATTATTTTTAAAGATAGTAATCTACGGACACGCGTGTTTCGTAGCCCTACTCCTCTTCAGCGGAGCTTGACTGTTGTTGGGATTCGAACCCCGGACGTTATGTATTTCAGTCCAGCACCCTAACCCATTATGCTATGATGCCATAGACGATTTACTGCTTAGTTTTTTTTTTATCGTTTATCTGTTTACGTGGATTTTGTTGTTGATTTTTTAAACGATATTAAGGTTAACATCTCCGCCTCGGAGCTCCGGTGTTTTTCTTAGAAAGTCGCCCATTTTTTATTGTCTAAAAAGTTACTAAAAGCTTTTGAACTTAAATTAGATTCTTTATTTTCGGTGATATCTTTCTGTAATTTTAAAACATTCTGACCAAGGCATTGGGATCTTTTTAAATGCAAAATTCAAACAATCTTTATTCATGAAAAATAATGCCTTTTAAGTGTTGTCCATTTTCAGCTTCGCATATTTGTGCTCTTTCCTAAACATTATTCATGACAGATTGCAGAATCTCTGGATTACGATTTTCTTCCCTTATTTCGTTCCTGATGTTTTTTTTTCAATTCTTGCAGGGTTTGGGGTTTGTTAACATAGACTCTTTCTTTAAGATATCGCCACAAGAAAAAGGCGAAGCTAGTCAAGTCTGGGGAACGTGGTGGCCATTTGACATTGCTCTTGATAAGCTCTTTGAGTAAAAACAAATGACCCCTGATTTTTTGTTCACAACTTGCGTAGATTTTTCAATGCTGTAGTTATCTGTAATTAATTTCTAAAATATTATCCGTAAAATATCTTAAATAATCATTACTGATAAAATGACAAGATTTTGAACCCTTCAGTGACTTTTTGGACACCCTGTATATATTTTTGCATAAACGTCAATAAGCGTGCGGCAGTCATTTGGACAATAGCGTAGTAATCGTTGGTAGAGAAAATTTGGTATAATTTGATTACTTAAGGAGACGGCCCAACCAGAACTTGTTTACATTAGACTTGATGACACCCATATTTTAGTTAGTGGAAAACAAGCAAGCGGAACAAAGTTCCATAGGTTCTAGAAAAAGATCTTTGTTCATGGAATCCACGTTTAGGTTAATGTAGAGATAGAGAGTGGGGAACTTATTGATATTGGTTTCAGACGAATTCTCTTGTGAAAGTTGGACAAGGGAGAACATAGACTGGAGCTCAAACAAACACTTGCTATGAAAATAACGATAGAGCTGAAACAGACTAGTAACGTCTATTCTGTAGGAAAGGCATCGCAGAAAAGAGAAAAAGGTATCATCTACTAGATTTCGAAGTCGGTTTTGAACTCTGTCATATAACAGCTCTCCAGATGTGGCAAGAGTACTCTATCCTAGGACGTACTTTTCTCTTTTACAAGTAGAGTGAAATATATACTGGAGCAGTAGAATGATCCAACTATTTTGCCAGCGATATTGGCAACGGAGTTGATGTATGTGTTCTATTTCAGATCAGCAGTAAATATTAAAGCTTTGGTATTTTAGGCATAATTTAGATTGTTTGGACAACTACAACGGGGGATGGTAGCGTGTTCTTGTTCCCTTAGCCATGACTGGGTAGAAGTTTTACGTAATTCGCAATTGCATCGTTGAGTGTCCCGTCACTGATGATTGAACATTCAACCTTCAGAAGACTGTAAGTTATAAGTGAATTTTTTACAAAGTACTTTATCCATTGCGTCTCGAGTCCTTGGTGACAGAACGAAAGCATGCTATTCCGTGTTTATTCCCAAGTTCCAGAGAAAAATTCCCGAGTTCGAGAGAAAGATTCTCGATTTTGACAAGATTCACCTGAAGAAAGTCGGAGGTTACATCGACCAAAACGTTGTGAAAATAAAAGCTACATCGAGAACAGTAACCCGAAGAATCCAAATAATACGAATAATCAATCCTGCTGTCTAATGTTCAAAAACATAAGGTATTTCAATGTTATAAAAAACGGTGGGCAAGTGTTTAAATGGACATTTGATGAGGTCGTTTATGAGCACCGATCCCATGGGCTGGAGGTTAGAACTGCCGACTATCAAGTTGATGGTTGTAGGTTCAATTCCTGGATAGGGATGGGTACTAGTCTAGCCGCACTGATGATCTGTTATGCAGCGAAACAGTACTATGTGGATGACTATATTTTAAGCCCCTCCTTGGGTAGAGCATTGTCGTAAAATGATTTTACTCACTGCTTAATTAACGATTATGCGAAGATCTTTGTAAATAAGCAAGCAGATCGAGCACTATAAAAGCAGTGGGGAAGTGCCTATATGAATTGACATTTGGTGGGGTCGTTTACGGACACCGATCCTTTTGGGTTGGAGGTTAGAACTGCCGACTATCAACTAGATGTTTGTAGGGTCAATTCCTGGTTAGGGATGGGGATTAGTCTAGCACTGATGCGCTATGATACAGCGAAACAGTACTGTATGTGAATGACTATATATATATATATATATATATATATATATGTTTGTGTGTGTGTGTGTTTGTGTGTGTGGGCGTGTGTGTGTTTGTTTTATTTCAAGTAAACTATTTAAACAGTTATGACAATGCTACTGTTTCGATCACTTAATGACCCCATCAGGTAATCTAAATTTCCGTTTTACATCGGAACAAAATTCTTTTAATTAAAGGATTGTGTTCAGATGTAAACCAGATTTTTAGGTTACCTGAAGAGGTCATTATTTGACTTAAACAGTAGCATTGTTATTGTCGTAACCATCTAAATCATTTACTTGAAATTAAATAAACACACACACACACACGTTTTCAACTCTTTTTCAAAGTGTTTTTAAGATGTTTTATTAACTACTTGTTATTATATATATATATATATATATATATATATATATATATATATATTAACTTTTTCGAATACAATTAATTGAATAGCTGAAACAAAACTTCCCGTTTTAATAGATGTTTATTTATTATTGCATTTCGCTACGTTTGTTTGTTAATTTGCTTCGAGGCGCATGCGCACATGAAATATGCATTTTCCAGTTCTTCTAATCGGCCATTTTGATTTGAAAAATGTTCAATCCATTTTTCCCGTGGGAAACCCAACTGTGTTGCAACGTTCATAACAAACGAATTTGTTGTTCCTTCAGTAGTTGCTTATCTTGTCCTTCATTGCCCGGCCGGAAGTTTACAAAATCATCCGATTGTTCAGTGGACGATGAATGGCGGAAAAAAAAGAAGCTTTCCTCCAAAAATGTCCTACGAACCGGAAGGGTTCACTAAGAATTATCTGTCTGTGGTAATCAACCTGAAAATGGAAAGTAAACTCTTCCAATTCCGTCGGTTTCATAATCTGTAAATTTAAATCTTTATTTTTTTATTTTTTAGTATGCTTTGTGGTCTCTTAAATTGATAAAGCCGAATTCTCAAACTATAAGAATACTTGTTTCTCAGAATAAAATTCAGTGATTTAAACATGGTTGATTTGATTTTTGTCTGAATTCTAACTGTACACAAAGTTTAGGTAACGTTCACACTTACCGGTTTAAGAAATAAAATGAAGATCAGAATAGATTATTCTGTAAAAAACAGAAATTATTTGGAAGTAAAACAGAATAAGAAACCGGCACATTATTCAATTTTACATTTTTTTGTTTTTAATTTATATTTTTATTTATATTATACACCATAATAAGTTTTATTTAATTTAAGATTATTATGCAAAATACATAGAGGGTTTTTAAAATATTCTGTACTTCCATTTAACAATTTAATAAAAAGATACAGTAAACTCCTAACAATTTACTAAAAATATACCACAAACATTTAACAATTTTAATAAAAATATACCATAAACACTTAACAATTTTAATAAAATATACCATAAGCACCCAACAATTTTAATAAAAATATACAATATATACTTAACAATTTACTAAAAATATACTGTAAACATTTAACAATTTTAATAAAACTATACCATAAACACCTAACAATTTAATAAAATACCGTAAACATTGAAATTATCCTGAGACAACTAACTCCAGGGTACGACAGCAGCATTTTTGGCACCAACACAGAATTTCTCCATGAAATAGAAAATATTTTATTCAAAATGAATTTTTATTTTATTTTATTACGAAAAGTCTTCTAATAATTATAATTATATTAATTCAACTTTAAATCTTTATTTGAAATATTTAATCTTCAATATTTCAAAAAATATTTCGCAAAAAAAGGATATAAGAAAATATGGCGCTAGTGTATTAGAGGAGCACAAACTGATTAGATTTTCAAATTAAATTCAATGTTTGGTGGAATTCATTCATTGAATAAAGTGTTTACGGTATCTTTTATTAAATTGTCAGGTATTTATGGTATCTTTTTGTAAGGTATTTACGGTATATTTTATTAAATTGTTAGGTATTTACGGTATATTTTATTAAATTGTTAGGTATTTACGGTATATTTTATTAAATTTAAGGTATTTACGGTATATTTTATTAAATTGTAAGGTATTTACGGTATATTTTAGTAAATTATTAGGTGTTTACGATATTTTTATTAAATTGTTAGGTATTTACGGTATACTTTATTAAATTGTTAGGTGTTTACGGTATATTTTATTAAATTGTTAGGTGTTTACGATATTTTTATTAAATTGTTAGGTGTTTACGATATTTTTATTAAATTGTTAGGTGTTTACGGTATATTTTATTAAATTTTTAGGTGTTTACGATATTTTTATTAAATTGTTAGGTGTTTACGATATTTTTATTAAATTGTTAGGTGTTTACGGTATATTTTATTAAATTGTTAGGTGTTTACGGTATATTTTATTAAATTGTTAGGTGTTTACGATATTTTTATTAAATTGTTAGGTGTTTACGATATTTTTATTAAATTGTTAGGTGTTTACGGTATATTTTATTAAATTGTTAGGTGTTTACGATATTTTTCGTATTCATGATACTATGCACATAATCTTGTATTTTCTAGCTGCGTTTTAGCAACTTTATTAAACGTTTTGATTTATTGTTAGACGAGTTAGACTGCTCGGTAGTGCTCATGGAGATGGGGTCTCAGGGTCGTCTTCCTCGTAGGTCAAAGCCATTCGATAACCTGCACGATTGCATAAAGAACAGCAACTCAGCGTTTGCAGACGAAGTCAGGGAAGGTTTGATCTAAAAAAGCGCACAAAGAAGTGTTCCATTTTCACTCGATTAATTTGCGGGCTTGGTTTTGATTTCTCACATGCAAAAACAGAGGCAAGAGGACGACAAATCCTGATGCTGACCCCCCTCTGGATTTCCACCAAGCATCTTTTTGTCAGCTAGCTCTAACACTATTCTAAAGCCACTTTTTGCCTATCTATAGAGTATTATTGTCACATTTGGGCTGGTGCATTAACCACGAGTCAATCCCTTTTAGACTCCCCCCCATTTTCAGTCTAATAGATCCCACACTATCAACTAAGTTCCAACCGCTGTCATATCATCGCAATTTTTTGATGGCCTTGAGGTCGAAAAATGGAGCAAAAGGTGGTTTCATGGCTTGGTTCGAAGATCATAACCGGCAGGAATTGTTACTCTACACTGATGATTGCGTAAGCATAAAACACTAGTGTCTGCAGGTAAAAATGAAAAATTATTATTTATTTATAATTATCAAATCTCTTTAAGATTACTTAAGGGTGGACACTGTCTGCGGAGTTACAACTAAGGCATTCGACTAACGTTCATGCAATGTTCACGACTTCTGCTTGTGCGAACACTCTAGGTTGTTAAATATATTCGCCCAAATTCGGTGTTTGATCTTAATTTCCTTCATTCCTGTGTTTGGTGGCTCTGAGGTAGAGGCTCGGCAAATAAAAGGTGTCTTCATGACTGGGTTCGAATCTTATAACCGGCAGGAATTATTACTCTACACTGATGATTGCGCAAGTATGAAACACTATTGTCTAGGTGAAAATGAATAATTATATATGGCAATTGCTCTGTCTTAACAGGCGCTAGCCATCTTATCCCTGCTCAAAGATTCCCGAGTTCAGCAAGATGCAGTAATGAAGGTCAGCCAAAAACATTTTGAGTATAACATTTCCGATGAGAACAGCAAATAAAGATTCATAAGAACGGCTTAGGACACTTTTTTTTTTATTAAAGTCAGACTTGATAATAACAATGTTGTATCGCCTAGGGAAGAAATGTTGTGGAAAATTGTTCCACAGAAAGAAAGTACTTAAAAGATAATAAACAAATTGTGGAAGAAAATGAATTCTTTAGAACGGAATTCTTTGCAATGGTGATAAATCAAAGAGATTTTGTAAAACTTTTACAATGAATGAGAATGAATGAAAGAGAGAGTAAAGCTCGGTCAAGCACCTTCCATTGCTTAACTATTGACAGCGTACCTTTGATGTGAGTCACTATCTGAAAAAGTTTATTTTGTGCTTCAATTGTAAATACAAACTATCAATTATCATTTGAAACTACAAGATGCCTTCAATAAGTTTCCAGACGTTTTTCCTATATGCAATTTTATTAAAAGTACAAACATGAAACTCTAGTCCTCTTCGAAGTAATCTCCTCCGGTTGCAGTGCACTTGTTATACCGTCCCAACAACTTTTGGAATGTCCCATGGAAGTCTTATTGTGATAACGTGTCAATTACTCTCGCCACAGCCTCTTTCATCTCTTCAATTGCATAACGACAGCCTATAAAGTTTTCTCTGAGCTTTGGGAATAACCAAAAGTCGCAGGGAGCAAGGTCTGGACTATAAGGAGGGTGAAGAACTATCGCGATTCCCATCTTGGTTAAATAGTCTGTGACATGGATAGAGTTGTAGACCGGTGCATTCATGTAAATCTTCTGCATCTTCAGTTCCTCACGAATAATTGTGTGTACAGTTCCTACACTAACATCAAACTATGCACTTATTGTCTCTATAGACACATAACGGTTCTTATCTATGAAATTCTTTATTTGGCCAATCAACTCTGGTGTTCTGACTTCCTTATTCCTACCTCACCTTTCATCATTCCTCACAGAGTCCTTGCCTACCTGGAATCTTTTATGCTACTCAAAATGCTACTCAAAAAACGATGCTCGATTCATGCAAGATGGTCTAAAGGCAGTCTGAAGCATTACACACGTTTTTGCATCATTTTTTCCAAGTTTAAAACATAACTTTATTGCATATCGTCCTTCTAAAGTGTCCTCATGTCCAGATGGCATTTTTGAAATTCACCAGCTGTGACAATCAGGCTTTAGTAGAGTGTATTCCAATTTCTGCTGTAGCTGTTCATTTGAACCTGAAATCATGAAAATTGGTCAGTCATCTCATAAGATGTAGAGTACTAACATACTGTTTTCAAGAGTCTACGACAATTTTAAATGCATGTAAAAGAATAATCTGGAAACATTGAAGGTACCTCGTCTATCTTTTATCGTGTTTAGCTTTTAAACACTTTTAAAATGCATTATCAATGAGTTCCAGATTGTGTTCAGTATGTATCACGATCCTGTTTTCAACGTGTTCTCTCTCTCTCTAAAAGATCAGAACCTGACGACGCCCGAGACAGTGTCAGGTAAGTATTTAGAAAATAAGTAATAGGTTCGAATATAGGGTTGATATGTGGATGCTTTCGTTTTGTAGTCTAATATTTTCCCTTTTATTTAAAAAAAAGAAAAGAAACGCAGAACATCTGGCTACAAGTCAAAACACAATCAGCGAAACTCGTACTTAGCGGATCCATCTTCTTTCACAAAACGCTTCTTTCATTTTAGATTTTAGTACCGTACTCGTTGAAGACATTGTAATGGTTTCTTTGCAATCGACAGGAGTTTATTTATTTATTTTTGCTAGTCCAGTTTTCTTAGGTTTCGTTTTTGTTTTCTTTCTTTTCGTGTTTATTTGTTGATGTTCCGCTGTTGAGAGATGAGACATTCTCTCTAAACTCATAAGTAGAGAAGTACGATTATTATGAAGAAAAAGGTGAGGAAGCAAAGGAGAGAGGGGAGATAGAAAGAGAGAGGGAAGAATCAGACGACAGAGATAAAGGGGGGAAGAGGGAGACATAAAAGACATGATAAAGAAGAGAAAAAGGGAGAAAGTGATGGAGGAGGGGGAGAGAGGAAGGATAGAGAGAAAGGAGAGAAAAAGAAAGAAAAAGGAAGGGGAAATAGAGAGAGAGGAGAAGGAGAGGGGAAAGAGACGGGGGAGGGAAAGATAAAGGATATGATGAAGAAGAAAAAAGAAAAAAAGTGAGGGAGAGAAAGGGGAAGAGGGGAGAGAAGGGCAAGATAAAAGAGAGAGAGAGAGAGAGAGAGAGAGAGAGAGAGAGAGAGAGAGGGTGAGAAAGATAGGGGAAATAGAAATTGGAGAGAAGGAGAGATAGAGGATATAATAAAGAAGACAAAGGAAAATGAAAGAGAGAGAGCGAGGAGAGTTAGAGAGAGAAGGGAGAAAGAAAGAGAAAAATAGAAAAGGAGAGAGTGAAGGACAGATAGAGAGAAAGCGAGAGGAAGAACAGGAATGGCGGATAGATTACAAAAAACAATGAGTAAGACCAATGCGTTCGGAATAGAAAAAAATTAACAAAGAAAATAATGCGGCTATGAGGCAAAAAGGAGGGAAGCAAGAAAATGAGAAGAGATTGATGAAAAGGGGAAGATAATGAGAGAAGAGGAGAAAAAGAAAGAGAATAAAGGAGAGGATGGAGTTTTATTTTTTATCTTGCATTTTTCGTTTTGGCTTGTTCTTACTAGCTGACAAACACGACCTATGAAGGCCCAGAAGGAAAACAAAAAAGTGGAAAGAAATGAAAAAAGGACAAGTTGAAAGGAAAACATACGTTTAAAGAAAGGGAAAGGGAGAGAGAAGAATAAAACGAAAAAAACAAAAACAAAACACAGACAACAAAAGAAATACAAGAGAAAATAAAAATATGAAAATACTATAAGAGGATAAACAAAGATAAATGAAAGAATCGAAGACAATTTTTGTATGAATACCCTTTACGTAAAATTCAAATGTTTAGACTCAAAATTGGCTGAATAGTTTACGAGAGACCGCAAATGTAAAACATTTTGAACTTTTACCCCTTGGCAGTTAAATTCTCGGCCAAAAACCGATTAAAAAGCTTTCCTTATGTCTGAATACCCTATATGTTAAATTTCAATTATTTAGACCGAAGATTGGTTAAGTAATTTGGTAGAGACCGCAGAGGTCAATTTTTTAAAAAATTTAACCCCAATTATGGCTTTTTAACATTTATTGTTTTGGACTCAGATCAAATTATAAAGTTAGATCCATGTCCAAGTAACCTATATCTAAAATTTCAAGTGTTTAGACGCAAAATTGGCGGAGGAGTTCGGTAGAGTTTTCAAAGGTCAAATCGTTGAACTTTGACCCCTTAACAGCAAAATTTCCGAAATCTCAATACCTCTTATGCAAAATTTCGAGTCTGTAGACCGAAAATGGACAAAGTTATATTGTAGGGAAATGTACACAGACAGACAGACACACACACACACACACACACACACACACACACACACACACACACATTTTCACTTTTATAGACATATAGATATATACTGTTTTTTTTTTCACCCCGGAAAAGACACCGCGCAATGTGTAAGGGGCTACTTTTTGGGACCAGATTTGTAGGGAGTTGGGCAGCAAGATTACTGTTCACATTACACTTGAATTTTTACATGTCAGTGCAGTAAGGGAAACAGGAACCTGGGAGAGAATTCTAAAATCTACTACTTCGAGGGAACGAAACATTTTTTGTGAACGAAACTATTTTGCGCTTCGTGGCTCACCTAAAACACTTGACACCCTGCACTGATGATTCCTGAAAGGATGAAACACTAGTATCTGTAGGTATTTAATAATTATTATGGTAAATAATTATATACCGTACTTTGGGGTAATTGCACAAACTAAAAAAAGTGCTCTTTATATGCGTGGTTGCCAAAAGAGCATTTGTAGCTACTTGGCGCAATTACCCGAAACTACGGTATATATATATATATATATATATATATATATATATATATATATATATATATATATATATATATATATCTTTCTCTCTTTATATATATATATATAAAGAAAGAAAGAGAGAAAAGGAAAATGCTAAAAAAGAAGAAAAAAGAGTAGAAAAGAAAAAGAATAATGGTAACATCTACGAAGCAAGTTTGAACGGATGAAGAGATTTAATGAAACCAGCGAAAGGGAGAAGAAATGAAGCAATGAAGAAAAGGGGGAAAATATGAAAAGAAAAAGAAAAAGGTTGAGAGCAATAGAAAAAGAAGAAAAGAATGGTGGGAAAGAGAGTTAAATACAAATAAAGAAAGACAAATAGAAGCAAAACATTATTAGGAATAAAAAGACAAAGAAATAAAAAAGAATGGGAAACAGACGTAACGTGGGTATCGTCGAAGGAACAAACAAATCCGGCCGACATTTTTCGGTTTACAAAAAAGGCATTTATTACCGTTACTTTCCAAATAATGCCTGCTTCTTGTTTTTTTTTTGTTTTTTTTATTTGTTTTTTATTTGTTTTTTTTTTGCTTTGTTTTGTTGATTTTTTGTTTTGTTTTTTTATTTTGTTTTCTTTTACTGTTCATTGCGTCTTTCATGAGATTAACAAAACCCATTGTCTCGACACCAGCTTAAAAGTCTCTCGCCACAACCACGGGGCGACACGTCTATCTCTCGGTACATTTTTCCTTCTCTCCGGACCTCACGCTTGCCACAGACATTTCTCGTCTTTGACTCTACACGTCCATCTTTATCGGCTCGCATTTTGCTTTTTTTCTCTCCGACTACGTGGAGTATTTTCTTTTTGTCTTCTGATGCAAACTCGCGCACACTTCCTAATTTTTATATGTGCTTTAACAGCTACTGCTGCTAATAACTTCGCAGGCAAGCTATCCTACAGCTCCTGCCGATATTTTCACGTGCGCCCACACGCGCTTTGTTGCAGAAATACATGAAAATATCGTCTTGAAAAGATGGAAGATGAACGAATGAGTATTTCCTTCCTTCGTGTTCGGTTTCATTTCGAAAAAGGTTAACAAGTCCAGATTTTGTTGATGTTCTTTTGTTTTCTTATTATATTTCACACGAAAATGTCGTAAGTGGCTCGGCTGGGTCGTGAAGCACTCAATCTGCGAAGGGTGTAACTTTCTACCAACACACTCCATCTTGGATGAGGAAATATGACGAAAAAAGCTTTTAACAACTTTTGAAAACGAAACAACTGAAAATATCATCTTCTTCAAACACGAACCGAAGCTCATGATTTGTATTGCATGTCGTAGAAAAACATTACTTACTACACTTAAAATTCATTAATTGTAATAATTTCAACTCGAACTTTAATATTTCGGAATTACTTAATAGAAAGTATATCTGAAATAATTACTTAGCAATTAAATTATTTATATATATATATATATATATATATATATATATATATATATATACACGCACACACACACGCACACATACACACATATATATATAATTAGTTGTTTTTTATTTGGAAAATTGGAAAAAGAAATCCAGAACAGTGCTCAATTATAAGGAAAATCCGAAAATAAGAGCATATTATTTATATTTTGTGTACAGAAAGTTTTAGATGAGATAAATCATTGGTACTGTCGGTTTCAAACCCGATAATTAAGGACAGTTTTAGATACCCATATTAAGCTCTCTTCTGCAAACGATATATATATATATATATATATATATATATATATATATACATATATATATAATATATATATATACATATATATACATATATACATATATATACATATATATATACATACATATATATATACATACATATATATGCATACATATATATACATATATATACATACATATATATATACATATATATATACATACATAAATATATATATATATATATATATATATATATATATAAAGGCAGTATTTTTTCATTTAAACAGACAATGTTCAAGACAATAGAAAGCTTCTGTTTTGTGATACCTTTTATATTTTTCCATTTCTTGTATTATCTGTTTTGTATATACGTTGAAGGTGTAGATGTACGGTTCAATCATTTTTTTCTTCTCAAAGTGTCCGTATTAGTTTTTTAACTTTTAACTTTTCGGGTACTAATTTACACATCTTCAGGAATTTGTTTGAGACGCTCGGTGGGAATTATGGTTACTACTATTTAAATAAATCTACCCCTAATTCGCAGCGAACCTATTATACAAATTCCCGAAGATGTGTAAATGAGTACACAAATGATTAAAAGTTAAAAAAAAAACGGCGGATACTTTGAAAAGAAAAAATGATTGAACCCTAACCCTAACGCCTTCGACGTATTTACAAAAAAAAAATAAATAAATAAATAAAAAAATACAAAAAATGAAAAAAATAAAAAAGGTATTACAGAAGCTTTCTGTTGTCCTTAGCAATATTTGTTTAAAATATTTGTTTAAGTGATATGATAATTAAGTGATTGATTTTGCGCTACGACACAGATACGGTTAAGAATTGTAAATGTCAACAGAATTAAAGGAATTATAATAAGATGGACAACACCATGAACATAGGAATATAGTCTTTTGTCATTTATATATATATATATATATATATATATATATATATATATATATCAGTGGCGACTCTAGCCTTTTATTGCTTGTCATGCCGCCCCCCCTGCCCTTTGTCAACTTTAGTTCCCAATCCGTGGTCCGTGGACCCGAATAAGTAATCATAGTTGCTATTGCGTGATTCTCCATTGCATAGCACAGATTGACTAACGTACCTTGCATGGTGTTTGTTTTTTTTTTTTTTGTGAACAATCAAGATACTATATAATTTGTGGTCTTGTTGATACAGTAGATAAGATATTTTTTCCCTTTCAAAAGTATAGAAGAAAAGAGATATTCATTACTATGAGTAGAAAAATATGTTTATTAGAATAAAAAAAATTGATGACAATGACAACTAATCAGGTTAGCAATAGATACAAAAGAATTCGTAAATAAAGTCCGCGGTAAAATTGAATGTAGTGAAGCGACTGAAATATTTCTGCAACTGAAGTAATGTTCTCCAAAATCGGCGATTAAATTTTCCCATAGCATAAAAGGTAATATTGATGAATAAAGTTGGGTTTAAATAGCTATGAAATGATGGATGCAGCAAGAAAAGTTACATACAGGGTTCTTGTGAAAAAAAATTACAAAGTATTTACGTATCACTACGGAATTCTATGAAGGTTTATTGGATTGACGGGTTTCTTAGTATTAATATAAAATGACTTAAAACCCGTATTTTTCGTAGATTTCTATGATTCAAAATTCACAAAAAAAAATTCCTCAAAAAAACAAATTCACTCTTATTCAAAACCTGTTATTTATTAATTAATGAAACAATAACTTCATCACTGATATTTATTTACAATCTGATATACACGCGTGGTTATGTTTACACAGAACTATTCGTGCTACTACATATTGCAACAGTAGTAGTAATCGTTCTTCATGTGTTTATGCGTATGTATGTGTCTAGAGATCTCTCTCCCCTCCTCTCTCTCTCGGTCCCTCATCCTCTTCCTAAAACAGACATCAGCAGGCTCGATCGTGCTAAATATTTTAGGCACTATAAGTGGGCTTCACTTTGCGGGTGATTACAGAAAAATCTGGATTTCTCTAACATTATGATTATTACGAGTAAAGGTTTGGCTTGGCACGAATTACGGACGTTCAACGTCATAGCCGCTGTTATGGAGTTTTCAATGAATCTGGCGGTGGCCGGACAAAGACAACCCGTTCAAAACAGCATCCTTGTATTATTCCCAGATATATTTATGAATTTTTTGCTACTTAGTTATCGAAACTTGAATAGATATGTAATTTAATTGAGATCAGACTAAGTATGTTTGCTTGAAATTAATGGATGATTTTTTAAATCCATTTTGAATAACATTAACCGAATTATTGGTCGTGCCGGGCACGAGTGGCACTAGTCCCATCTCCGCCCCTGATATATATATATATATATATATATATATATATATATATATATATATATATATATATATATATATATATAAAATTTAAATGAAAAATTTTGAAAAACCTTTAAGTGTGGGATGTATTTTATTTACTTTATTGGGTCGATATTTCGCTACAAATAGCCTGATGGGACTCGGTTCGGGAGTTTTTTTTCTTTTTTCTTTTCTTCATTTTGATATTAGATGTAGATAATCCCTCGGAGTAGAAAGGAATAGAAAATTCGTCTTGCTCGGTAGAACCACGTATGTTTCACTCCGGTTGTTGAGTGGGAATTTAAATGACAAGATTGTTACACACTTTTTGAAGACACTTATTTTAAAAATAAAATTTAAATGAAAATGTTTGAAAAACCTTCAAAAGGTGTGTGACCACCTTCTCATTATTAGTCCTCGCGCGAAAGAGCAGGACACAAAATGTTTTAAATAATAATAATAATAATAATAATAATAATAATAATAGAATAACAATAACAAATACTTTCACTTGCGAGGACTACTATTGACCGTAACCAGTTATACACTCCTTTTGAAATTTTCATCTCTATTTTTCTCGTTATATACTGAATATTTGTTAATGAAACCTATATGACATATGTTCTTTATTAAATTTTAAAGATTTTTTATTCTGAAAGAAGTTTAAAAAATTTAATCGAAAAAAGTTATTTTAAAGTTTTTGTTAAAAAAATCAGATTTTCTCATTATTCAGACCTGTATTACAAAGAGGGGGTTGCAAAAAATGAGTTGTGGTGTGAGGATAAATACAAACCGAAACAGAGAAAATATTCAGACCTGTAATAATACAAAGAGGGGGTTGCAAAAATGAGTTGTGGTGTGAGGAGAAATACAAACTGAAATAGAAGAAGAGTTTTAAAATATAATCTTTAAAAGATAAGATACAAGTTAGAATTTAGCATTTCATCCTAGGCATTAAAATTGTTAAACACAATGTTTTTACTATAGGCTTTAAAAATAAAGGCACAAGATTCAATTTGAAATTTATTTATCTTCAAAGTGCACTTTTATAAATTTTACAAAGTAAGGTATAAAAATTTAAATTAAATTGAATCAAAAAATTACCTTGGATTCATTTTATGTAATGTACATTTTGTTACAATTTAAAAACATTATCTTTCATCTAGCAATTAATGATATAGATATAAAATTTTGAATGATTTTTTTTTAAAGTGCAACAGAATGTACATTACATAAAATAAATCCAAGATAATTTTTTTATTATATATATATATATATATATATATATATATATATATATATATATATATATATATATATATATATATATATATATATATATATATAAAATGTAACTCTTGGTTCGTTCTCAATTAATAGTCTAAAACACCACTGGACGGATGGCTTCCACGTTTTGATATAATATGTTTACTATATCCAAGTGTGTTTTTATATATTTATTTTTAATTATAACATTATACTTAATTTTTCTATGATAAATAGGTGTTTTTCTTTGTACCAATAGGCCATTTTTTTTTATTTAGGGACAATTATTTATTACCGCTTCCTGTCACGTGACCAGTGTTACAATTTAGCGGTTTTCCTGCTAGATCTGGAGATTTCGTTTGCAATCTAGCGGGGAATTTTAGAAAATCTGGAGATATTTGGCACCCACACACCCGCAATTTTAAATTAAAAAATAAATAAAAGCGCTTGAAAATACTTTAAAACATAAAATAAACTCATTCATGCAAGTAAAAAAAAAATAACATTTATTGCTTTTGGTAACAATTATTTATTGATTATTTGTTTTGTTTTTCACCTTTTTCGGCTAACCATTCTTAAATCTCGCTATAAAATCAATTTTTCCAAGTACATTTTAGGTGGGGGGGCATTCCAACCTCCTAAGTTTAGTTTAAAATACGATCTAAGCAACCCTGCTTTATTTAGAAGTATTTAGTCGAAAATTGTAAAAAGCAAGAAACAACAGCAAAAAAAACTTATACCAATACAGTAGAATTTAATTATCTACCAACCTAAATACTTTTAATATGCTAAAACAAAGTTTTTTGTTTTTTATTTTTCTAATTTCAAAATATGTTGCACCATTATTGTAATGTTTAATTTGCAGTATATTTCAATTTAACTTTTATTATAAAACTTTGAGTTTATGATTTGTTTCCTGCAAAAAAAATACCCTCTCTGAAAAAAACAGGCAAAACTAGCTGATAAAATATGTAAGCCTTCTGGGGAGCTAACCGCTTCCATATAATTCCAGAAACATATAGTGAGAAAACACGGAACATTTTATATATTGAATATACTATATTTATAATTTTTTTATGGTAGGAAGTTAAAATATGGAGTTGGGGGTGGGGATTAGCGATTTTTGAAAATTTCAGACGATAAAAGTTAAAGATCTAGCGATTTTCTGGACATTTCTTTTTCCTGATCTCGCGGTTTTTTTTAAATCTCAGTTACCAACATTGCATCACTAAAAAAACACTACAGACTTAATTAAGGTAAATTTTCAATGGGTTTAATCACATGATTATTGATAATGTAACCATGTGATTGAAATTTAATTTAAATTAACCACACGTGGTCGTTTTTCTATGAAATATTCATCGGAAAATGGTAGGTACACACAAAATGAATGACGACGCTCAAAGTGTATAAACATTTTGACTCCTCCCTTTACTTAAAAATTCACAAAAAATCAGGAAATTAACCAATTTTAATGAAAATTGCAGTATTTATCAAATAATGATCGCAGAATATAATGAACTAATTATTTTTACTTAACTCTTAGTGAAAATGTTTTATTTTGTTTAAACAAAAAATACCTTTACTAAAGTTATGGTTTTCAGCAGTAAATAAAAAGCGCAAGAATTTATTTTTGCTTTTTTTATATAAATAAAGCATCGTAATTTGTATCAATAAAAAATAATTTTTACAGTAACATTACGAAAAAAGCCCCTAAAGTCCGTATTAATGAATTCGATATAACTCGAAGAAAAATGAATTCTAGTATACTATTCAGGAAATTAAAGATTCAATTAGATTCCTATTTCAGTCACCTAAATTATTTAGGGTGAAATGAGTTTAGGAATTTATAGCCAAACCTAAATATTTTTTTTTGCTTAAAAAAATAGCATTAATACAGTAAGTTAGGTAAAATTTGCATAGAATGCTCTGCTTTACGGTTGTAAAAATGGAACAGAAATTTGAATTTCGTTCCCTTTTAAATTCGGTACATTTTTACATTACGTCCAACTCATCGTTCACATTCGACACGTCAACTTTTATAGCTTTTCGGGTATTCTGGCAAGGTTAGGGGTGCCTATTCCGAAAGCCGTTCTTAACATGGGTAGATTGGTAGGTGTGTCAGAAATTTCGTGAAAAATAGTGAATAATTCCACCCCGTCTTTCCAAGCTTATAACTCCTCGAAAAATGTAACTCAAGCCCTAATTTTTTTCCAATTAAAGGAGCAAGGACCAAGGTTTCATAAAAAAAAACAAAACAAAAACAAAAACAAACAAACAACATATTTAAAAAAAAAGGTTTTAACTTCGGACTTTACATGTAAATTTCTAAAAAAACACTACTTTTTTGTTTTAAATTTGAATATATTATTTATTGACCTTTTCTCTTCAATTTGTGATATATAACACTTTGGTGCATAAATTATTTACTTTTTAATAGACATTTCAAAATGGGAGGCGTGAATTATTCTACCCCCTGTCTTTCCAAGCTTATAACTACTCGAAAACTGTAATTGAAGCCCTAATTTTTTTTTCAATTAAAGGAGCAAAGACCATGGTTTCATAAAAAAACAAAAGAAAAAACAAACAACGTTGTTTAAAAAAAAGGTTTTAAACTTCGAACTTTACAGGTAAATTTCTAAAAAACACTACTTTTTTGTTTTAAATTTGAATATATTACTTATTGACATTTTCTCTTCAATTTGTGATATATAAAACTTTGGTGAGTTAATTAATTATTTACTTTTTACTAGACACTTGAAAATGGGGGGGCGTTAATTAAAAAAACGTTTGTCTAAAATATTATATTCGGTTTATTGGAAAGAGCATAAAATTTCACATTGACCCTGAAAATATCGTAAAAATAGAATCAATAGAAAAATTTTGATAGATTTTTAAAGTTTAAAAATTGAAAAATATTGAGTTCGTAAAATTCATTACGGTTTTAAAAAAATATTTCTATTACTTTTAAAACAACTTTAATAGTTTATTTTGGAAGTATAATCCATAAAGAAAATAAACAACCCACTTTTAAAAGAGAAATTACGAGATTTTTATATTTTATTCGTAGTTTCGTGATAGGGGTGTAAAAAATTCCTACAAAAATTCTGATACATCTACTAGATTGCAGTGTTTATTCGTTGTAAACGTACCCGGCAACCTATAAATGTCGACATTTCCAATGTGAATGGTAAGCTGGACTTATGTAAAAAATAACAAAAAGATATACCAAACTGACTTTTTCGCTTAAAAATGGAATTATTTCCCTTTCGTTATTAACTTAAAAAAAAATTTTTTTTTAATAAATATTTTGTGTTTTATATACATAAAGTACAATTGTTGAATGTTACTCTTTTGATTATATTCGTTTGGGGGGGCACAATTAAAAAATTAAGAGAGATTAAAACGAAGCGAAATTTAAGTTTCCGTTACAATTTTACAACAACCGTAAAACAGCGCATACTCAGCAAGTTTTATTGTAATTTATAAGCATAATATTGAAACACTAAATCAACATTTTATTTATTTTTTTGCATAATTAATGATGGAAGTATTTTTCTGTTTATTTTCTTAACATCTGTTAAAAAAAATAATTTGTACATTCTCTTGAAAAAAAGAATCAAACTTTTCTCTACTTTCACATGTGTTCCATTTTAACAAACTGAGCCACAGCAACGCGTGGCCGGGTACAGCTAGTATATATATATATATATATATATATATATATATATATATATATAGAGAGAGAGAGAGAGAGTTGTTATATGGGTGGGTAACTTTGTCAAAAGTTACGTAATATGCTCACGTAAAATGAATCCTCTTGGTCATCAGGATCATAAAAATGAAATGTAAATAAATAGATAATTTAAAATAACAAATTTCTTTCATAAGTTAAAATTGCAAGACATATAACACCAGTTATAATCGATATGTGCCTTGCCTCCAAATTTCGAAACACAATGTGCTCACTGTGTCAATCGACATTGATTATAGAGCAACAATAACAATTGCAAACAAATTCAATTAAATTCAATTATAATTTCTTTCATTATTGATAATAGGTTCTTTAGCCGAGAGGATAAGATATCCGACACTATGGATTCGAATATCAAGGTTAATACACTAAATATTTTAACTACATTAAGTAGCTGTGAATCTATTACACTGGTCAACACAATATTTTTGGCAGGCAAAGTAAGACTGGTTTCTGGGGTTTTCAAGGGCGCTGAATCCGAATCTGACATTAGTTTTTTCAAATTGGCTCTAGTTTTGGAGATATCACAGGGGGTCGTTTGTCTGAAATCACCCATTCGCGACCATAGCTAAACGTACAAAAAACGGCTAAATAGTGCATAAATGTCAGCTATTGATTTTTATGATAATCTTAAATCACAAAGACAGTGTAAAATCTCAATCTAACAAGTTAAGTTAGATATAACATCATTTCATTTATCTTATAACTGAGCACTTTTCATAGATTTCGAGGATATACAAAAAATTTGCTAAAAATTTGCTGAATTTTAATTCTCCAAGTGAAAAAAAACATTTACATAATCAGTTATATATCATAAATTAATGCAAAGCATTATACACTAGATTCTTAGTTACAATGAACACACAAAACAATATTTTATTCACAAAACTAAAATTGATGTTTATACGATTTTCGCTTGTGAGCAACTTTTGGGCAGTCTCTCAAAAGGTTCCAGCAGTAGTCTGCCATCATGTGCTCATCCCATTTGCCTTGATACTTCTCTTCCATTGTTTTGATGTCTTGATGGAATCTCTCTCCCTGCTCCTCACTGTAATCACCAAGATTACCAGGAAATATGTCGAGGTGGCTAAACAAGAAATGAACTTTAATGCTCATATTTGCCCCTAGTTTTCCGTATGCAGTAAGCATCTTACGGACCAATTGCTTGTAATTGTCAGCTTTGTGATTTCCCAAAAAGTTTGTCACTACATCTGTGAAGGACACCCAAGCATTTAACTCAACCGTGTTCATATGATTAGTGAAGTCAGAATCCCTCATGAGCGTTCGAATCTGAGGTCCATCGAAGATGCCACCTTTAGCTTTTTCGATGGAAAGACCTGAAAATTGCCTGCATATGTACTTGAAGCAATCCCCATCCTTGTTCAACGCCTTAACAAACTGTTCATGAGCCCTAGTTTTATGTGCAATGGAGGGAAGATGATTCTATCCCTGGGTACCAAAGGCTCATTAATGACGTTGGCTGTGCCGACTTCGAGACTTTCTCGTTCTGGCCAGTTCTCCCTTCTCCAGTGCTGGATTCTTGCTCTGCTATCCCACAAACAATGATTGTTAGGCTCTCTCCACACCATTGGTACAGCAAGCTTCAACTTCAGCTTACCGTTGGTCAAACCGCGGAGACTTTTCTACACAGGTTTTGCACACCATATGTGGGGCCCAAGACTTGTCTTGGTCACCAAGTATCATATCGAAGTATGCTTTGTACGCCCTCTTAACAAAGTCTGTAATATTCCTCTTTTGTTGTGCCATCATATACTGCCCACAGATGTAACAAAAGACATCCGGTTCATATCTGCAACATCTTCTAGAAGAACTCAGTTTCTCTCTGGAACTCATTTTCAACTGTGGAATTAAAAAGAAAATTCTTAATTACTGTTTAATTTATACTGCAACTATATTTATGGAACATGTTATTAAGTAATTACAGTATATAATTATATAAAAATTCTCCCTGAAATACTTCAATATATACATAATCATTATAATGATTCAATAATATCAGAAAATTATTATTTACTGCTTCTATATTGAAGTATTTCAGGGAGAATTTTAGCAGTTTAGGCTTATTTGGGGCTATCAGTATCTTCTAAACTAGAGCCAATCTGGCAAAACCAATGTTATATTCGTAATCAGCGACCAACAAAACCCCAGAAAACACTCCTAGATGGTCTGCCAAAGAAAAAAAGTAAAAATTTGTTGACCAGTGTTATTATATTTAAGAAATATATATATATATATATATATATATATATATATATATAACATACAGATAAAAAACAGTTTAAATATTGCAATTTATAAATCAATTCAGAATAACTAATTATACGGCATAATCACGTTGACACATCGGTTCCCTTCAGATCTCGGAAGTTAAGCAACGTTAATCCTAGTCAATAAATAACTGGGTGAACATTTGTGAATTTTAGGTGCTGCATATGCTCTCCGTATATCTCGACAATCTTTTGCCTGAGCTTCTTCTTCTTCTTTCTTCTTCTTCTTCTTTCTTCTTTCTTCTTCTTCTTCTTCTTCTTCTTCTTCTTCTTCTTCTTCTTCTTCTTCCCACTGGACTCAAACAATGCCAATTCAGAAAAGCTGTGGTAGTGTAGATTGCGCAACCCTTGTTTCATAATTGCATGCGCAGCTATCCCTACACGGAATATCCATTGACCTTCGAGACTGCACAGAGCCGATGAACCAATTACACTTTTTGAATCAAGTTCCTTTTGCAATAAAAACATATTTTGCTTAAGTTTTTTTTTTTAATACGTATTGCAGATCGGAAGGATTATTAATCAATAACTTTAACAATATCGATTGATTATTTTGTTAATAAAAAAGAAAAATCTACATACATTTTTTCTATCTTTGACAACTTTTATCCATTACATTTATTCTACGTAAATATTAGCATAATAATTTTTATAATTACTTATATATATATAATATTAATAGGTAGAATTGAAAAATAAGCGTCCAAGATACTTGAAACTGATTATGCATTTGATTTCATTAAGTCAGTCCGATACCAATTTGTCCAACCTCTTCATGTAATGAATTACTTTAGTTAGTTCAGAGCAATCCATGCGTTTTTATGATGGGAATTGATCGTATCACGTTCACAAGAAATTTCTTGCGGTCTTTAACTTTTAAACTCAGATGAATATATCTCGGCTCAAACAAAAATGTATTGACCGAAATACGCCCCACCAGAGCTAACACACTTTTACCAACGCAAAACACGTGTATTTATGCCAGTAACGTAAAAATCTTGCGTTCTGGTGGCAATGGAGTTGCTGAAGGTGTTGTTGTTATCGTTTAAGTTTTTGAAGCATTTCCTATGCAGAAAGTTCTTGAGATACTTGAAAAAGCGGTAGTCAGTAGGTGAAAAGTCTGGAGATTCTGGCGGATGAGGCAGAGTTTCGTAGCCCAATTCGTTCAACTTCTGCAGGGTCGGTTTAGCAATGTGCGGCCAGGCATTGTCGTGGAGGAGAATTTGGCCTTTTATGTTGACTAATGCTGGGTGTTGTTGTCGAAGTTTCTGATACATTTCGAAGTGTTGTTGTCGAAGTTTCTGATACATTTCATACATTTGTTGACAGTACTTCTCCGCCGTAATGGTTTCGCCTGCATTACAAAAAACTGTAATGGATGAGACCGATCGCAGACACCAAACAGTCAGCACGACCTTCTTTTGGTGCAACTCTGGCTCCGAAAAGTGTTGTGGCGCTTCGTCGGTGTCGAACCGCTGAGCTGAACGTCGCTTGTTGTTGTAAAGAAGCCACTTTTTATCGCAAGTCACAACCCAGTCGAGAAACAGGTTGTTCTTGTTGCATAAAAGAAGTGACAATGGCACTTCATAACGGCGTTTCTTTTGATTGTCGTTCAATTCGTAAGGCACCCATTTATCAAGTTTTTGGTCTTCCAAATCTCTCTTAGTGGTTGGAAATCGTCGTATACGTTATGTCTAATTCAAAAGCAAGTTCTCGAACAGTTGTCCATGGATTGGCAACAACTAAGGCTGTTAATTGATCGTTGTCAACATCCGATGACCGATGGCCAGAGGGTTTCTGGAAGCCCTTTCTTAAAGACGACCAAATTCTTTATATGAAAAACTTAAATCGCTGCAGACATTAAATTATTTATCTTTCTTACTGGAAACAGATACGATACATAACTACAGGTGTAAAGAGTTTCAGGATGGTTCATGAAGAAAAAAATTAACAATTTTTGACTATTAAAAGACAAAAAATAGTTGTAAACATTATCATCAGTTAGTGTTAAAATTTGTAAATTAATATTTTTTAAATTTATTTTTTATTCAATTTTCACCCCAAATAAGGCACAGTGCCACTATCGGGGACATAAGTTGCAGGGGTATTATGAAAGGAGATGAGTAGCAAGATGTCTGTTCACATTACACTTGAAGGCGGAGTTGTACAACCATCACCTTCAGCGTAATTTCTATACTGATAGGTTTTTTGAAATTTTTTCACTGGATTATTATTTATTGGGCACTAATTAACCAGATTATGAAAAAAAATTGAAAAGAAAAAATTATTTCGACATTTGAAAGGTGGGGTGCTCACTTTTTAGTTTCAACGTTCTGGTAAATCGGTCACACATTTTTTTTTATTTTCTAAATACGGAAGTGTCCTCGGAAGATATGAAATGGTCGCATGTTGACGAAGCAATGTATCGGGAAACGTACGATATGAAAATTGACAAAAGGATGGAAAATTATGAAACATTTCTCCAGCATGATGGTGAAATTTATAATACTTTAAAAATTTAAAAAAAAATGCTACATTAAATAAAAACACTAAAAACATATCCAATTAGGTAGAAAAGTAACATATATTGCCTTTGATAACATTTATTTGTTATATATTTGTTTTTGACTTTTTCGAACGTGGTCTCCTTTGTGCACTGTTCAGCTAGAAGAGAAAATATATTTCCCCATGGGGGAACTCTGATGAGATCCCTGATGGCTTCCCAGTCAGCCTTTTTGTAATACCTCGTTGTTTTGAGCAGTGGGTCTTCAGTTTTGGGTCGAGAATTAAGGGCGGTTTCTACCATTATCACAGCGTGATCAGCATTCTCAAGTGGGCTGTGGGCATTCGTTATACAATCATCGGGAACTGTGGTCAGAAGTAGATTTAGAAGTGAGGCATGTTGATCTGGCTGCTCTGGGAAACGCGTCGGAAATGTAACCGTCTTTGATAGGGAATGTTTTCCATATTTATTTTAGAAATAATCTTGTTAGTGCTCTGGGAAAAGTTTTTGTCCTGCTCAAAGGTTCAATGATGTCCTGGTGTTTGGGAAACCCTGACCTAATCCACTTTATCTTCACAGATTCATGCCTCGAGGATGATGACTAGGGCTATGATAACAGCATATTCTTTTTATTGTTTATCAAAGGATGCACACTCGAGTCAAAACAATGAAAAGAATATGCTGTTGTCATAGCCCTAATGATGACAGTTATTTAGACTGTAAAATAGCCGACAGTTATTTTTTTTTAATTAAAAGTTTGAAAAAATATTTACTGCATTCACATCTATTTTTGGAGAAATCTCTTGAAAAGTTTAGGGTCTCCTTGATTTGTCTCCCCTGTTCTGAAAAGAATTCTTCAAAAATGAAAAACAAAAATTGTCCCAAATGCACAAGTACCTTTTTTTTTTCTCCTTTAAAATCATGATGTTTGCATAGAATTACTTCTTCTTATTAAAAATAACTCTTCATTATGATTTATCACATTATATTATTATTAACATTACTTATCTCGGAACGAAAACGTCATTTTCCAAAACTCACGTAAATTGTTCAAATAGATTTTTTGTATGGAAAATGATTTTTTTAATGATTTTAGGGATTTTAATAGTAAATTGTATCAAATATAAGGCTGATTTTGATTTCGATAGTTCGAATCGAGTTGTCCACCCTGAAATTTTTAAATCATGGCACTCCCTCATCTCACTCGTCATAAATTTTGATTTCCTTAGTTTAAGACCCCCCCCCCAAAAAAAACACTAACTGATAAATTACGTCACATTATATCATTATTAACATTACTTATCTCGGAACGAAAACGTCATTTTCCAAAACTCACGTAAATTGTTCAAATAGATTTTTTTGTATGGAAAATGATTTTTTTAATGATTTTAGGGATTTTAATAGTAAATTGTATCAAATATAAGGCTGATTTTGATTTCGATAGTTCGAATCGAGTTGTCCACCCTGAAATTTTTAAATCATGGCACTCCCTCATCTCACTCGTCATAAATTTTGATTTCCTTAGTTTAAGACCCCCCCAAAAAAAAACACTAACTGATAAATTACGTCAATTTTGAAATATGACGTCATTCCGTGACAGTTATGCACATTATAAAGATTTATCTGTATTTTCTGTTCTTTTTTTTTGTTATTAAGTTGAATTCTATATTAGAAATAAAATAATTCTTGTGGTAAAAATAACATTCATCTGTTTGTATTTTTTCTTGTCTTTCTTCGAGTCAAAAATGAGCGACCGCGCGCAGAAATATAAAAAAGAAAACAACAAAACGAAAAGAAGAAAGAAAGAAAAAGCCAGTGTTAGAGCAACTGACCAGGCTCCATTCTTTTATTAAGGCACAGGTTTTTTTTTTTTTGTTTTATTTTTTGGAAAAGTTGTATCCATATATGCAACTTCGTACATATACATTGTCATATGTACACCTCTATTATTTACAAAACAAAGAGAAGAGCCACTCCCCCAACTGACACCAAAATGTAAAAAATAACAGAATAGTAAAAAAAAAAAAAAAATGAAACAGAATACACCGCCCAACATATATATAGATATATATAAAAAAAAAAAAATAAAAAAATAGAAAATTAAAAACAAATATGTCCGCCGGAAGGAAGCAAAAGTAAGTTCACGTAAAAGAATGTATTACTGCAGTGTTTTATTATATACTTACATAGGTATACTCTAAATCATTGTATAATAATAATAATGTTGGACAGCCAATTATTAGTGATGGGACGATTCCAATATTTTTTCCGATTCCGATACAGTTACTGATTCAGATACAGTTACCAATTCTATATTAAATTATCGATTCCGATTCTTTATAAATCTCCGAATGTTCAGCTAGAAAGTTTTTATTTTTTTGCGATTATCGTAAAAACACATATTTTATGCGCGAATATTTTCTAAAAGGTAAAAAAAAAAAATACACTTTTGAGGGATCAATTTTATGGTAGTTTAAATTCGATGGATTTTCATCATTTTATCATTACTATCAGCAGGAGAAGGGTTTGCTTTAAACAAAATCTAATAAAAAAAGCAAATTAAAAGAATCGTTTTTGGCATCGGAAAATAGGCAAAAAATTTCCGATTCCGATACCCTCACACGTTCCGATTTTTCCGATGCCCGATTCTGATTAATCGCCCCAACACACACACACACACATATGTCTTTCTTACATTTTAGAATAGTAAATAATTGATATATTTTCGTGTATGGTACATGATATATAAGAGTGGATAGATATGTTTATGTATGCATTTATGCATGTTCTAAGAATAACGTAACGGTTTAAGACAAACTTGATGTGGACATTTTTCTGGTCCCAATGTTAATTCCAGCTATACTATATATCGAAATCTCATATATTAAAGTATTGTATATAATATAATGCAATATATATATATATATTATATATATATATATTATATATTATATATATTATATACATATATATATATTATATATTATATATACATATATATATATTATATATTATATATATATTATATATATTATATATATATTATATATACATATACATATTATATATATTATATATATATATATATACATATCTATATTATATATATACATATCTATATTATATATATTATATATATACATATATATATATATTATATATTATATATATACATATATATTATATATATATATATTTATTATATATATTATATATATATACATATATATATATTATATATATACATATATATATTATATATATATATTTATTATATATATCATATATATACATATATATTATATATATACATATCTATATTACATATATATATACATATATATTATATATGTTATATATATATAGTATATATATACATATACATATATATACATATATATACATATCTATATTATATCAATATATACATATATATATATATATACATATCTATATTATATATATATACATATATATACATATCTATATTATATATATACATATACATATACATATCTATATTATAAGTTAAATCCATGTCCAAGGAACCTATATCTAAAATTTCAATTGGCGGAGGAGTTTGGTAGAGTTCTCAAAGGTCAAATCGTTGGACTTTGACTTTTTCACAGACAAATTTCTAGCCGAAAACCGATCACAAAGATTTTCCCAAATCTCAGTAAACATTTTATGTAAATATTATGCAAGTATAAATCAAGTAGAATATTTGCATGAATATAATTACACGTAATAGTTAACTAAAGATGATCATCCCATGAGAAAACCGAAAAACCTAATAGGGAATTAATTAAAATGAATGTTAAAAGAATATGCAAATTAACTAGATCTTTTGCAGATGGATGCAATTGTACGACCCATATATAAGAAAATTGTATTTTCTTTTTAAATATGTAGAAAAGGGTTTTTAATATGAATACTAATACACACAAAAGACAAACGAATTTATAGGAGTATATATATATATATATATATATATATATATATATATATATATATATATATATATATATATACTTTAGTTATCATTTCCAAAACCAGAAGATGTAATTAATTCACACTCCAAAGTTTTTATTCATGTTTTATGAAGTACGTCTTATACGCGTTTCGTTGAATAGCACCATTCAGCTATTCAAAGAAACAGGGGATAAACACTTACGACTGTTGATTAACTAAATCTTTTGGTTTTAGAATGATAACAAATGATATACATGCTCTGTATGTGAAAATTCACTTTCATTGAGTTTAACATTTGTTACAAATCAACGCTTTTGTAGTCCATCGCAACTTTCGTTATGGAAAACTAGAAACACACATAAAAATATCTCTTATTAATGGATATTGTCATAGTCTCGTTGTTCAACGTTATCTTTGCTTTCACGGACACACTTAACAATCAACAAGGGTTAAAGATACCAAATTAATAAATTGGAACGATTAACGAGAATACATAGATTAACTGTTCTTTGAAATGATATTACTGATGGACGATCAAACTGATGCACAGTTTTTCTTGACATCAAAAGCATATACTATTAGATACACAATTGGGCGCTCTGGTTTATCACCTATACTAAAACACACACTACGCTACATACATTCCGTACGTTTATAAATATCTATATTCAATATATATATATATATATATATATATATATATATATATATATATATATATATATATATATATATATATATATGAAACGCGGAATATTCTGTGTAGCTTAATTGACATATACATTTTATAATTTACTACCTAGCTCTACCTACGTATTGAGCATTGTTGAAGTAAATACTTAAAGTTTACTCATAAAATTATACTTTCGGATATTAATTTATGTGATTAAATGAAATAGTCATATATATATATATATATATATATATATATATATATATATATATATATATATATTATATATTTATTAATATTGTATATATAGTATATATATTATGTATATATTTAAATATATATATATTGTGTATATATTTATATATATATATGTATATATACATAATATATATATATATAATATATATATATATTATGTATATATATATGCATATATGTATATATTAGGAGGTATATATGGTAAAAAAAAACACAGGGGAAAAACTAACTAACTCTACCATATTATCCCTTTCTCCCCCCTTTTCCCTCTTAACAAACAATCTCCTCTCTTCTTTTGAATTCATTTCAATTTCTTTCCTTCTATTCTTTATCTTTAATTTCAATTCCAACTATATATCAATATATATATTAATATATATATATCAATATAATCTATATTTCTCCCCCGATCCCTTTCCTTTTCTTTTTCCTTTTCTTTCCTCTCCCTCTATCTATCCAGCATTTTAACTCTTTGTTTTTTTGATACTCAGATGTAATTTATAAGAATCTTTTTTTCTAATATATTTTGGCTTAGATTGTCTGACGAGATCGGCGGGATAATTTTATTGTCCTGTCGATTGAAACAACTTGTAGTCCCCGATGTTTAAATCATTACAAGTTGTTTCAATCGACAGGACAATAAAATTATCCTGCCGATCTCGTCAGACTATCTAAGCCAAAATATTATATATATATATATATATATATACATATACATATATATATATATATATATATATATATATATATATATATATATATATATATATATATATTTTAAACCCCGGGGACTTGAATCATTACAAGTTGTTTCAATCGAAAGGACAATAAAATTATCTTCCCGATCTATCTATATATATATATGTGTGTGTGTGTGTGTGTGTGTGTATGTGTGTGCGTGCGTATTTTTGTCTGTACATGTAAATATATTTGTAATGTGTTTCCTGCTTAGCTATTAATTTCTTTTTCTTCTTTTTCTTCTTATTATCAGTTTTATTATTTTCATTTGTTTACAATGTTTGTGACCACTTTATGATTTGCGTAATTAACTCTTTATTAAAGAGATGACACTTTTTTTTTTTAAATTCTTAATTTGTCCTATCATCAGTTATTTAGCTTCTTAAGCCATACTTATTACTTTTATGTCTTGTCGCACGGACCTTTTGGCTGGAAAAAGGCATAAGAATGCCAGCCGTTCACAACCAGTGAATTAAGGTGACAAATTTCCTAGCAATTTTGGGCTATCTTTTCGTTTTCTAGTTATATCGTTGTCATCACTAGATCCAACTCTTTCTATTTGAGTTTATTTTATTGATTGAAGTCATTTTTTATTTTGCTAGACTTTCTTAATTTCGCATTATAAACTGCATGTGTAAGTGTATGCGTGCTTCGATTTTGGGTTCGTTTTTGTGTGCTCATGTGTAAGGTAGGATGGTGTGATTGTTGTCATCATCATCATCATCATCATCATCATCATTGTATTTTTGTAGACTTTTCAGTAACCTGGGACAGGAATACGAGAGAGAAGGAGAATGAGAATTGGAGCAATCATGCTCCATTGACCTTGGAGATAAGGCGTATACACGGGGTTAAAACACAAATAATCCCGGTCGTAGTTGGTACACTAGGAGTAGTATCATATCGTCTGGAAGGACAATTGAAAAAAACTAAAAATCCCCGATGTTTTAGGCGGCCTTCAGACCTCTGCAATTATAGGTACCACAAACATTCGTAGGAAAACCCTTGATCTTTGAACCTCTTGGTTTGAAGCTGGGATTAAGGGAAATCCTCTGGAAATGAATCCCATCCCTTTCCAGAGAGACGTTGATAAACGAAATCAGAATTATTATTATTATTATTATTATTATTATTATTATTATTATTATTATTATTATTTACTCACTAGTAGTAGTCAAACAGGCCATTTCTCTTTGAAAACAACTTGTGGCGTTATCTGGAGTCTGAGTGACAACAAGTCTCCCCAGATTTCCAGTACACTTCACCTCTTTCGATTACCATTGCAGATGAATTTGCGTTATCGTAACACGTTGGCGGCGACCATTGGTCTTCACTGGAATTTGGGTAGCAAAAAGCCCCCACCCCCCATGTCCCAGTTCTCGCCTCGGTGTTTCCATTCTCCTTGACCTTACTCGCTTTAGTGTGGCGCCACTTTTTGGTGGCACACCACACACAAAAAAAAAAAAGAAAAAAAAAGATGGGGGTTAAAATAGGGCGCAGGGCGTTATTATTATTATTATTATTGAATTTTAACATTTTTTCCAATCACATTGGCACATCGGCTATCAATACACTCGCACTTGACCTTTTGCTAGAATCAAAGTGTAGTATCATTATACTATATAATTATACTATTTAATTATATAGTATAATTATATAGTATAATTATATCGTATAAGTATATAGTATAATTATATCGTATAATGATATTGTATAATGATATAGTATAATCATATAATATAATTATATCGTATAATTATATCGTATAATTATATAGTATAATTATATAGTATGATTATATCGTAAATTATATCGTATAATGATATCGTATAATTATATCATATACTTATATAATATAATTATATCGTTTAATATCGTATAATTATATCGTATAATTATATCGTATAATTATATCGTATAATTATATTGTATAATTATATCGTATGATTCCATAACTACAATGAATGCTTTCTATCCTCAGTGAGAAAACATTCTCTCCCGACTAAGGCAATTCTAACTTTGTCCCAATCTAGAACGCCACATTATTGAAGAGCTGGATTTTCTCAACCTTAAAACTCTAACATATCTCTAACTCTGCATCAAACATATTTTCTAATATTAAACGAGTTTGCGTTTTAAGAACCTAACAAGTAGTATCTGTTTTGTGACTATTTCTGAATCATTAGACGCATTCTGAGTTTGTGATGACTTTTTGAAAGTAAAAAGTGAAACTAAGAAAAAAAAAATCAAATGAATTAAGGCTTTTGTTTCTGTTCTATAGCATATCAATTCGTTTTGGATTATTCGATTCCGAAGCACACACATCGATTGGGTACGATAAATCAGACACGAACCACTGTTTAAAGCATAAGTTATATTGTTTTCCAATGTTCTTATAATTTTACAGAATGCAATTGGTGTATTTGGTTAAAAATATTCCCCTCTCTCACTTTTATCCTCTCTCACACCTGTGAAGATATGTCTCGAAAAGAATCTATTTTTATTAATTTAATGATTAAGTATACACACTGAAATAAATGTTGTCTGGAAACAGCTGTAAGAAACACTAATACCTCTGTGTATACTCTTTATTTCGAACGATCTCTGTGTCTCATTTATATATATAAATATATATACATATACATATATATTATTATTATAACATAAAATATACACACATATATACAAATATATATATAACTATATTAATATATATATTTATATATAATATATGCATAAAACACACACACACATATATATAATAATTACATACCTAGAGACACTAGTGTTTCACCCTTTCGGAAATCTTCAGTGCAGGGTGTCACGATTACCACCAGTCGACAGATTCGAAACTGGCAACACGAGCCATCTCTGGCTCGATTAGCAAAGACCGTATCCAATCGGTTACCATTAACCGCGAGCAATAACACTGAATTTAAACATTTTATTTTTAATTGTTTTTTTTTTCGTCAGTCCCAGTGATCTAATCGTATATATATATATATATATATATATATATATATATATATATATATATATATATATATATATATATAATATATATATATATATATATATGCATAAAATACGCATACACATACACATACACATATATATATATATTGTTTATATATATGCATAAAATACGCATACACACACACACATATCTATATATGCATAAAATACGCATACACACACACACACACACACACACACACACACATATATATATATATATATATATATATATATATATATATATATATATATATATATATATATATACGGCGATTAAGCTACACTGAATATTCCGCGTATCATCCACTCTAGGACTCTTCAGCCTGAAGAGTCCTGGAGTGGATGAAACGCGGAATATTCAGTGTAGCTTAATCGCCATAGATAATTAACTAACTCTAGATAATTAACTAGCTCTACCTACGTATTGAGCACTTTGGAAGCAAATACTTAAGGTTTACGCATAAATTTGTACTTTCGTATATCAATTTTATGTGAGTAAATGAAGTAGTTATATATATATATATATATATATATATATATATGTATTTGTTTATATATATGTATAACATACGCATACACACGCACACACACTATATATATATATATATATATATATATATATATATATATATATATATATATATACATACATTCTAGTCTTCTCGGTATCACTTAAGTTTGTACTTTCAATATAACTCCATTATACTATCAAGAATTACTTTGATGTACCAGCATGGTTAGTGGTTGGATTACTTATTCGCTGAATGTGTTGAACTATGAAAATTATTATTATTATTATTATTATTATTATTATTATTATTATTATTATTATTATTATTAGTAGTAGTAGTAGTAATAGCAGCAGCATCTATTTATATATCCATGCTCATGTGAGTTTGTACATTTATTTTACGATAATATCTCAAGTTTATTGTTGTACTATTTGTCTGCATTCTCGAACTGCAGTCGTTTGCAAAGTTACGAGTGGGATTATTATTATTATTATTATTATTATTATTATTATTATTATTATTATTTTATTATTATTATTATTATTTTTTTTTTTTTTTACTCACTAGGAGTCGTCACACAGAGCATCATCAAAGATTTCCCTTTGAAAACAACTTCTGGCATTCTCTACAGTCTGAGTGACAACAAGTCTCCCCAAATTTCCAGTACTCTCCACCTCTTCGATAACCTTGGCAGATGAATTTGCGTTATCGCAACAGCCGCTTATCATTAATTTCTCATTGGCGGCGACCATTAATCTTAATTGGAATTTCGGTGGCAACAAGCCTCTCCAAGGACCCATCCCTCTTTTCACTCAGCAATGAAGATCTGGCGCGTGTTTTTTTCTTTCGGTCTTTCCATCCTCGTTGACTGTTCTCGATCATTTAGTGTTGACTGTTGCGTCAGGTTATTATTATTATTATTATTATTATTATTATTATTATTATTATTATTATTATTATTATTAATGTTGTTGTTGTTGTTGTTGTTGTTAATTTGCAAAGAATAGTCGTAAAAAGAAGACTTTCCCAATTAGAGGTATGAAAATATAGTTTCCAATGACTATGGACTCGTAAAGAAAAAGAAAATAATAAGTAAAAAAAAAAAACATTACACAGAAAGAAAAACCTTAAATATTGTGTGACTGACATGTAGGGACTGCCGAACGATTGTGAAGATTTGACCGCATGTTTCCGTGACGCCAGATTTGTGTTAACTATACAAACTATGGAAAAGCAGAAGCGACTTAATGATTTTTTAAAAACCTTTGTTTATCTTCTTCAAACTGCAATTAATAATTAATCTTTGTCATAATTTTCGGAATGTCTACTACATGGGAACGTTATTTTAAAGCGCCAATTATGGAAACACGATTTTTCGTTTCGCAATTTCATTATTTTCGTTCTATGAAAAATTTTTAATAAATTATTACTGGTTTATTTTGCCCTTCTTCTTTTAAATGGTACAAAAGTTATACTGATAATATTAATTTATAATAAAGTTACATCGTGTTACATATAGGGTGGGGTAATTCTGTGGTGAGTTTTGGCAGCCCCTACACGTCTTGTAATTAACCAACATAGTTGAATGTTTAACATGTACGATTGCAATCGTAGTTTAACGCAAACACATTTGCATCTTTTAAAATGTAAACCAAAAGGAAAAGCCATCAATATTGCGTATCTAAAATGTTATGATAGTGTATGTATGTGTGTGTTTAAAAAAATGTTTAACCATGTAAAAATTATGCATCAAATCTAAGGGAGAATACTCGTTGATTTAGTTATAAATGAAATAGTTACTTCCCTTGATTTTTCAAAAAAGAAGAAAAAAAATCTCGATTTCATAAACATGTTTAAATACGTCTCCTTTAAAAAGTTTTTTTTTTTAAATTCTATTAAAATTTATTTATTATGTTTTTTTATATGTCTTATAATTTTTCCACAATAAAACCAGATAAAATAAGAGTCGTTTTTCTGTAAGATTCTCAAAATAATCAGCCAGTTGATGAAGAGAAACATATACAAAGGGAAGAATGCATACAAGTAAACGCTTAAAAAAGAAAATAAAACTATCAAAATTAAGAAAAAATAGATATCCTTTTCATTATGAATTACAAACTTATTTTTTCATTTTATTTTATTTTTCCCCATCTCTAATTTACTTAGTTTGACACATACTTTATATACTCGTAGTTTTCTTCCTTTGGAGTCGATCCAAGTTATCCCCCTTACGTGCTATAATTATATATATATATATATATATATATATATATATATATATATATATATATATATATATATATATATATATATATATATATTTTGTGTACAGAAAGTTGTTAGTTGAGACAGGTCATTGGTACCGTCGGTTTCAAGCCCGATAATAAGGCCCGTTTAAGATATCCTTATCGAGCTCTCTTCAGCCAATATTCGTCTCTCTCTCTCTATATATATATATATATATATATCACACAATGTCTATAACAGAAAATTTTGCGTGAATATTTATTTTCACATTTAGACGCTTAAATAGATGGGAGAAAGAAGGAGGAATGACGAGCGAAGTCTTAGCAGGAGGAGAATAAACAGTAGAAGCATTAGCAGCTTAAAAGGGGGGGGGAGAGCAAAACATTGGCGTAAAAATAAATAGTGGACAAAAGAGGAAAAGGCGATGGAAACGATGACGTTAAAAAGTAAATGATATAAATAAAGACGTTCGGAACATTTTGAAATTGCAGAACATCAAAAATAATTGTAATATAGGGTCCGAGTATGGTAGAAGGAGTATGCAGAGATCTTCATCAAATACAGGGCAACACCGGGTTTGATTAACTAATATACAATTGTTGAGATACATAAAGGTACGCCGGAAAAGGAATCCTATCTATCTATCTATCTATCTATCTATCTACATACATGTTTACTTGATTAAATCTATTAACATGTGTAAGCACATGCTGCTAAACAACACAGTCATACCCATACCATAAAGATCTCTAACTCCATATATATATATATATATATATATATATATATACATACATATATATATATATATTTATATATATATTTATATATATATATATTTATATATATATATATATTTATATATATATATATTTATATATATATATATATTTATATATATATATATTTATATATATATATATATTTATATATATATATATTTATATATATATATTTATATATATATATATATTTATATATATATATTTATATATATATATATTTATATATATATATATTTATATATATATATATTTATATATATATATTTATATATATATATATATATATATATATATATATATATATATATATATATATATATATATATATACCATTATTCTCGAGTGTCATTCGCGCTTTGATAAGTGATCATTCCTAAGTAATATATATGTAAACATTGTAAAGGGTCTAAGCAGATTGATCACTGTTTAAACATTTCCATGTCTTCGTCAAAACTCTTATTTATAAATAGGCCCTATGCACATATTGAGCACTAAACATATTTGATATTTGCTTATAGTTTACGTTAACAATAACTTTATTTAACTCTACTACCTCCTTTTCTCCCCCCCTCTCTCTCTCATATATATATATATATATATATTGTGGTAGGCACTTATATATATTAGCATACATATCTATACATACTCGAAGAATAGCTCGTAAAAAATGGTTGCTTCATACGTTCTAAACATTATCAGTACAGAAATGACAAAAGTAATTACAATAAAACTCGGCATAGACCGCGACGGTATATATTGGCCCAATCCCACTCCCTTGGTCTACTAATTTATGTTACGTGTTAAAATATACAAAACGTGTGTGTGTGTGAGAGAGGGAGGGAGGGGGATAGGTATTACACAGACATTTTAACTCGCCGAGTAACCATGCTAGTTTAATTATGATTTCAAACCAAAAAAGAATATGCATTGCTAGTTACGTTTGAAATCTGTTACTTTAAAAAAAAAAATACATTTCAAACGCACAAATATTATACATTATGTCCCCTTCTAATAATTTTACTTTAAGAAAAAAAATCATATTGTAAAAAAACGCATAATTTGTATGCAAACATAAAAATTGTATAAAACAGACACACAATGAGTTTTATATGAATCGATTTATATTTTGTTTCTGAGTTTTTAAGATGTTGAGTGATTATTCGTATTATTTGGATTCTTCGGACTACTGTTTTCATCTTGAGTGTTATTTTCACAATATAACATCGATCGAAACGTTGTGAAAATAACACTGAAGATTAGAACAGCATTCTGAAGAATCCAAATAACACATTTCTTATTTGTTTCTCGTTTGTACGAGATATGTGCTTATTGAGGAAATTCACGAATTTACAAAACTGTGTTTTTTTTTAATAAACATGTTCAAAAAAGTTATACAAACACATAATTAAAAAAAACCCAAAAACATAGCACAAAATTTTCAAAATAAAACAAAAGTCTCAATGAAGATGCTCGTATTTAGGTCACAGTTTATATACGTGCAAAATATTTAAGAACCTTGTGCCAGACTAAACTGTCGCGACTTTCAAATGTTTTCTAAGAAGTTAATGAACAAACAACTGCTTTATTGGATGAGTATTATTTAGGGAGATATTTCGAATCACGAGATGCGTGGGCGTGTTATACCCATAAGATAAGAAACTTTATGATACAGGCATGAGAAATTCATTTCAATGTGATTCATAATTGGGGCTATGACAACAGAATATTCTTTTCATTGTTTTGACTCTTGAGTGTATATCCGACACAGTGAGACACAGTTAATCAACCGAGAACCATATCACTCTATATAAAAACATAAGATATTAACGGATACACACTCGAGTATCCAAACAATGAAAAGAATATGCTGTTGTCCCAGCCCAATTCATAATGCAAGGGAAGTGACGGCGATTAAGTGGTTTACGACACGAATTGATGACCTGGGTGTTTCAAGTTCGAATTCAGTTCGTTCGACCAAATCGCTTTCACTTCATATGTTGGCAACCTTCACGTGGTCCCGACTGTGATTACCTAACATCTTTGAAAAAGCAAATTATGATTAAGAAAATATCGGGGAAACCAATGTCAACAATAGAACCATATGATTCATACGAGATGATGGTGATGGTGATGGTGATGGCGATGATGCCAAAGGTGACATTCGTCTCTTTATTATCAACAGCACTCGACCTTTACTTGAAGACGTCTGACAACGACGTCGTTAGTGATTTACAAACTAAGAAATGCAACAAATAAAGAATTGTTTTTAATCAAGATTATTTTTTAATTAAATGGAAATTAAACAATGAAACATTAAACACCGAAATTGAATGGAACTATTATTTATACCTTAAAATCATTTTTAAAAACTGAACGTTTCGTTTTAAAGTAGATACTCATTTTGTTGCTTTACAATGGCGAAGAGAGTATTTGCGTCCGTCAATACAAACCACACATGCCGTGGCAGTTCAAGAGGTTCAATGTGTTAACAATATGCAATTCAGCCTATTTTAATCAGGGGCGCGATTAAACAACAAACAATAATGCCCCCCCTATGTAAAACGTTCGCAACAAATACTCGCCTAGCTTTAATAACGGCAAAAAAATTCTCTCAATCACCCCCTATCTCTGTCTAAAATTAAACGAATATTCCATGAACAGAGTTTCTTTCCTAGAACTGTCCATCAGTAGTACACAATATCTTAGGGCTACTTCCGTTGTCAAGTTCAATATTAATAAGTTCTTGTTGAGCAGTCTTCTTATATAATTAAACTAGACGCTAGTTATATTATTACTGATCGTCACGGTGGTGTCTCACCGTTTATCTAACACCCATTTCTTATCTTAGAGAACCCCCCTGGCCTTGATGAGCCAAAAGAAACAAAAATGTTGCTGTCCCCGACCGTATTCGTTTTATCAAGAGTTTTTTTTTTGTAGCTGATAATATGAGTTTCTCGAAATCAGTTTAATGATTACGTAATGATTTAAATGCATTTGCTACTATTTACTTGCTTGACCACGAGGACAAAGTTAAACACAAGGCTAGCTTTTGATGTGGAGGAAATCCAGTTCTCAAAAAGGGAGCAGACCGGATTGAAACAAAAATAAACATCTCCTAGTTGTTTGGGTTCGACAACTAGGCAACAGTTAGTTTTAATTGAATTTAAACGCCTTTGTTATCATGTTGTTGTTGTTGTTAATAATAATAATAATAATAATAATAATAATAATAATAATAAACAACGGTTGCTATTAACGGGAAATCAATGGTAAGCGAATGATGTGATAACGCAAATTAATTTGTAAATGTTATCAAAAGAAGGGAACACTACAGGTTATTCTCAAAGAGAAATATTTGATAGTAACCTATGTAGAAACTGTTAGTGACTAGCAGCAGCAGCAATAATAATAATAATAATAATAATAATAATAATAATAATAATAATAATAATAATAATAATAATAATAATAATCTTAGGAGACTTGTTGTCATTCAAACTGCAAGAAACACTACTTGTTATTTGCAGTGGTCAATCACTCATAATGACCCCTGAAAGAACTCTCAGTGAGTAAAAAATAAATAAAATAATAATAATAATAATAATAATAATAATAATAATAATAGTAATAATAATAATAATAATAATAATAATAATAAAATAATAATAATAATAATAATAAAATAATAATAATAATAATAATAATAATAATAATAATAATAATAATAATAATAGCAGCACACGTTTTCAGATGAAAAAAGCAAAAATGTATATAATCTCTTTATTGAAGCGTTTTCTTGCTTCTACGTTATTCTTGTGAATATGTCCAAATTAAATGCAAAAGATCATTTTCTTTTTTATTCTTCGAACTAACGATTAAAAACAGGAAACTATATATATTATACATTAAAAAAATAGAAAACATGCATTTACACCTGAGATATATTACAACCACTACAGCAACTTAAGTGTGGCATAACCACCGTTCTAAAAAAAGACTAACATTCTCGGCAAAAACGTAATTAGTATCCACCCAAAGCAGCACAATTTACTTCGGGATGATCGAGAACTTCACATATCTTGGATTTTCAACTTCCGGCAATCTCCCAAAGCGTATCGGCAAGGAGGCAACACAAGTGGGCTGCTTGGACAAGAGAGTTTAGAACAAGCTATTAATACCAAGATGAAAGTTTACGAGGCCTGCTCGTTAAGAAGCTCCTTTCACAACGGATTCGGGATCCTCTACTTCCGGTTTGAGAAGAAACTTAACACTTTTCAAAAAGAGCCAAATTAATCTCTCTTCTTCCCCCCCTCACACACACACACACACACACACATACACTGTTTTCGGCATATTATGTTCTTTGCTATCTTACTTCTCATTTTCGTCCTTATTGATCTGATGATAGAATAACGTTCTATGTATCTTTTATTCCTCATCTTTCCAATATATATATATATATATATATATATATATATATATATATATATATATATATATATATATATATATATATATAGATACGTTTTATTTTTTATTACCGTACCTTTCTGTTAAGTTATTGTTTCAGCTACCCGGCCGTTTTTTTGACCGTCTGTAGCTTCCTCAGACTTTTACAGAAATGACATTTCTGTAAAATGACTTTTCTGTAAAAGTCTGAGGAAGCTACAGACGGCCAAAAAAAAACACAAAAAAAAACGGCCGGGTAGCTGAAACAATAATGTAACTTAACAGAAAGATACGACAATAAAAAATAAAACGCATATTTGCTCTACAACAGTATTGAGCACTTTCTTCAGTTTTTATTAATTACCATCTCTACTAAATATATATATATATATATATATATATATATATATATATATAAAGCTATGCCGGTGCAGATCTATTTGAAGGGGGACATATTATTATTATTATTATTATTATTATTATTAGTAGTAGTAGTAGTAGTAGTAGTAGCAGTAGTCAAAGTAGCAGCAGCAGTATTAGTAGTAGAATAATTATTACAACCTTCTGACATATATATATATATATATATATATATGTGTGTATATATGAGCAAACAGTTAATAAATTATGTTAAAACACTTTAAAATGAGCTAAAAACATATTTAATCTGAAAAGGAAACACTAGATAAATGGATAGTCCTATTATATATATATATATATATATATATATATATATATATATATATATATATATATATATATACTAGCGGGCGGGTAGGCTTGAACTCCGAACCTTTGACGCGGAGGTAGAAAGGAAATGGAAAAAAAACCTTGCGATCTAACCCATCTCGACCACGGAAATAGATGAATTAATAACTGTGTTAAGTTGACGTTTATAAATTGAAATTAACAGGCGCGAGAACGTGATGTATGAACTAGTTTTGCGCTGAAGCCAGTTTCTGTTTTCCCCGCTACGCGGCGATCAAAAAATATCTCGAAAATAGCTTGTAAAAGTCGCGTAAATTAAAGATATCTGCGACCCGAGTTCCTTAGTCGTAGATATTATTATTTAGACAGCATATAAAAAGTTTTAAGAAGGAGCGAGCCAACCGAGAATCACGACCAAAAAAGCCTTTTGTAGACATACACAAAAAACTAACATACATACATACATACATGCATACATACATACATACATACATACATACATACATACATACATAAATACACACACATTTTCGCTTTTATATATATATATATATATATATATATATATAGATATATATAGATATGTATGTATGTATTCATTTGTCATGTTTTGTCTGGTGGTGATGATACTACTACTACTACTACTACTACTACTACTACTACTACTACTAATCTGCTCTTCTTCAAAAAGAAAAGAAAACAAAAACGGATCTGCACAGGCATAGCTTGATACCAAAAGAAATCCTTATAAAGAGTCATGAAGGGTGTAAAGACCGACGAGGACTGTTTACTGGAAGGGTACGAAGAGTACTGAAATAATTTTGTCGCTTATTGGCACTTAAAGAAAAATCAACGGCAATGATTTCCAACAATTACTGAACCAAGCGGGGTGTATTGGGAATTTGAGGTGACTTGTTGTCATTTAGACTGCAGGGAAAACCACATAACTAGTAAGGATTCCCGTAAGAAGTTTCTGTGAATACATTAAATAATAATAATAATAATAATAATAATAATAATAATAATAATTCATAAATATTGGCAAGGAATTACGTTATTTAAAATCACAAATGGACGGCTGTTAATAATTGTGAACCGTTTAATAGTAAATATTGTTTCATAATACAAAATTCTTTTCGTAAAAAACTGATAATACTTACAAGAATTTAAGGTAAAAGTGACTGGCAACCATTGAAAGAAATCAAGAAAAATAACTCTTTAATAAAAAAGAATTTAGAGTTATTTCCCTTGTTTCTCAGGATCAGAAATATAAAGCCTAGATACATTCGATGTTCAGCGGAATTAAAACATAACAGTCAACGAAAATATTATTTTTAAGAAACTGTCTGTCCTATAAATTTATGCATACAATTGGGACATTACTTAAGGCATAAAGAACGCGAACTGAAGCCGATATTATCTCTTTTTTTATTTAAATATGTCATTATTTACAGGGGAAGTTCAGGTGTAAGCGCAAGGGTTAGAATTTATATATGTAAAGAGAGCCCCGGATATAAATGCTCAAAATGCTAACAAATATGAGGACGAAATTAAAAATGATGGCTAAGAAAGGGTACACTTCTGTGAATCCAATGTTTTGCCTATGAATAATATCAAGTTAATAACATGGAGTTATGTATTTTCCCACAAAATACATATTCTCAACACGCAATCACGGGTGCGTAAATTTATTTATATACACACACGCTGAATGTATATATATCTAGCCGCACTGATGAGCTGTGAAACAGCGAAACACTAATGTATGTGGATGACTCTCTCTCTCTCTCTCTCATATATATATATATATATATATATATATATATATGTGTGTGTGTGTGTGTGTGTGTGTGTGTGTGTGTGTGTGTATAATTAAAACTGGTAATTAGTAAAAATCTGAATAGAGTGCTCAATACTATTGCAGAGCAAATATGTATTTTATTTTTTATTACCGTTTTATCTGTTTGGTTACATATGTTTCGAATGTTGGACCATGTTTACAATCCAACAGCCTCGTCAGACCTTACAAAAAACCTATTCTGTAAGGTCTGACGAGGCTGCTAGATCGTAAACATGGTCCACCATTCAAAAACACACACACACACACACACACACACACACACACACACACACACACACACACACACACACACACACACACACACACACACACACACATATATATAAGAACAATTAGTCAATAAAACATGTTAAAAAACACTTTGAAAAAGAGTTAAAAACATATTTAATTTTAAGAAGGAAAGACTTAATAAGTGGATAGTCCTTAATCCGCGGAGTTTCAAAGAAATACTTTCCTGCTTATCAGAGGGCAGGATTTAGCAAAATGCGGGATCGGATTATGGTTGCAAAAGTATTTAATGAAACTACAAGTAAGTCATAACAAAAAGTGAAGCAGAGGGAATAGGGTGAATAAAAAAGTGATTTCACGTGAATGGATAATCTGGT
>NC_136486.1:5809987-5889987 GCF_053919585.1 Euprymna scolopes
TGCGTAAGATTGCATCTAACTTAGCACTGCAGTTTGAATAAATCCGATTTAAACCGTGTTTCTGTAAAGTTCAATAATAATAATAATAATAATAATAATAATAATAATAATAATAATAATTGGTTTGTTTTGCGATCCATAGAGATTAAAAGAACAAAAAGTATTAAAAAATTCAAATACATGAAAAATAAATGTTACCAAAGGCAAGATAAGTTACTCTTCTACATATCTGGAAAATGTTTTAGGGGTTTCACTCACTTTAAAACGTTTACTCGGCTCTAAAAACATAGCGTCTCGAGTTATGCGAGAAAAAGAAAAATAGCCGTGAATGAACTTCTGCAATTCAAACTTTTAAAAATGAGCTAAAATTAAAAAAAAAAAAAAATATACAAAATACCGTTAGAAACCCGCCCAATATATGTCACGGTAGCATATATTAAGTGGGTTCCTAACAGCATTTTTTTTATTTTTAACTCGGCCATTTTTCTTTTTTTAACATAACTCGAAACACTGTGTGTTTTTCGAACCGATTAAACGTTTTATGGCGAGTAAAACCACTAAAGACATCTGCAGGTAGGTAGAAGAGTAACTCATCTTGCCTTTGACAACATTTATTTTTTATGCATTTGAATTTTTCATCACTTTTCGAATCTTTGTGGGTTGTAAATAATAATAATAATAATAATAATAATAATAATAATAATAATAATAATAGTAATTCCTTTTTTCCCTTTTTGTTGATGTAGACACATTTTACACCTCCAAATAAAAAAATAAAAAAAAATACAAAAAGAAAATCTTTCATCAGTACGGTGGGGTCATTATCTTTTTTTTTTCATATAAAAAAAATAAGATAAAAATTCACTTCTTTCACGCGTTCTCTTATTCCTTTGCTTACCGTCGCGAACGTAACGTGTAGTTTGAGTTAAAAAAAAATGTTTAGAAAAGTCAAAATGGTGTCACTTCCGGTTGTTGTTGTTGTTACAAGGATATCACCAGCAGCAGCAGTATTCGTAGTCTTTGTGAGATTAGTAGCATTGTTAGTAGTTATAGAATTGCCGTTGTTAGTGGCTGTAGTAGTAATTGTGACGTTTTATTGTTTAAAATTTTATAATGAACCGTATTTTAAAAGGTCAACCATCAACATGAAGAATTTTAAGCAAAAAAAATCCTATGTGTGGTCACCAATATTTCCTTGTTTATTTGATATATTTTCCGTTTTATTTAGCTTTTTTTTAAAATAATTTTCTTCCCTTTCCTTTTTCAAGGTTGATTTTCAATCAACCTTTTCTTAAGAAAAAGTGCAAATTAATTTTTACAATTTTGAAAGTTTTTTTTTGTTTTTGTTTAATATGATTTGGTTTGGATTCTCATTATTTAACGGCATATCAACACTTTGGAGGTCAATCAGTGACGGAGCATGATGCCGATTGTAGACGAATAAATGAACACGATTTTTTTTTACCCATAGCGAGGGAGAAATTGGGGGTTCATACCTTTCCCAATGGTATTAATGCGTAAATGACCATGCTATAGATCCGATAGGATTTAAACTCGGAACAGCAGATTCCATAGTTCATGACGGTATCGACTAGGCCTATCACGCACCCTCCTCATCTTCATGCGACGCTTTCATCTGTGTTGTCATCTCTGAATGCTCGACCACTTCGATCAGGTTGGAAGGAAAAATCGGCCGAATCCGTGCCCATCCCTGAAGGTGTTGGCTGGAATTCTTGATCAAATGACGTCATCCGGCCCTGAGAATCAAACGCCCCGTACAACGGGTTGTCGAACCCCTCCTGCCCTTTTTGTTTTGCATAATAAGCGTTTCCATTTTTCTTAAGGTCTAACTGTTCCGCTCCGGTGGGACCACGCCCTCGCCTGCCCTCGCCCGAGGGAGCAGCGTAGTCTTTAGAGAAAGGACCACGAAGATCATGTGTCTCGAGGCCGTATAATTGGTTGCTGACTTGTAGGCTACCATCCTGGCTCTGTTCCACAATCTCTTCTCGCAGACGGTGTCGTGAAAAGCTTTTTTTGCGAAACAGGTGCTGCCTGTAGCGACGACAAAGAAAGACTGAAACGGCCAAGACGATGGCAAACAATAGCAACACGGGTAATATAATGGCCAAGCCGACACTGGGTTTAGTAGCTGCCTGCGTTGAATAAGACGTCGATCGGTTCTTTTCTGAACCGTCCGGCGTTGACGACAAGGGCGTCGGCAGGGACGTACTCGGCGCAGGTGACGTCAAACCCTGACCGGTGGTCGATACAAACAATGGTGTTCTGGACGATGTTGATGGAAGTGTGCTTTTGTTGACGGGTGTCACAGTACTCTTTTTGGAGGTTGTGGTGGGCGCCGTAGATTTTGAAACGGTAGTAGCTGTTGGTGTTGCTGACGGTGTGGTGGTAGCTGATTTGGATGGTGACGTCCACATGTGAGGAGGAAGTTTCTCTGAGGTTGTAGTGGGTTGTTGTGTCGTAACGTCGGAGACAGTAGGTGGAGTACTTGTTGGAACTGGAACGGGAACTGTAAAAGAGAAAGAATAGAATATATGAATACAAATGAACACATGTCCTATAAAGAGTGGAGCTTACATGATTGCAGATTTAAAAAAAAATATTAGTTTAGCTAATTGTTAGTAACGACGATGACCAAGTGGTAAACGACATAGACTGAGGAGCTGGGTGCTCCAAGTTAGTTAGAGTGTAGTTTGTTCCACAAGAATCAATTTCACTTAGGATGTTGGCAACCTTCACATGGTACTATCGTAATTAACCGACATCTTTCTAGAAATAATTTTGAGTAGAAAAATATATCGAAGAAACAAATTCCAATAATAAAATCCTTAGATTCAAATGATGCTGCTGCTGCTGCTGATGATGATGATGACTGAAGAAAACTTTAACTCTCTTATCGTCAACTTTGCTCGACATTGAAGACGTCTGACAACGATGTCGTTAGTTGCTTACAAACTAACGAATACAGTGAATAAATAATAGTTCTAATCAAGATTTCTTTTAATTCAAACTGAAATTCAATTAATTTAAATAATTAACATTGTGATTGAATACAACAATTATTTATTCCGTTAAAAATTAATATTAAATGAACATTTCGCTTTAAATTAGTAGACATAATAGTTTTGTTGCTTTACCGTTTCACCCGTAATGGTGAAGAGAGCGTTTCCGTCCGTCAACACAAACGATACACGCTGTGGCAGCCAATAGACTTCATTATTATGATTATCTAGTGGGAGTCTGGATTATAAATTCATTTACTATAATTGCGTTCATCGTCAGCTTAACTTTAATATAATTGTCGTAGATCGAACTATATTTTACGTGGGCCAAAGTACAAAGCTTGTTATTTTAATATGCCAACATTTCCGAATGTATATTTTGGGAGTTTAATTGTAAAAGTTTCAAAATCAAAACAGGTTTTAAAACAAAACATATACTAGTTATCTCCCTTACTTTAACCCGATCGTTTCCGGGGGTTGGGAAAGAGTTACGTGTCATCAAGACGTTTCTTGAACTGTTGTTACGCCTTGAACACGGCAACAAGCTCTCATGGGTAATAATTTAACTTATGATTACCAACAAATTCCTTGGCTTCTTGGCAAGGAATAAAGTGTAGTATCTGTCCTGATGCTACATTTAGTCTATTCTATCCTCGATTATTGAATGAGAAATCATTTTTATTTTTGTTCCAACCCAGAGGGCCCTGAATTTTTCTCACACTAAAAAAACGACCTTGTATCCAACTTTACCCTTGTAGAGAGGCAAGCAAATAGGGATTTATTGCTACTATATAATGGATATTATAGCAATATTATACCATAATGGTCAGTTGCCATAATGGTTATTGCTACTATATAATGGATATTATAGCAATATTATACCATAATGGTCAGTTGCCATAATGGTCAGTTGCCATAATGGTTATTGCTACTATATAATGGATATTATAGCAATATTATACCATAATGGTCAGTTGCCATAATGGTCAGTTGCCATAATGGTTATTGCTACTATATAATGGATATTATAGCAATATTATACCATAATAGTCAGTTGCCATAATGGTTATTGCTACTATATAATGGATATTATAGCAATATTATACCATAATGGTCAGTTGCCATAATGGTCAGTTGCCATAATGGTTATTGCTACTATATAATGGATATTATAGCAATATTATACCATAATGGTCAGTTGCCATAATGGTCAGTTGCCATAATGGTTATTGCTACTATATAATGGATATTATAGCAATATTATACCATAATGGTCAGTTGCCATAATGGTCAGTTGCCATAATGGTTATTGCTACTATATAATGGATATTATAGCAATATTATACCATAATGGTCAGTTGCCATAATGGTCAGTTGCCATAATGGTTATTGCTACTATATAATGGATATTATAGCAATATTATACCATAATGGTCAGTTGGCCAAAGGCAAAAGAACCGTAGGAAGGGATTGAAAACCGTTCAAGGACAACTTGCTGCTGTCCGCTAAACAGTTCGGTTTGCGTTGCATTATAGTCACCCCAAGTTTTCGGAAGTAGAAGAGAACAGAAAAAGGGTAGTTAACGAAAGAAATAAAGAATAGGGTTTCTTAACAAACAATAGGTAGGAAGATAGACAAAATATACTTCACATGGGTTTGTTGTTTTTGTTTTACGGTATATCAACCCTTTTCAGGTTATTTAATGCCGAATTCAGTGATTGAAGAAATTTTTTAACAGAATATATATTTTTTCTGAAGTCGGTTTCTATTTAACCCATAGTTGGAACCTTAACAGGTACTACCACTCGGGATCAGAGTGGACCTGGGAGCAATGGCAATTTGAGGGTGGCTCCACACTCCCCAAATCCTGCAAACTGGGGCCTCACCATGGGATATAGTTTAAGGTCATATCCAGGACCTTCACATGGGATTATCGGTCAGTGTATGGCGGTGACTAATGTAGGGATCAAATAATCGACTTGAGATATATTTTAATTTGGTTTTGAGGCCTCTTTGTTGAGTAGCTATGAGTAAACGTCAATATAAATGATTGATGGACGACAATGTTGGACATCGATAGTGTCCAGTTGGAAGTGTTTAACGACAGTGACGGTTGACGATACAAAGATCGACCGATGACAGTCACAGTTAGAGTTAAGTTAGACCTGATAGTTGGAGTCAAGACACAACTGAAGGCGGAATGTAACTCGAAGCAGATGGGAAAATGAACTGATCAACTAACTGACGGAAATGTAGATGTGAGAGGGTCAATGAAATCACCCACCCAGATTCCAACCGATATATCTTTGAAGTGTCGGAGTCTGTGTTTTCTTGTTTTACTTTTATACTTGTGAGTCCGGTCGCCTTTTTTTTTTAACAAATGTGTCACCACTTATCAAGACCAGGAGGCCACTCGAGGATAAGGGTTAATGAGTGTACAGTAGTCAATGAGAAAAAATCGTAGTAATTGTTAGTAGTGGGAATTCGGTAAATTGGACTTCTTAAGGGGATGGCTCATCAAAAACTTGTTCACCTTGGACATGGAGACGACCATATTGTAGCAGCAGGCAAACAGAAGAGAACAGTACTAAGAAAGAAGCTTTGTTCATAGAATCTACGTTTATGGTAAGACACAGATAAAGAGTGGTGGAAATTATTAATAGTGGTTTCAGCTAGACGAGTCTTATGAGGGAAGACGACAATACGGCCATAAGAATAGAAAATGAAGAAGAAATCCGAGGCAGACAAAGTTGGGGCGGCGATCTATCAGTGGGGCAACATGGTGTCACACTACCCTGGGGATTAAATACAATTCTGTGCAGATTTCGCAATTTGACAGAAAGATTCCCGAGTTTGAAAAGACACACTGGAAGAAGGTCAGAGGATACATCGACCGACATGTTGTGAAAATAACAGTCAATATGAGAACAGTAGTCTGTATAATCCAAACAATATGAATTATCATTATTTAAAAATTCCAGAAACAATATGAGTATAATTTCATTATTCAGGAGGACATTTTCAACAAATATCGTGTATTGAGTGCCACAAACATGTTACATAAGTCAAACATTTAGTCAAAAGGTGTGCCCTTCACCTAATGGATACCGTCGCGCCTATGTAACCAGCGACGCCGAGTTCAACTGAGTTAGTGTTCGAGGAAACTTCAAGAAATATTAAAGGTTATCTAAGTTTTCTGTACATTTTAAAGTCTAATTTTCCTAAGCGCATACGTGTTAGCTTATTAGACTGGGCGTGTATTTATGAGAGATGGAAAATATAGACCCGTAACATTATAAACACTAGACTTTTATCATCGAACAAAAGTTATAGCCCGTTGACTAAGAATCAGTGCTTTCTGTCAAATTGATGGTTGGTGTAGTTGGATTTTTGCTCATTTTTGCTCATTTTTGCATGAAATACTAATCATTATTAATCCCTTACTCTGTGCTGAAAGGATACCATGATACTTAGTTCGCTGCACCTCATCATTAAAACATTTCATAAAGATTTCAGCCAGTAGTTTCCAACAACATTTCGGTTCAGTAGGTTCTAAAAACATTTCTTAAGTGAAGGCTGTATTGTAGTGACTAATCCCTATTAATCCTTAACTATGCGCCGAGCAGATACCATAATACTTAGTTTGTTGGACCTTATCATGAGCAAGGGCCATAAAAAATCTCAACCAAATTGGTCCAGTAGTCTCCGATAAAACGTATAGTGCGCATGTGGTTTACAATCCGTATTAATCCCTAACTGTAGATGGAACGGGTACCATACTATATAGTTCGCTGTACCTCATCATAAAAGTTTATACAAGATTTCAGCCAGATCGACTCAGTAGTTTCCGAGAAAACTTCTAGTGTAAATGTGGTGACTAATCTCTATTTATCCTTAGCTGTTCAGCGAGCAGCTACCATCATACTTAGTCCGCTATAACTTATTATAACAAAGCTTCATACAAAATTTCAGCCAGATTTGCCCAGTAATTTCCAAGAAAAGGTGGAAAGGACAGACAGACAGACAAACAGACAGACAGAGAACTATACTATAGATGAGTTTTCATAAATTAATAAATGCTTTTGAAGAAGATGATTAAAAGAGTAAATTTGAATTTGAAAAGTATTGCCAACTCGTTGACTCACCGTGACAGACGACCCCAGCATCCTCCCGATGGGCACAGTTATGTGTACCAATACCTCGGTGTTTACATTCCATGAGCGAGGATTCAGTGCCATCACACATAACGTTGTCCAGCCAGATGGGTCCTGTGCCACGTCCGAAGCCACCTTTACCGACCGCCATGCCACCTTTGTAACCCAGAGCACGACACACAACCTGAGCATCATTGTCATCCCACATATCGTCACATATGCTGCCCCATTGGTTGGGTCCGTTGACATACACCTCCACTCGGCCAGCGTCAGGCACCGAACCTCCAACAAGTCGAATGTCAGTGATATCTTTAAAATAAAGAAAAAGAAATATTTTAGAACACTTTCAAGGATAAAAATATGAACAAAAAAAGCCGAGCATACGCCCCCCTCCCCTCCACGAGTGAATAAATCCGTTCTAGCAAAAATTTACTTGCACCATGATTAATGTTTGTGCAAAAGTAATAAAAAAATAACAATGAAATCGTGGTTATTGAGAAAAGTTCGAACAAACGAACGGACGAACGGACGAACGATTTTGGGGCAATTTTACCCCTGTAATAGCCCTTAAGGAAAAATTTACTTGCACCATGACTAATGTTTGTGCCAAATTAAAAGAAATTCAAAATAAGGTTATTGAGAAAATTACGAACAAAGAAGCGGACAAATGGGAGTGAATTACTAGATCCAATCTCTTCTTTGTTGGAGAACTAATAAAAACAATACTAAAAATCGAACTTGGTAATGCGAACAAAATAAAAAAAATGACAAAACAACACGTTCTTTTATAAGGTAGATGCCACCGAAAGTCTCAAAGTAAAAAAAATTGACTTTTAATTTAATAATAAAAAAAATACAGCTTTACTATTTAAAAAATTTGCAAATGGAACTAATAATTTATTACGGCCCGTTAGAATATCTATTTTCTTGTAAACGCACACACGCACGCACACACACACACACACACACACACACACACAACTTTTCTATATATTCGTATAGCTAAAGATTACCATATTATTCATATAAGTGGATAAATATAAACATATTGATATGTTAAGCAAATTTATTTAGTTTTAAATAAGACCATAAAGAAGTAAAATCAAAGAAGAAATCAACTCGCTTGATCGATGGTATTTATTGAGGAAGGACTATTTTAAAAAAAATCGACATTACTAAAGAAAGAGAAGGGGAAAGAGAGATTATAGCCATAAAAAATTGCGTTAATTTACTTTCTCGGGAAATGCCGGTACACTGGTCTGCCTAGTATGTAATAGTCCCATATTTTATATAATAATAATAATAATAATAATAATAATAATAATAATAATAATAATATACTACTACTACTACTACTACTACTACTACTGTTATTTTATATATAATAAAAGTATATATACTAGCAGAACCCAGGGAAATTCTACGGAATGAGAAATATATTAAATCAACAGATATGTTTGGATAAAGCTATATTTTACTGGGCAGCGCAGAAATATAGTTTTTTGGCTAGAAAAAAAACAAAAAACAATAAAGCGCAGCAAATATAAGATTATTATTTTTATGAAAATAGCCTTATATTATATTTTAATTATAGAACTCACCCAAATGAGATAAATTAATAAGTACTAATAAACACTTAGAAAGTAATATGGTGCTTGGCAGACAATGTTCTTCATTTTATTTTACCTGTTTCTTTTGAATGTTCCCTTTTTATATGAAGTTTCGCTGACCTCTCCCATCGGCAAAGAACCGCTGCACATCGAAATTACTACGTTCTGACACTAAGTGAATTCTACATGGCTGATTTAGAGAATAAAATATTTATAAATAATATGAAGCCCACCATATATATACGCTACGTTGACAACATCCTTATTTTAGCGGAAAATAATGAAAATATATACCAAGTACAGCACCTTTTTAAAAAAACTCAATTCTTTAATTTACAGTAGAGTTAAATAAAACTAATAAAATTTCATTTCTTGATGTCCTTATTGACACGTCCAATAATACTGTTAATACTTCTGTATAAAAAAAACCCAACGAGCATAAACTCCAGCCTCCTGAACTTTAAAAGCGAGGGCCCAAAAAGGTATAAGATAACCATAATAAAAAGAAATTATTAAATCGCGCCAAAATTATATAATCCACAAAAGAATCACTACTTGTTGAAATAAAAAAAAATTAAACAAAAACTCATCAACAATTATTTTCCTAATTACATTTTTGATGAACAAATAAAACGAATGCTACAATCCCTTGAAAATTCTAATAATAATATTAACCAACATCGCAATGCAAACTCCATTAATATATTTTATCAAAATCAAATGACACCTAACTTCAGAATGGAAGAAAAACGCAATTAAAAATATCATACGTAGATACTTGACGCCTATTGACAGTAATTCTAAAATTAAATTTATTATTTACTACAAGAAGTTTAGAACACGAAACTATGTGGTTACAAACAACTCCTCACCGGCTATAAAAACGTTGGAACAAACCAATGTAGTGTATAAATGCAAATGCTCTATGGGAGAATGTAACTCCGAAAAGAATATATACATTTGGCATACAACAGCGTTGTCTCGGCGAATAACCATGCATCTAAACAATACTAGTGTTATATGTATAAACATTTGATAAAAGAACGTAAATTCCCCCCTCCAATCTTAGAAAGGTCCTCGTTGATGACATAAAATTTATACAACATGAAAATAATATTAAAAAATTAAACATTTTTGAAGCGTCATATATTAGAACCCTTCAACCCGCTATAAATGATATCGCATTCGAGAAAAGCAGTAACGTTCTAAAATGTCTTGCGTAGTTCGTATTGGATGGGCTTTGTTAGTGGTGTCCACGAACTTGCAGATTTTAATACTTGAATTTTAATCGGCCAATATTTATAATCGACTTTTCATCGACTTTATATTTTATTTTATCGCTGTTTACTGTATATTTTAGTTTTCACTTTTAATTCTCATTTTCGCTCCTTCGTACTTTTAATTCCACATCTGATGATGATTCGTGGACGAATCGAAAGCGCTCGTGACAGCAACAACTATGGAACATTTATTAATATTTTTGATTTTGATGCAAACAAGATTATACAGAAAATCGAAAATTTAAAAAAAGAATCATAAAGCAAAATGTCTCCGTTGCATTTAATAATATTTGCTTGAATGAAAAAATGCTGCCTAAATATACCAATTTCAAATATATGTTAGTCCTAATTTTATGAATACAACACTGTTAAATTAAAAAAGATATCCATTTTGAATTAGAGACAGGGACGAATTTCACAGGTAAGGAACACAATATTTTATAACATGAATAGGTTATGAGTAGGTAATTAGATCCACTATCTAGAACATTTTTTGGCCTTGTGGTTAAGGGAGGTGGTGTTTGATTAACATTGCCGGGGAACCATAATTTAATATACAATTTTGTTTTTAAATCCCCAAATCAGTGCTTCATGGTAAACAACTGATGGTCTCTTAGATTAACATTAGGATTACTGTGAATTCGAGAGAGCAAGATGATGCAGTGATTGCAGGTGATTAAATGACTTACTTAATAGTTTTTCAATAAATAAAAAAATGTATAAAAATTAATTCTTTTATATATTTTTAAAGGTTAAAAATCTTCAAAGACTACAAATATATATAATTTCGAGAGAGAGAGAGAGTGTGTGTGTGTGTGATAGATAGATAGATAGAGAGATAGATAGATAGATAGATAGAGAGAGAGAGAGAGAGAGAGAGAGACTAGTTATTCACAATCATTGTATCACGTCTCTTGATTGTGAAAATAATAATAGTGACCTAAAGAATTTTTGTAAAATTAAGCTGAAAAATCGATTATTATTTTCCAAACAAGCGGATATAAGAGAAAATTTCCGCAATTCCCACGAAACGAGATAAAAAAACAAAACAAAACAAAAAAACGAGTCATTTACTTATTGTTGAGTTGTAGCAGTTCAGATAGACATCCGTTGGTCTTGAGAGCTTGTTGCAATATCGACTGAGGAATATGCTTCCAAATCCCGAATTGAGGCAGTTGAGCAGATTTTCCTCAGTTCCCAAGCAAAACACACCGTTCAACCAATGATGGAGGGGTGGCAGGGGGGTGCTCGTCTCCTGCAGACTGGGCTTGTAGCTGGGCTTGTAGCTGGGTTTGTAGCCATCGACAAAGCCGAGCTGTCGACAGAAGACCAAAGAATCAGAAGCATTCCAGAACTGGTTGCACACTGTTCCCCATTTGCCGTCATACTCGATCTCGACTCGCCCACTTGATTCATCGCCGCCGTTCAAACGATATTGAAGACCTGACGAAGGAAAAGAGAAAAACTCGAAACGTTATAACAAATCAATATGGAACGAAACCAAATTAATATGAACATACACGAAATTGAAAAACAAACAAGTAAATTAAATTTTTAATAAACAAAATACTTTTAAACCACTTTAAGATGCAAATATTTTATTAAAAATCATTCGATTTTGTAAAACTTGATTTATTATTATTATATTATCATTATCATATTATTATTATTATTATTATTATTATTATTATTATTATTATTATTATTATTATTATTAATAATAATAATAATTGCGAATAGCTTTATTTTTCCAAATAAAATTTGCTTGGATTGTGCATGATTAAATATGAAAAAATCTCTTTCCTTTGAGCTATTTTTAACGCACGTAGTCGCTGGAATGTATTTAGGAATTGACAAAAAACGCTGTGGACTACACTATAATAGCGACATTGGGAAGTTTAATATTGAATTTCAAAGCAAACAAATAATATCTACATAATAGTCATGCTACATTGATGAATATATTCAAATTTTACGAAAAACGATAAAGTAGAAAAATTTTAAAGAAAACATTTTTTGACGAAAATTAACGAAAATAAAACATTTGGTTAAAAAAAAACCAAAACACACACACACACACACACACACACACACACACACACACACACACACACACACACACACACACACACACACACACACACACACACACACACACACCGGAAAGTTACAAGAGAAGGTAAATAGAGTGTAATTATTTCCAATTAAAAAAAAATTGTGCGTTAACAATCATAAATATGAGCTATTTTCCCGCCTTATTTTTAGCATAATTGACTTACCTCCCTTGTTTTTATGTCAAGTGTCATAAAAACAATATGGCGAGGGGTTTTAGATAAAGATCGAAAACTCGTGCTTTTTAAAATAATGCTGAAGTATTTAAATATATCTGACATGCCAATTAAGTAGATATCATTAATTTGAGATGAAATTAACCCAAAACATCAGTAGATACCACTTTTTTTTTTTTAAATAGAGCTGTTCGTATTCCGAATTTCGCTATTATAGCGTAGTTGTAAGAAAATTTAACCTTTTGAATTAACAGATAAAAATATCTTTGAAACCACGTTCGGATACAAATATTTTATAAAAACATATTCAATTTTCAAAACTTATACTTTAATTTCGCATAGTAAAATATCCAAAAACAGATAAAGGAAATACTTTTATATGAATAAAATTTTCGTGTCGTGTGTTGTTTTAATGAATCTCTGTTCAGATGGTTTTGATTGTGCCTAAAAAGAAGCTGAAAGTAAAAAGATTTACACACTGCAGCGTACAACACCAGCAGTACAACGCCTCGATATGAAAACACGAGACACGGATGTTTTATTCAGGATAAAACAAACTCTTATCTTCTCTTTGATGATGAATATTTTACTATCCAAAATTAATGCTTAGTAGAATTCTCACACACACACAAGCACACACACACACACACACACCTACACCCACATATATATTTTTAAAAGAGTGTAGCCATCAACAATTGTATGTTTTTCAGACTTATACAATTTTTTCATATTTTTTTATAACGCGTTTCAAGCCTTGTTCAGCCCTCTTCAGATATTTTATATAAATATTTTTTAGGTAATACCTGTTTGGAAAACATTTTATCTCTGACAACATTGATTGTGCTTTTTAGAGAAATTCCAATCTCAGACTTTTTGTCATCAATAATCAGTGAGATGGTCAAAAGTTCAATCAGTTAGAGTTAAGTCCATTTAGTGGGTGGAGGGAGTTTGGAGTTTATTTGGAACATGTTTTTATGGGTTTTTATGATTTTCTTTTTTATGCGTGTGTGTATGTGTGTCAGTGCGTGCTTGTGTGCTAAGGCGACGGTTGTGTGTTGCGTGTATGAATGCGCGTTGGTCAAGATCTGTGATTTTTTCCCATGTGTGTGTTTGAAATGTGAAAAAATGATAGGTCTGAAAAACATACAATTGTGGATGGCTACACTCTTTTAAATATACATTTTTTTCTGTCGTTTACACAATCATTTTATAACTATAAATATATTTTCTGTCGTTTAAACAATCATTTTATAACTATAAATATATATATGACTACTTCATTTAATCACATAAATTAATATACGAAAGTATACATTTATGCGTAAACTTTAAGTATTTACTTCAACAGTGCTCAATACGTAGGTAGAGCAAGGTAGTAAGATATAAGCTCGTATAAGCCTGATGAATTCTAGCGTGGATGAAACGCGGAACATTCTCTGTAGCTTAATCGCCATATATTTTATAACTTTATATATATATATATATATATATATATATATATATATATATATATATATATATATATATATATATATATATATATTATAGAAGAACGCAAATTTATGCCGATATATTATATTTCACATTGATTTATTGTTCGACATGATACCCAAATAAGATATATTAAATTTCTTTACTCCTCAGAGTTTTAAAGAAATGCGTTCTTTTCATCAGTGGAAAAATATTTGTAAATTAATATTATAGCGGCGCTATAAATTTGCTTGAACTGGCCTTTATTGAAACAGCATTATGTTATTAAATACTGCTTATAGCTATAATATGCATATATATTTATATAATATTTGTATATTATTTATACATAATGTTGTATTAAAGTAAGATAAACAAACTTACCATATGTCGCTACAATAAAATTACTGTTTCAATCTCAAAAGATGGCATCAGGAGACAGAAGCTCTGTTCTTCATGATGTCCAATATTTTAATCTTAAAAGACAATCCGATTAGTCCAAATAATACAAACTAATTGTAAATATTTCGCGTGTAGCGCGACCGTTATGAGAGAAAAGGAATTACTTTCAAAATGGCGATTTTTTATGAATCGCCATTTTGAAAGTGAGTTCTTTTCTCTTGTGATAACGGTCGTGCTACATGCGAAATACTAATACGCCTTGAATCTGGTTTTGACTCTATCGATATACACTTACCTGTTTTGTTATAGCAAAGAACACCAGCATCAAAATCGTGGAAGCCACAGCCAGGGCCATGTCCATATTTGATATGAGGACATTCATTAATAGAAGATTCGTCTCCTCTGCAGCGGACATTGCTAAGCATGATGGGATTGAAATTTTTAATTATATGCAAATAAGCAATGCCTCCTTGGTATCCCATCTCTTTACATGCTACGTCGGCGTTTGTGTTTGTCCAGTCTTTGTTGCATACGCGGCCCCAAATGCCATCGACACGAACCTCCAAGATGCCATGATGGGTCGATGAAATGCTATCGGACGAAATACGAATAGCAAAGGCTGAAAAGAGAGAAAAAAACAAAAAACAAAAAATGTCATTTTAAATCATTACATTTTGATTATAACCATAACGATCTGATCTCGCTATGTTAAATGGTACCATGTATGCAAGTAATCTTTTATTAAGACGGACAGAATTCCGTTAAGGAGTATCAGGACATGATAATTTACCACTTCCGATGTCATTCGGTACAGTTTTTGCCCCATCACTACTGCAAATTATTCAACCACACTAAAATATTGTTTATCGGTTTTTTAAAAATTATTATTTATTTTATATTGTGTGTAAGTGCAATCGTCATTTCACGTTCTATGGGTCTTCAAAAGAAACAACCCTTAAACAGCATACACACACATACACACACACACGCACGCACGCACACACACACACACACACACACGCACGCACGCACACACACACACACGCACACACGCACGCACGCACACACACACACACACACACAAACACGCACACATATATGACTTTTGTCCTTCATTTGTTATATGTTCTGTAATTACATGCAGCTTCATAAATTAAAGGTGAAATATAATTAAACAAGTGAAGCTTGCATGCCATCTCCCCCGTGAGTGTACAGTGAACGAGGCATAAAAAATGACTGAGTTCAGCATCCCCCCCCCCCCCATTTAGCCCAATAGTCCCCAGCGGACGTCAAATCCTGGTGAAAATAAACAAACGGTGTAGTTTTAAGCCTTAACATATATAAATTTGAGTTTTGCATCATGCAACAACAAAAAAAAAAAGTGACTAAGTCCATCATCCCCCCCCCCGTTTAGCCTAAAAAAATATTTAAATTTGAGTTCAGAACCATGCAAAACTGCTAAATAGACATACACAGAAAATTTTGGACAGATATTGTAAAATAATTCAAAAAATGGAGTGTTTTTATTAACTCTAAAAGAGCCCCTGTGGTATACCCAAAAGTTATTGCGAAGTATAGACAAAAAAAAAAAAAATGATATGGAAATCAGTTAGTCACAACTTTTCAGAAAGTTTTATAAAAATCCAAGGCATCAATTTTTCTTAATAAGCACAAAAGTGACAATTTTAGCCATTTTAACCCGAAAGGAACCATAGGGGGGGCAACCGGAATTTTCCCTGAAAATCCGTTCTATTACTCTTTACTTATATCATGTTTAATGTTTGTGCAAAATTTGAAAACTTCCAAGACGTAGTTATTGAGAAAAGTGCGGACGGATGAACAGACGAACGGACAAGGGAGAATTTACAGGTCCACCCTCTTTTTGTTGGGGGATCAATAAACACATCTTTACCGTGAACATATATATATATATATATATATATATATATATATATATATATATATATATATATATATATATATATATATATATATAGTCCTGGACTCTTTTTGTGCCCATATTGATCTGGATTTCTTAAAAAATTCGTGATGACCGTTTTGCTACTATACAGTTCGTTTGCAATGGATCTATGGGAGAGTCCACCCCTATTAAACTCAAAGATCCTCCCTCTATCAAACTCTGATAATCGTTTCCCTTTTGCCATTTATAATTTAGTAAGATGTTTTTTATCCACTAACAAGTTGCTTTTAGTAACATAGAAAGCTTTTCGTATTCATTTTTTCAAAACTAGCCGATTTTATTAAAGTGGTCTTATAATTTTGACTAGGTGAAAATCAGCTTTCTTGGCCTTTTGGTCAAGATCAAAGTGTAGTATCTTTCTTCAGATGCTGCACTTAAGATAATTTGTACCAGTCAATGGAGGGGAAACCCTCTATACTGGGACAATTATTATTTTTGGTAACCAGAGTGCCCCCTTTTTGCCTACTTTTAGGGGAGCTGGTTTTTACCTCACATTAAAAACGGCCTTGTGCCTAATTTGCTCAGTGGGGGAGCAAATAAATACCATCTGTTCCGGCAGATGCTGCAAGCAAAGACCATATGTGGGGGCGACCCAACATATAAGACCTTGGTCAATGTAGGGGCAACCCTTCATACCAATTGTCATTGTCCAGCTCCCTTACTCCCCGGGGAGTTGGTACCCATTTCCCCTTCACTCCTCACATTAAAAATCGGCCTTGTGCCTAATTTGCTCGGTGGGGGAGCAAATAAATACCATCTGTTCTTCAGATGCTGCACTTCATTTTCTTGTTCTCTTTCGGTGGAGGAGAAATCCTTCACGACTGAGACAATTTTTATTTTTGTACCTTTTCTCCACGTTAAAAAACGACCCTGGCGTCTAACTTTGTCCCGTGGGGAGGCATAGTAAATAGGTATATATATATATATATATATATATATATATATATATATATATATATATATATATATATATATAAGGTGTGCAAAATTACATCTAGTGAACTCATCATAACTGCAATATTCAGAGAACAGCATCTTTAATATATTTTACTGAGACTTTGCTCATTTTGACCCTGTCTATTACACTCTAGAATATATATATATATATATATATATATATATATATATATATATATATATATATATATATATATAGTAATTTATAAAATATATATGGCGATTAAGCTACACTGAATATTCGGCGTTTCATCCACTATAGGATTCGTCAGGCTTATGCGTGAATTCTGTGGTTGTTTCTTGTTTTTATATATGTTGAGGATTTTAGTTAGCCAATCAGCTATCTAGTATCCACCGCACCCCTCCCTATCAGCCAATGGGCATGCATTGTAGTGGATCAAACGCAGAATATTCAGTGTAGCTTAATCTCCATATATATTTTATAAATTATCAACTAGCTCTACCTACGTATTGAGCACTTTTGAAGTAAATACTTAAAGTTTACGCATAAATCTATACTTTCGTATATTAATTTTATGTGAGTAAATGAAGTAGTTATATATATATATATATATATATATATATATATATATATATATATATATCACAATAGGGTCACCGCTTATCAAGGCCCGAAGGCCACACACACACATCTCTCTCTCTCTCTCTCTCTCTCTCTCTCTCATATATATATATATATATATATATATATATATATATATATATATAATGTTCTCAATAAGTAGAAATTTATTAAAAGTATGTGTGTGTATATATATATATATATATATATATATATATATATTGATCTCTTCTTGATAAGTACAAATTTATTAATTTTGTTCATATATATATATACATATATATATATATATATATATATATATATATATATATATATATATATATATATATATATATATATATATATTGATCTCCTCTCGATAAGTACAAATAACTTTGATAAAGACATCCGTGTCCTGAAGGAAACGGTTCTGTTTAAGGAGTGTGTCTTTTGAAGTCCTATGGAACGCGCAAGGAAAAAGCATTCGGTTGCCGCCAGTTATAATGAGACTTCTTACATGAATCATCCGCTTCATCCTTTCTCATCATTCTTTGTCACCTTTCCCCTACTTCTTCAGACCAACGTTTAACAACGTTTGATGGTCGCTTTTATCTCATTCCTGTCGCGCAAAAGTGGGTGAACCGCATGACCGCTAGGATTCCAGATTTATTATTGTTTACCACCTGTTTCTCACGCCTCTTTAGCCATTCTTTTAACTATCTTTTCTGTGAAACCGTTACTATCAGGCTGCACGGCGTTGACAGGTCACAAAATACGCTCAAATATGACATTTTAATTGATGAAGATTTCGTATTTATTATCATACTCTACACACTATATGATAGTTTTTTTTTTCAAAAGAAAAAAATGACTTGGGTGTCATCAACAAGAATAGAAACACAATCAGATACTTTTCCAACCTTATTCGTTATGCTCTAATTCATGTCCATACGAATCTAAAAGCCTTAAAAAATAATGTTCTTTAACTTATCAATGTATATTTGCGCATACGTAAAAGATCATTTTTAATGGACTTACCTAATCTTTAAATATCTATTGTTTTAAATAATAACCCATTAGAAGTTATTTTTACCTGGACCAAATCGAATTGTTTCCAGAAATCAGAATCCCCTAGATATTAAGTTTCAAGTCTGCAGACAAAAAATTGACAAAGTAGTTTGCTAGAGATCGTTTCTCAGACAAACAGGCAAGGTCACTTTCATATATATATATATATATATATATATATATATATATATATATATATATATAGTATGATGAGTATAGATGAGTATTGGTTGAATAGAGCTTGATATGGATATTTTTTTTTTTTTTTTTTTTTTTTACACAGTGATCACCACTTATCAAGGCCCAGAAGCCACTCAGGGATAAGGGTTATTGCAAGTACATCACGTTAGTGAGGAGATTTTATGAAGTGTTTAATTAGAGGGGCGGTTCATTAGGAATTTGTTAACATTAGACTTGAAGACATCCAAGTTGTAGTCCGGAGGGAAGCAGGCAGACGGAACAGAGTTCCACAGGCGTGCAGTTCTAAGAAAGAAGCTTTGCTCATGAAATCCGCGTTTTGATTTAGGCACAAATATAGAGTGGGGGAAATTTTTCACAGTGGATTCAGCTAGACGGGTGTTTTTCGTGAAAGTTTGGCGAGGGGGGACCAGGGATTGGAGTTCAGACGAGCACCTGCCATGAAAATAACGATAAAACAAGGATAGGCTCGCAACGTCTCTTCTGTGGGAGAGGGGTTGCAGGGTAGAGAAAAGGGCATCCCCCACTAAACCACGAAGTCTATTTTGTACTCTGTCAAGGCATGATAGGCTGTTTTTGGCAGCTCCTGCCCAGATATGGCAACAGTATTCCATCCTTGGCCGTACTTGGCTTTTATAAAGATAGAGAATTGCATCAGTAGTGAGATATCTTCTGGAGCGGTAGAAGGATCCCACCATCTTTCCTGCGACCTTGGCAACAGACTTGATGTACGTGTTCCATTTCAGATCAGGAGTAAAGGTCAAACCCAGAAGCTTGTCAAAACACGGGGCCTCACCCAGACGAGAGCCATCCATCACAATTGATGCCAGCTGGGGATCAGAGCGTTGATGATGTAAGGATAGGAGTTTGGTTTTAGATGCATTAAAGGTAACTAGCCACATCTTCCCCCACTGAACCACGCGCTCGAGATCAGAGGAGAGAGAATCCGAGAGAACTTCGTCATTTACAGCCTTTGATGTGTTGCCGTAGATGGTCGTGTCATCAGCATAGATGTCAACGAATGATTTAAGTATGTGTTTAGGGAGGTCATTGATGTAGATCAGGAAGAGAGTTGGGCCGAGGATTGACCCCTGAGGGACTCCAGCATTTATATTGCAGGCCTCCGATTTTTGTCCATCTACCACTACTCTTATGAGCCTATCGGAGAGAAATGATTTAATGATTGAGAAAACATTTCCAGTTATACCGTAGCTGGAAATCTTGTGAAGTAGACCCTTATGCCATACTTTGTCAAAGGCCTTTGATATGTCAAGAGCAATTGCCCTAGAAAGGAAGCCTTTGTCAAGAGATTCACTAACCCTGTGGGATATAACCGTCAGCACATCTGCGGTAGATCTTGCAGAGCGGAAACCATATTGTGTGTCACTAAGAAGGTTGTTTCTGCTGAGGTGGTTGACTATTTCTCTATTTAATATTGATTCCAGTAACTTACTCATAACACAGAGAAGACTTATTGGTCTGTATTGAGAGGGAGATGACTTATCACCTGAATTCTTAAATACAGGGCAAACTGATGAGGTCTTCCAGGGGGTCGGAAAGCACTTCTCCTTAAGGCAGCGCTTAAATAGTTTCGTAAGTATGGGAGCAAGTTCTGGTTGAAGCTTTTTTAACACTATAATTGGGATGCTATCAGGGCCAGTTGCTTTACTGGAATCTAGGTTTTTTATTAGCTTGGCGACCTCATGCACGGATATTTGTATATTACCTAGCTTGTTCTGTGTTATAGGAGGAAATATGGGGAGTTGATGGCCTTCGTCGCATAGGGTAGAATTAGCTGCAAAGTTCTTTGCAAATAGTTTTGCCTTGTCTGACGCTGACGAGATAACCTCTGGTCCATTGATAATGGTTGGGATAGAACACACACTTCTGTTCAGGATCCTATTTGTTATTTGCCAAAACTGGTGGGATATCTTAAACGGTCCTAATTATCGGGCTTGAAACCGACGGTACCAATGATTTCTCTCCTCTAATAACTTTCTGTACACAAAATACAAAATATAAATACTCTCTTATTTTTCGGATTTTCCTTTTAATTGAGCACTATACTGGATCTCTTAAAAAATCTAATATATATATATATATATATATATATATATATATATGTATGTATGTGTGTGTGTGTGTGTGTGTGTGTGTGTGTGTGTGTGTGTTATTTGTAAAGTTACCGACTCTCCAATTGAAATGACTGTCTCTCATCTCGAGGAAGCACCATTCTTCGACAAGCTCCTGGGACTGACCTTCATTCCTAATTTAATAGGAAGTCTTGCATCAAATCTATTGCCGATATCGCTGGAAAAATAGTTGGATCATTCTACTGCTCCAGAAGCTATCTCACTCCTGACGTAACCCTGCCTGTATACAAGCCAAATTCGTCCTAAAATTAATACTGTTGCCACATATGGATAGGAGCTGCTCAAAGTGTCATTTTCTATCTTGACAGAGTTTAAAACCGGCTTTGAAATCTAGTTGGTGGTGTCCATTCTTCCTCGTCGCCACCATTTTACTCACAGAACAAACGTTGTACGTCTGTCTTTGCTCTATTATTACTTTTAAGAGTAAACGCCAATCTTTGGGCTCAGGGCTACTTTCCATCTGACTACAACGTGATCATTTTCAAGTCCAATGTATACAAAACGGACAGTTCTAGGAAAGAAACTTTATTAATTGAATTTTCGTTTAAGGAAGACAGAGGGTGAAGGAAACTGTTAATAGTTATCCTGATTAGATGAGTGTGTTTTGCGAATATTTTAAAGAAGACAACCATATATTCAGCCGAACACCTGCCATAAAAATAACGACAGAGAAGAAATTTTACTGTAATTTCGTAATTTGTATTTTGATTAGAAATTGTCAAGTTTACGGTAATTTTGTGATTTTCATTTGGATATAATTTTTTAATATTAAATTAATTAATTATTACAACTGCACTTTAGTTAACACTAGTGTTGGGACGACAAATCGAAATCGGGAATAAAAACTAACGGAACCTTTTGAGATATCGAAATCAGTGCCGAAAAATATGCGCACCTTTTCCGATGCCGAAACGGTTCTTTAAATTGTTCATTTTGATAAAGTGAAAAATATGCATTGCTTTTAAACTAGCATGCAAATAAAATTCTATAGCTAAAACCCCGTAATTGTATATTTATGCTTGCGAAAATATATGCACATATTATGTGAGTTTTTACGGTAATTCAAAAAATATAAACAAAAGACAGAAACTCTATAATTAAATTATCTATTGGATAAAAGGAACTTTATTTCTGTGTATGTGGGTTCTTTCCCTATGGACTCCTAAACGGCATGGCCGAATTTTTTGAAATTCCACACGAGATATTTTATGTGCCTGGAAGTGTTTTGAAATAGGTTTTGTATCGGAATGCTTTTGATAAGTATCGATGATCGGGGAAAGCCGATTAAATAAGGAATAGGCGATTTTAACTAAAGTTAACGCATTATACAGCCTAACACCACAAGTGCGTTTATTACAGCAGAAGCAGAAAGGCGAGGCATATAAAATCAACAGTAGTTTCTTTGACATGACAGGAGAGCGTTCGAAAGAAGTGCTTTTTTGTAAAGTTTGAGTACAAATCAAAGTACAATTTCGCATTTTAAATTTTAATTCAAGCCATTCTCAGCGCGCAAGTAGAAAGGCTGTCATAAAGAATCAACAGCAGGTTCTTTCATATGATAGAGGCGTGTTCGAAATGAATGCTTCTGTTTAGAGTACAACTGAAGCGTGATACTCCATATTTGATCTCCAGCTATTATATAAAATAAATCTATAAAATTAACAGTAGGTTCTCTACTCCAATGAACCGTGGACTAAGTAACTGCAGGGAGGATTGAAAAATATTCGATTTTACCGATTTCGATAACGATAAAATATGAGATGGTGAAACATTCGTTGACCTAATTCATTCCCGGGCAACGTTGAGTATCCCTATTCGTTTAAAATTAACCAGAAACAGTAATTTTATCGGAATCGAGAATTTAGAAAAGAATCGGTAATTGTATCGGAATCGGTAAAAATATCGGATCGTCCCATCACTACTTGATTCGATGCATTATTAAGTGATGTGAATAATCTTCCAGCTGAACTATTTTAATCGAATATCGAATATCAAAATCATGTACAAAGTGTCTTCAATAAGTTTCCAGACTTTTTATTTTATCCAGACATTTAAAATTGTTGTAGACTTTTGAAACTGAATTATGTTATTGCTACACATCTTATGAGATGGCTGACCAATTTTTATGATTTCAGGTTCAAAGAAACAGCTATAACAAGAATGCTTAATCCTAATTGTCACAGCTGGTGAATTTCAAAAATGAAATCTGGATGTGAGGACATTTTCGAAGAACGATTTGCAATAAATTTCTGTTTTAAACTTAGAGAAAATGCCACAGAAACGTATGGAATGCTTCTGACTGCTTTTGGACTATCTTGCATGAATCGAGCATCAGTTTTTGATTGACATAAGAGATTCAACGAAAGGAGTCTATGAAGAATAATGAGAGGTGTGGAAGAAGTAAGGACGTCAGAAAACCAGAGTTGATTGGCCAAATAAAGAATTTCATGGATAAGGACCGTCGTGTGTCTGCAGAGATAATAAGTGCACAGTTTGATGTCAGTGTTGGAACTGTACATACAATTATTCGCGGGGAACTGAAGATGCGGAAGATTTGTGCGAATGCATCAGTCCACAACTTCATCCTTGTCAAGACTATTTGATCAAGATGAGCATCAAGACGGTTCCTCCCCCTCTCCCTATAGTCCAGACCCGTAACTTTGGGTTATTCCCTAAGCTCAAGGAAAGCCTTAGAGGCTATTGTCACGAAACAATTGAGGAAATGAAAGAAGCTGTGACGAAAGATCGGCACTCATACAAGTGAACTTCCATGGGACTTTCCAGAAATTGTTGAAACGGTACAACAAGTGCATTGCAAGCGGAGAAGATTACTTTTAAGGGGAATAAAGTTTCAGGTGTGTACTATCAATAAAGGTTCTCATACGAAAAAAATCTGTAAAAATATATAAGTCACCTATGTATAAGTTTATTAAGGTTTTTTTTAATGAGGTATAAATGTAAAAGGGATGTTGCAGGTAAGAATCAAAAACTATTGCTGAAAGGTCAAAGGTTAAAGGATAGAATGTTGAAAAATACACTTACTTGAACTTTCTGTCTTGTTAAAGCAAACTACGGAGGCGTATTTTCCAGACGAACACTCTTCCGGTTCTCCCCATGTGTAATTACACGACAACAGAGTGCTCTCAGTTCCTTTGCATGACACTTTGCTCATGCCGATGGTGATATCGTTCACCAAACCGAACGCTGAACCGGACACTGTGCGGCCGTACAAGTATTTCTGACTACGGCACACCACTTGAGCTGCAGCATCAGTAAAACCATTGTCGCACACGTAATACCATTTGCCGTTGCGCTCCACTTCGATAGCACCGCTGCTGGATCCTCTTTCCTGGCCAATGCCGAGACGCACTGCATAATTAAACAAAAGTTAAGATTTATTAACGGAGACTAGGTTAACATTGATTCTGAATATCTAAGGCGAGGATTGATGAATTGCATTATTTTAATTATTTGGACTACTTTTCTCATCTTGGATGCTATTTCCACAACGTTTCGGCCGATGTAACCGCCGAACTTCTTCAGGCTTATCTTCACAACGGTTATTGGTGAATGATGAAAAATAATTTTTTGTCGTTTTTTTTTTACTTTTCCAACGAACCATAGTCGTTAATTCCAAGTTGTGTGATGTTTTTATGAAACGAAAAAAAAAAAAAAACGCCGTCATTTCCATTTTTGTAGAAATTCAAGTGCGTAGCGATTTGATATAATGTTTCTGAATTTTGGAGATGACAATTGATAGATTGTATTATTTGCATTATTCTGTTTTCACCTTGCTTGCTATTCTCTCTCTCTCTCTCTCTCTCTCTCTCTCTCTCTATCTCTGTCAGTCGTGCGTGCGCACACACAAAGCAAAATCATTTCTTTTCATCATTCACCATTGTGAAAATCCACCTGAAGAAGTTCGAAAGTAATACTGACAAAAACATTGTGAGAATAAAATAAACACGAGTGTTCGGACGATTAATTGAAATCGGAATCGGGAATCGGAAATATCGGCACCTTTTGGACGTATCAGAATTTGTGTTAAAAAATGTGCACAAGTTGAGGACGATTACTTAGTAACACAATCAATAACACGTTTCTATATCTTACGAAAAAAACTATATCCAGCAAATTCGCATTCATAGAAAACACTCATAGAACACAGTATTAGAAACAAGGAACATTTTCGTGGGCCACATCCTCATTCAAAAAATCCTTTTTGTTCGAATATTCTTATGACCGTAAATTATGACAAGTCCGCTTACATAGTTTCATGAGAACCTTAATTCACTTCCGTTTAAACGTTAGTTCATCGTGGCCGAGAGGAAAAATGCTAGCAAACCATGACTTTGTTTGACTGGGTTCAAGTCCAGTGACCAGCAGTAATTATCACTTACTACACTGATGATTGCATAAACATGAGACCCCAGTGGCCGTGGAGATAGATTTTATTAATATCTATTGAATATATATATATATATATATATTTATATATGCATATATATATATATATATATATATATATATATATATATCAAAGTTCAAAGTTTAGTATTACACACACGGAAAGGTGACTGTGTTCTATGACAAAGACATACAGGAGGGCAGATACATAAGATAAAAGGCCAGCAAACAAGATATTGTAATATGAAACAAGCCCGAAAGAATTGCGCCTATTATCGATGTCACAATCCCAAATGATTTTGGCCTTAATAGAACTGAACAGGAAAAGATAACAAAATATTAGGACCTAAAAAAATGATCTAAAAACAACATGATCTCTGAAAGAAATAAACATTATACCGGTTGTGATAGGAGCAACTGGTTTAATAAAAAAAGAATCTTCAGAAATACTTAGAAGCAATCCCTGGAAGACCAAGCTGTAACGAAATACAAATAGCAGCCATAAAGAGAACAGCATATATTCTTAAAAGAGCCCTCGGATTAAATTTAAATCATAACAGAATCAAGTGCTAGTTCCAGGAGGAGTTAGCTCCCTTGATATCTAAAAACTTACTAAAGTAAAATAAAAAAAAAATATGAGAGCGTGTTTGAGTGTGTGAGTGTTTATATATATATATATATATATATATATATATATATATATTTATATATATATATATATTTATATATATATATATATATATATATATATATATATATATATATAAGTAAGTGTATGTATGTATATATGTATGTGATACTAATGCGACATGAGTCCTAATGGTGCCCGTTAATAATGACAGTTAAAAAAAAAATGGAAAATGTAAAAAACATAACTTAGAAAACGTTTGATGACGTTGCAAGTTTTAAACATTCAAACAAAGAAAAATATTTGTTTTTAAATTGTTTATTCATATTATGAGTTTGAGATTTTGAGTGAAAATAATTATAAACTGACATTTCCCCCATTCTCCAACATGTAACTTTTTCCCTTTTCTATTCATTCTTGAAATTGTTATGCCCTTCCCCTCGTTCAACTTCCCCTCCATCGTCTTCGCACAAAGTCACCCTGATAAATTAATAACCCTTAAACCGGAAATGAGTATTCTCTATTTCCTTTTCTAGGGCTTCTACCTTCCTCTCTCTTGTCTCGTGTTCTATGGAGCAAAAATAATAATACAAACATAAACCTGTATGTATGTTTATTTATATAAAGTTAGGTATTTACATCTCTATCCCTTTTGGCCTTTTGGGCAAGATCAAAGTGTAGTACCTGTTCTTCAAATGCTGAACTTCCATTTCTTGTTCTCTTTCAGTGGAGGAACAGTCCTTCACAACTGAGACAATTTTTTATGTTTGTATCTTTTCTCCACATTAAAAACGACTCTGGGGTCTAACTTTGCCCCGTGGGGAGGCATTGTAAATAGATACTTATATAATAATAGCTCTTTATCATTTTGTGTGTCTGCATGTTTGTCTAAATGTGCTAGTTCATTCCCTATATTCTCCGAAACGACTGGACTGATATTTAAAACATTTATACAAATGCACGTTATCTGTCTGGGAGTAGCTTTATATAATTTCTGTATCGAAATTCCTACGAGAAATATCGGAAATCGAAACAAATCCGATGAAAGATCGAACAATCCTATTTTGACCAAATTAAACACCCTTATACAAAAAGTGCGTTTGAGAAGTTTTATGACTGCACAGGATGGCGTATAAAAGCAACAATAGGTTATTTGATTAGACAGGGGAAGCGTTCAAAATGAATGCTTTTGTTTAGAGCACAATTTAAACATGATATTTGATTCAAGCAATTATACATCAAAAGTACTTTTTATAAAATCAATAGCAGGTTTTCTACAGTGCAATGTAGACTACAATGTAACTAAGTCACTGCGGGGAGGCAGGTGACGCTTCTACCCGTGCACCACGGCGAGTCCCTGACTAGAGAAGACAATCAATTTCATAAGAAATGTTGATGAACTTAAAAGTATTGAAGTATTTAACATTCATTGATCCTCATTCAATCCCGGGCAAAGTCGGGTCTTCTTGCCAGTGAGTCGAGTATTATTCTAGCTTATTTGTATATTTCTATGGGTTCTCTCCTAATCTAATAAAAAGTTCATCGTGAATTTTAGAATACAACTACTAAGCGAAATGGTTAGCAATGTGAACTATAGTTTAAATTAGTTTAAGTTTCATGCAAAATGGTAAATGAATTAGGTAGTAGTCCTTTGTGGTTTTTATGAAATCTTATCAATAGGTATTAAACACAAAATGATAAATATTCTCGAAAGTTTAGATTCTTTGCGTTTTTTAAAAAGGATTTTAAAAGATATAATATGAGCAAATCCTCCCATTTAGAAAATTCAAATATTTCAGCTTGTCATTAAATTTAGTCCATAGTAATTAGATACCAATTAAGAAAAAATCACTGAATTTCAATTGATTCTTAGACCATTAAGAACGTTTGAGCGTTACAGTTTCTACATTTTCTAGTGGGAGGATAAAATTGTCGCCATAGAATAGACGGCATGACTCCATTTCCGTTTGATGAAAACCACTTTTCTTTTTTGTTGTAGACCATCTACTAGTTGGCCAGTTGTGTACTAACCCCAAAAGAAATAGGAGCCTTTTATCATGTCTGAAAGTGACGCACTTCAACGAGCGAGATCAGAGATGCGGTGCTGTACAACTCTACTGCTCCAAGTTATTACAACAAGATCATTGCCAGCATCCACAAAACGCATAGCTAGATGCCACAGATAACAGGGACGTACACAGTGTTATGAATACAAAGTTTCCGGCCACGGTTATGGTCTTTGGTGTGGTTTCAAGTGAGGGCCACATCATGCCACCTCACATCTTCGAAGTTGTCTTGAAAGTCAACACTAAAGTGTAACTGGATGTGCTGAAGAGGGTGCTGATGCGCTGGGGACATCAGGTGGACGCTGGCAGACCCCGTGTGTGGCAATAGGACTCGGTGCAGACCCACAAATCCAAAGAAATCCAGGTTTGGCTTCAGAATGAGTCCTACGACTTTGTACTCTTCTCCCACTCCTCCGACTTGAACCCGCTGGGTTACTTTGTTTGATCCTACGTCGAGAACATGACCAACATAACCTCTCAGAACACCAAAGCCAGCCTTATCGCCGCCATCTGCCGAGTACTCGCCGAGCTCCCGTCAGAGCTTGTGAAAAAGGCATGTTCCAAGTTCTGAACACGTATCGAGGCGGTGATTGAATAGATGTCAGCTCTATTATATAATCAAGTTACCTCAATAAACTTTTTCATTAAATGTTTTAAAATAAAGCTGGAGTGTTATTTTCCTTAGGCCGACAACTTTATCGTTCCGCCCTGTATAATTAAAATAATGTATCGAATTCTAAGCAAAGTTGGAATAAGTTTTTCTAGACATATGGTTTAGTAGCATTACATCGTAGTGCAAAACTGTTAGATTCGAGACTTTAATTTTACCCGCCCTGAGACGAGTATTCGTTTAGCTTATTTATAACAATGAAAAGAAAACTCAGTCAGAGAAAATAAAGAAGAAAAAAGAGTTACCTGAATTGAAGCAAAAAACGCCAGCATCTCGCTTATGGCTGGCACAGGATGTTGATAAAATAATAGAGACATCATCTTCAACTTCGGAAACTTCAGTGTTCCAGCCCCGATGCGGACATCGATGCAGATGTGTCTCATTGCCGGTACAGCGCAGATGACTCAGCCAGACTGGACCAGTACCATATCCATACGCACCAGGGGGAGCAGCCTTCCCGTCAGTGAAGTTCATTTGGCGGCAGAATACACGAGCCTCGTTGTCGTCCCATGAAGTGTCGCATACAGTTCCCCATGTCTCACCAAGGGCCACTTCAACCCTTCCGTAATTTTCTCCTCCAACCATGCGATAACTGACACCTAAACGATAAAACAACAATGGAAGATTCGTATTATTTCGAGTCGTCAACTACTGTACTCATGCGGAGTGTTATTTTCACAATTATTCATTAATACCTAGGTAGTAAAATTAATATATATATATATATATATATATGTGTGTGTGTGTGTGTGTGTGTGTGTGTGTGTGTGTGTGTGTGTAAATATGTTTTTTTCCAATTTGATGCATTTATTTTCTTTTAATGAATTCATGGGTGTTTCTTCTTCTGATGAGTTCAGAACAGAATATAATCGTTGATTGATATAATAATTAAATGAATGATTTTGTGCTACGAAACACATGCTGTCAGGAATTGTATATGTCAACATATTTAAAGAAATAAATTGTAAGATGGACAATATCTGGAAATTTGGAATAGTAGCTTTTGTCATTTATACACACACACACACACACACACACATATATATATGTGTGTGTGTGTGTGTGTGTGTGTGGTAATAATATGTAGTAATACTGATATATAATGCTTCGATTGAATATCGAGAAAACAGAATTGTCTGCATGCACCTGTGGCATAGTGGATAAAGTACTTGGTAAGATTCAGTTTTGGGGGTTGAAGGTTCAATCACTCAAAATAGAATTGCGAATTACCTAGGATTTCTATCCAGTCACAAAAGCATGCTACCCCCCCCGTGTATTAAATAATAAGTTCCGTTAAAAAATCCGTGCAGATTCTCGAGTTCAACAGAAATATTTCAAGTTCGACAAAGAAGGTCGTCGGCTTCATCGACAAAAACGCCGTGAAAAAATGAGAACAGTAGTTCGAAGAATCCAAATGATATAAATAATCAATCGTCATCTAAAAATTTAGAAACGGAAAAAAATGAAAAAAAAATTATTTGCTATATATTTATTTGCTGTATATTTTGTTTTGATTGGCTGTTCTTTTTCAGACTGAATATTTCCATGTTCTGTTATTGCTGTAGTTAAAATATTATTAGCATTATTATTATTACTATGATATATATATATATATATATATATATATATATATATATATATATATATATGGGTTATTATTGTTATTTTTATTATTATTATTGTTATACTTATTATTATTTTTGTTATTATTATCAATATTGTTATTATTATTTATATTATTATTAGTGTTATTATTATTGTTATTATTAATATTATTATTTTTTGTTATTATTAATATTATTATTTTTTGTTATTATTAACATTATTATTATTAATTTTTATTATAGTTATCATTATTATTTTTATTATTGTTATTATTATAATTGTTATAATTACTATTATTGTTATTATTTTTATTATTATTGTTATTATTATTATTTATTATTATTATTATTTATTATTATTATTTGTTATTATTGTTATCATTATTATTGTTATTATTTTTATTATTATTATTGTTATTATTATTTGTTATTATTATTATTGTTATTATTATTATTTATTATTATTATTTGTTATTATTATTGTTATTATTATTATTGTTATCATTATTATTGTTATTATTTTTATTATTATTATTGTTATTATTATTTGTTATTATTATTTGTTGTTATTATTATTATTATTATCATCATTTTATTTGTTTTCACTAGGAGTTTTCACACAGGCCAGTATCAAAAGTTGATCTCTGCCAATAACCTGTGGTGTTCCCCGGAATTTGAGTGACAACAGGTTTTTCCACAGTTCCAATAATCTCCACTTCTTTTGATAACCTTTGCAAATGAATCTGCTTCATTGCAACAGCCGGTTACCATCGATTTCTCACTGGTAACGACTTTAAGCGTTTACTTAAATTTGGGTTGCAATAAGCTTCCCCAAATTTCATGTCTTTCTCGCACTCATCCAGTGAAGGCCTGATTAGTTCTTTCTTGACCTTTCAAGACTATTTGGTGTGGGCCTGTCGATGCGGATATTGTCTACTTTATTTGCTGGGGGATAGTTAATTTATAATTTAGCGGTTTCAGTTTTCTTGGTTACACGTGTAAGTTTGTCATCATCTTGTTTTACTTATATTGTTGGTTGGCATTATAATAAATACGAATCTGTGCCTAAACCTAATCGTAGATTCCATGAACAAAGTTTCTTACTGTACGCTTATTAATCCTTATCCTCGAGTGGCCTCCGAGCCTTGATAAGTGGTAACTCTTTTGTAAAAAAATAAAAATGAATTAAAATATAATATTTATTTGTATTTTACGACCGGGCAACGCCGGATGACCTGCTAGTAAGAATATAAAAAAAAAAATTAGATATGTCCGCAATTTTGTATAAGTTCATCAGTATGTCGATCTATCACACGTTTGACGTAAAATCTTTATCGTAAAATTGAATGGAGACATGCGAATAATATTGGTGTTTACCTGAATGGTTGTAGCAGACGACAGAAGCCACCAGCCCTTTGGAACAATTCCCAAGATTCAGACGTGTGTTGAATGAGCACATGTTAAGGTTCTGTTCTGTGCCGGTGCAGTTAAAGTCGCTTACCCAAAACGGTTGCCTTTCAATAGGCAGGCCGACGGTTGTATGTAAGTAAGCAATGCCGCTGTTGTAGTTGATTGACCGACAGAAAACCTCGGCGTCTCGATCGTCCCAGCCGATCGGACAAATCAGACCAGTTGTTTTGTAGTGGTTAACAAGCACCTTGCCACGGCCCAGAGCCTTTTGCTTCAAACTGAAATCATAATCTGCAACAGAAAACAAGAAAAAAAATGATACACGACTTGATATTTTATCTAAAATAGATAATAATATTTACAGAGGTATGAACTGGAATATATACACTGAGAGCATTGCCAAGGCTGCTGCGAAGAAGGTGGGCTCTCTCTACCGTGCTAGAAAACTAGTTACGCCTGAAAGTATCCTGTACCTCTATAAGGCCACCATTCTCCTATGTATGGAGTACTATTGTCACGTTTGGGCTGGTGCATCTGCTGCTTGTCTCTCATTTCTTGACAGGCTTCAAAAGAGAGTCACCAACCTGATAGGTTCTGAACTGTCATATAGGCTTTAGCCTCTGTCCCAGCGACAAAATATTGCATCCCTCTGCCTGTTCTACAAGCACTTTAATGGTGAATGCTCTGACGAACTACAAGCACTTGCACCCCCTCGACGTGAACACGCCCGACAAACCCGACAAGCAGCAAAATCCCACCCCTTCACAGCAGAGATCCCTAGGTGTGAGAAAGCCTTCTACTCTAATAGTTTCTTCCCCAGAAGTGCTAGACTTTGGATCTCCCTTCCGGGATTATGCTTTCCCAACTGTACTGACATGCAGAAGTTCACGTGTAATAATAACCCTGCAACCTATGTCCCCGATAGTAGCCCCTACTTCAATGTGGCACTGTGCCTTGTTTGGAGTTAAAATTGAATAAAAATATGCCAGCCTCCAATTTCTACTATATATATATATATATATATATATATATATATATATATATATATATATATATATATATATATACAGCTGAATGTGTGTGTGAATGTGCGTGTGTGTCTGGTCACGACTAGGCTCCTATATGGTTGACTATTTTAAAAAACTGATTACATATAATGATAGAAGATGTACCGAGACACAGGAATACGTATGTTTAATCTGGCAGAACGGTGGTTCATTAAAATTGTGGGGTCTGCGTAAGCGCCTGGTCCACAAAGTATGGAAATAAAAAATTTAAAACTTAAACAAAAAAAAGTTTACAAGTGTTTTTGATATAGATGTACATAAGAATACTTTGATAAGTATGTTTTAACTTAAATAGGGATGACATAATAAAATTGTGGGGTTTGCGTTCGTGCCTTGCCTCCATAGAATGGAATTAGGCACAAACTTTAATAAATTTCATATCTATCTGCGTAAGTATACTTTGATAATTATGTTTCAGTTTGAAGAAATATGGTATAATAAAATTATGAGGTGTTCGTTCGCGCCTGACCTCCATAGAATGGAAATATGTCACAAAGTTTAACAAGTTTTTTTAATATAGATCCACTGAATATTGTGATAAGTATTTCAGTGTGAACAGGTATGGTATGATAAATTATGGGGTTTATCTATTTTATTTTTACTTTCATCATATTTTGCTTTGGTTTTGATACCCCAAAAGTCGAAGCTATCTCTTTATTACCCTTCCTTTTCATAACCTATCATACTTTCATAAATCAGAGTCCATTTTCTGTAGGCTGTTTTTGAACCCAGTCAACGACGGGTACTTTTGCTAGTATATATATATATATATATATATATATATATATATATATATAATGAAATAAGAATTACAGTTAAGTTTAGCAAAATAGTCTAAGATAGCAAAACTAAAGTATATTATAAATATTGAAGAATTAATATTTATAAAGTAATCTCAACCAGATGTAAAAGCTCGATAAAACCAAATAGGAAATAGAGCTTATAATCGTAACAAGTAGTTAATAAAACATGTTAAAAACACTTTAAAAAAGAGTTAAAAACATATTTAATTTAAAAAAAGGAAGCACAAAATTAGTGGATAGTCCTTAATCCGCTGAGTTTCGAAGAAATACTTTCCTTCTCATTAGAGGGTAGGATTTAGCAAAATGCGGGATCGAATTTCGCTTGTAAAAGTATTAAATGAAACTACAAGCAAGTCATAGATCTTACTTGGTAACAAATAGTGAAGCAAAGGGAATATGTTGAAGAAAAAGGTTATCTCACGTGAATGGATATTCTGGTGAAGGGTAAAATATCCAATAACAGTAAAATCCAACCCCGCATTTTGCTAAATCCTACCCTTTGATGAGAAGGAAAGTATTTCTTCGAAACTGCGCGGATTAAGGACTATCCACTTATTTTGTGCTTCCTTTTTAAAATTCAATATGTTTTTAACTCTTTTTCTAAGTGTTTTTTAACACGTTTTATTAACTACTTGTTCTTATATACATACATATATATATATATATATGCATACATACATACATATATATATATATATATATATATATATATATATATATATATATATATATACACACGAGCTGCCTTAAATAAGTTTCCAGACTTTTTTGTATGAGCATTTAAAATTGTTACAGACACTTGAAAATTCAGTATGTTGTTGCTATACATTTTCAGGTTCAAATGAACAGCTACAGCAGGGAATGGAATACACTCTACTAAAGCCTTATTGTCGCAATTGATGAATTTCAAAACTGTAATCTGGACGTTAGAAAACTTTAGAAGAAAGATATGCAACAACATTGTTTAAAACTTGAAAAAAAAAATGCCACAGAAAGATACATAATGCTTCAGACTGTATTCGCCGAGCTCCCGCCGGCGTTTATGGAAAAGGCATGCTCCCAGTTCCGGACCGGTATCGAGGCGGTGATTGAAAGTGAAGGCGGCTATATTGAATAGATGTCAGATCTACTGCATAATCAAGTTACCTGAATTTATTTCTATCAATAAAAGCTTTAAAATAAAGCTACAATGTTATTTTCTTTGGGGCGACAATTATATCGTTCCGCCCTGTACTGATTAAATATGTGAAACATTTAAACAATACGACTGAATGAATATATCTACCACTTCTTTAAGAACCGGAAAATCATGGCGCTCGTCCAGTCTTAAGAAACACTGTATAATCCATATGACTGTTGCTGCATGTGTAATTGTGAAGTAAGTGTTGGGCAATCTCAACCACACTCACCCTGAATTTACATAGCTTTAATCTAGAGGCAAATAGAAGTGAAAGACGGCTGGAAACAATGCAGATATAAGCGGACAGTAAATACGGCACTTGCTATTCCACAAATGATCACCCATTTAGTATTGGCCAGGATAAAGGTCGCTTAACGTTGGTGATCTAACGGAAACTAGTGTGTCAATTTGATTATGCTGTACACCGGAACCGGAAACAGCTCCTAAAAAGGAACAGAAAGAATACCGGAAATTGTCACCAAAAACGCAAGACCTTTAATGAAATAACAGTAATGGCATGGGTCGAGTACAAAAATGTATCTGATAAGTGAATATGTTAAGTAAATTATCAATTTATGAAGAAAATGAAAATATTGAATTGTCAATTGGAGGATAACACCTCGCAGCATTTTATTTAAAAAAAAAATATCTAAAACTTATGGCCTGTTGTAACAACGATACCAGTTAGCAATAAACCAAGGAGAAGCAATGCCGCATCAAATTCCACCCGGAGAAATGAAAAAAGAAAAACACTTCGTATGTATGAAATAGTGAAACTATCTGTCTAACCAAAGAGGAATAAGAAAATCTGATAAATATAACACGACTCTTCAGTTAGGACATACAAATAGAATTTAGAATAAAAAGTGTGCATACCTAAAGATGAAAAGAGAAAAACTAGAAACAGAGAGCACCCAGCGTTCAAACACCATGATATGACTCAGGGGTCGATGCTTTGGTCTTTATTATTGTTGTCAATCATCAACGATTTTCCTGATAAAATTGTGTCCGAGATGGGTATATTTGCTGATGAAAGCACACTATAATAGGTATAATGAGGAAAAAGAATGTACACATATCTAAAGGCAATGGCAGAAAAAAAAGAGATTTTCAGTCTATATGGAAACGGGATCGTAAATCGTAGCATTTAATGCTACTAAGACTGAACTACTTTCCTTTAACAATCTTCTCAGCCACTGATCGTAATGTCAAATGACACCTTGCCTGAGAGTTCGTTTGTCAACTCGTAGGATTAACATTCACCGGCAGCATGAATTGGAACAAATACATTGAGGATATTGCCAATGCTGCTGCGAGGAAGGTGGACTATATTTACCGGGCTAGAATGTTATTCACTTCAGAGGTTATCATATATCTTTACAAAACCACGAGTCATGTATGGAGTATTGTTGTCACATCTGAGCTGGTGCATCTACCACTAGTGTTTCTTCCCTCTTAGGCCGGCTTCAAAAGTCTCAAATCTAATAAATACCGCATTGTCGAACAAGCTCATCGTCGTAATGTTGCATCTGTACCTGCTTTGAAACTATTTCAATGGAAGGAACTCTCATAAACTCAGCACTTGTGCTCATTCGGCATACCCATCAGGCAGCAAAATCTCACCCCTTCGCTGTTGAGATCCCCAGATTCCGGAAAACATTCTACTCTAATAGTTTATTCCCTTGGATAGCTGGACTTTGGACTTCCTTCCTTATTTTTTCTTTTCTGGCTGTACTCATCTGCAGAAATTTAAAAGTAATGTTAACAAACGTCTCGTTGCTCAACGGTTTTTAATTATGTTCACCCCAAACATGGCATATTGCCACTTTGACAGAAGGGACTATTATTTAAGACTATGTTTAAGGGAAATGTCGGTTAACACTACATTTAAACTTCTGCGTATTATTACATTCAGGGAAGCATGTTACAGGGAAAAATCATACCATAAAGTCAAGAAAGGCTGATTACCGGTGCCCAAATTAGCACTAAAATGAACAATACGAAAAGTAGCGAAACTTGAAAAAAGGTCAGAAACGAAATATCATAAATGAACGAACTACAGAGACTAATTAGAAGACTTACCAACAAAGAGGACCACGGAAACACATGACTACAGCGACAAAAAAGCACAAGAACAGAGAAACGGAATCACTACTGACAACCGCACAAAACAAAGCGATCAGAATGAGCTATATGAAAGCCAAGATAGGCGAAACACAGTAAAGCAGTAAATGTAGACTCTGCGAAAACAGAAACAAACCGTTAAATCTTATAATTAAATACACCAGTCTATCCCAACAGGAATACAAAATAGACATAACTGCAAGGGGAAGGTTGTCCACTGGGAACTATGCAAACGCCTACAATTTGAACATGCAGGTAAATAGTACAGAAAAAAACTGGAGACAGTAGTGGAAAATGAAACTTCTAAAATTGTCTGGGATATGGAAATACAAAAGGATACACTCATCCAAACAAGGATACCAGACGTGATAATAGGCAAACAAAAGAAAAACCTGCCAAATTGTAGATTTTGTCGTTCCATGAGATCACAGGCAGCAGATCACAGAGGCCTGGATACTAAGCAAATATATGGCTCTTTCGAGAGCGCTGAAAGGAATATAGAACATTAAAAAAGTTAGTGTAACAAAAACTACTTCTTGGATTGCTAGGAACAATTCTGAAAATCTGATAAAAAGACTAAGAGAAATTGGAATCAAAAGGAAGAATAAACACAATGCAACGCACGATAACAACTGAAATACAAACAAAATAATAGAGTGCGGAAACCAGCACGAATAACCAAGTATCGCTGATCAGCTACAAGTTAGTAAAATCGGAAATAGCGCATCCCAAAAAATAAAAATAAAGAAAGAATATTAACGGGAACCAAGTGGTCTAACACGAGATGAAATTCTAATATCCGCCACCATTCCTTTAAAAAATAATGCAGCCAACTGCGGCGTGGACTACAAAAAATAGCCAAAAAGACTTAATGAGAAAAAAGAGATCACTGTCAAGACCTCGATTTTTAATGTGCCGAGTGTAATGGAATTTGCTGCGTATTATTGACTTTTATCTCCAAGAAACTGATTGTCTGCGCTATCTAGAAAAATATCGACTTCATCAAAACATATTTGTTGATTATATTTCGCATTCCGTGGAATGTCCACATGTCCTAGTAACTATACTGTTCTAATTTATTCATAAATTATTTGATAGAAATTAGTTCTGAAAAATCTCAATGTTTGAATTGAAGAATAAAAGATCGTTATCAACGAAAGTGCAATAGTAAAAAAATTGTTGTGATGACAGCGATCTGTAACGATTTTTGAAAGAGCCGAGATTTCTGTGAATCTGTGGAGACCTGTTACTCCATTTTCTTTTGCATCCCTCCCTAAAAAAAAAAAAAAAACGGCTTACGCCACATTTTACCAAATTAAAAAAAAAGATTATGAAAATTAGATTTAATTTGTCTCGTTTTGTAATAAATTATTACTTAAACTAAATCGTTCTAAAATAATAACTAATATTCATAAATCACTGGATGTAAATGGATTAAAAAAATCTGATTTTTTTAAAATTCAAAAAGATATTGCAAGAATTTTAAAGCCAGAAATGACGTTTTAGTCGACGGTTTACATGCTTTTTAAAGCCTATCAAATTCCGGAAGGGTCAAAAATAGAGATGGGACGATTCCAATATTTTTCCGATTCTGTTTAAAATTACCGATAAAGTTACAGATCCCAATTTTGATTCTTTTTAAATCATTAAATATATTGCTATAGAGTTGTTTTTTTTTGTCTTGGAGGGGGTTGGTGGATTATCGTAAATACCTGTGTAGCATGTGTAGCATGCACATACATTCATGGTAACGTGGTTGAATAGATTTTAGTTTTACTGGTAGTTCAAAATATATGTTATTAGTCGTACTAGTACAAAAGATTGGAATGGTTGACTTGTAAACCAAAATGCATTCTGCAAGATTTTATTTCGTAACTAAATTATGTTTTATGTTTAATTTTTAAGAAGTCATTTTTTATCAATTTATGCTATCGCATTCCTAATTTCAATTAATAACCGATTAATAATCGATTAATGATATTAAAAAATGGGCAAGTCACGTGGTGGCAAGAAACACAAACACACAGTATGATATAAGAAGGTACGTGCAAAATATCCATCATCTCATATAGACTTCCTCCCTAGATATGCCTCCATTGTAGCACATATTTGGCTCTAATATATGTAGAGAATTTTGTCGGGAGTAAAATACATTCTAGAGATGATGACGGATGACGCGGCGATTTTTCCTGTAACTCTGGCAACAGATTTTATATGTCTTCCATTTCAGGTCAGGGTTGAAAGTCAGTCCCAAAAGGGCGCTTCTTTTAAACGTGAGCCATTGATATTCCTTGTGGCCGAGTGAGTATCAGAGCGTTGGCGGTGAAAATATAGAAGCTTTTTGAGTACTATGACTGGAATATTTTCAGGACAAGTTGCTTTGTTAGCATCAAAGTTTTTGACGCGTGTGGCAACATCACACACAAGTATGTGAATGTGGTACATGAAAAGGGCTGCCCCTTTTTCATGTAAGTTAAAAATAAAAAAAAGAATTAGATGAATGAAAATCATATTAGATAAAACAAGGATTGAACCCTGTAGATAAGTTTTGAAGAACGATAGGTTTAAATGGAATGCCCAGTTAAATTGTTGATTCTGTTAAAATATTTAATAAATACAATTTGGATGGAAAAACTATTCACAATTCTTAGAAAGAATCCATAATAAATATAGGTTACATAATTTTACAGAATTTAACCTACAAATAGGTTAAATTCCTTCGTAAAACAACAAAGAGAATGGGGAATTTCCTGGTCGTCAGAAATGGTTTCAAAACGTGCAAATCGCACATGTTTGAAACACGTGAGTTGTGGTCAGGGCAGAAATGATTTCTCAATATAGGAGGGTTCGAAGAGAGAGTCAGTCAGTCGGGGAGAAGAGAGACACAGCTGACATCGAACCTTGGAAGCGAGGTTAGAAGAAGAATCATGTAAGACTTGAATTCCTGGATGCAAAGCCATTGACCGGTCATATGGAATAATGAACGAACATTTTCATCTTTTTGTATCTGCGTCTTCGTGTTGTTATTCAACAGAAAAGGTATTGTCCATTTATGTTATAAGAACTTTGTGAAAATCATCATCACCAAAACAAAGGTAAAGTGAAATTTTATTAATACGAACTTTGTGTTTATAAAAATGTACAACTGTCAACGTAAATGGCAAACGCACTATCTCTCAGTCTATCTATCAAGATATTCATAAATCTACTCTCATTGAATTACAGGCTAGGCTCTCTTGTAGTAACATGTGCACTGTCTATAATATACAGGGTGTCAATAAAGTCCGTGTGCAATTTTAAAATGAATTGTTCCAAAATCAAATCCTTTTTACATGTTATTTCTATTGCAATCACAAATAAAATTATAAATATTTTAAGGTGCACACGGACTTTATGGACACCCTGTGTATACAGAACCGTCTCTCTATTTATATGTACCCTGTTTATGTCTCCAATATGCTATCTCAACAAACATGAACATCCTAATACGAACAGCCAACACAAAAGAATAATACATAGTCATATTAATACCACCCATTACATAATAAATGTTGTTCAGATAATTTTCGATTATTTAAAAAAAAATCAGGAAGTAAGTGGTTAATTCGTTAGCATTAGAAGGCTGATTTAAGGGATATAATTATCGTGGACTTATTTGCCTTGTTTTTTCATAATAGCGACTGCTTACCAGTAAAATTTGATTTTTTTTAGTTAAAACAAAAGTGCGTGATCAATTTACGTGTTTTTTGTTAAAGTGACGTCTTTGTTCCGTAAGGGGTACGTACATTATAAAAAAAATTGTGTATTTTTGGTATTTAGGTTGAACTATGCACTTGCATCGCATAATTTTATAACGAGAGGGAGTGCGTCGAGGATTCTTTCAATCCGGTCGCTGTCGTTGTGTGCCATATCAAGAAGCTTTACTGCGTACTTTCAGAGATTGCATGGAAAGAGATTGTACTATTTAAACGAAGAAGCACTTATTGACCTACATGAGATGAGGTCGAATCAGTAGCAGCTGAAGCCGGATGGTCGGGGTGGAGGGAAAGAGAGGCCTATATGTTAGAAAATGCCTGAAGGATCTTTTTTCTTTTATACAACGAACCAAACCTGACATACATCATATCAGTACGGAACACATCCAACAGGAAGAAATGAGCCATTGCGGGCGAGACTAATGAGCAGTGCAAAATAGCTTGAAAAACCCTTATATTCTGCAATTTCTAATCGTAAGAACTAATTATCATTTGACAGCATTAAAAGTTATCAAACAACATCATGTGTGTCTGTATTTCTCGTCCCAACGTAAATGTGATAAATACACATTGAATTATTATTACTTTTTACTATCAAATATTGTCGCTTCTGCATTTTAGCCTTCCTTGATTTTCATTTTTGAAATAGCTCGATTCAAAACTAGGGGAGACAATCACTAAATTTTCGGTTACACAAGATTTGTTTTGGTGTAAAAAACGTATTCTGATAATAAAGCTGACCTTTATATCTCTAGATTAAGCATCATTTTCATATACTAAAAACCATATTTTATTATAATTGGTTATGTTTGAAAAACACAGAATTGATAGCTTAAACAATATTTGTCCTCTTAACTCTTTTCTGTTGAATGCCATCCTCTCTTTATTTCCCCGTAGTTGTCTACCAACATGCAAGGGTTCCAGTTTCCTTTAAAACGTTTCTCCATCACTGAAATATCTATGGAATCGCCATGTTCACAACTCACGTCACTAAGATTCTCAGTAAAATTCTTGAAAATGATAATTTTGAAAAACAAAAAAAACAAAAAACAACTGTTATACAAAAAGAAGACCAGAAATAAAATTTCCATGCTATTGTGTATATAAAATAACCACAAATATACTTTTTTGAGTTTTCCATAGTATAAGCCGATTCTACATAGTTAAATTTGGTAACAAGAGTTTACACTGTCTCCTTACTAAACTAATTAACCATTATTCACGAATAGCCTTTGGGATAATAGGTGATTGTAATAAAAATAATTTGACAAAAAAGTCCAGAAATGGATTTTTTTAAGTCATTGTACATATGTAAATGGCCACAAATGTTCTGTCTTTTTTGCGTGTTGCGCAGTGTTGCTGGAACATTTATTGAATTGAATGGATTTTGTTTTTTAATAAACACAAATTTTATCTGTTATAAACCAACAGTTTTTGTAATAAATTGCAGTTTCGAAATAAAGTAAAACAAGAAAAAGATTTCCAGATAAAGATTCATAAAAAATTTAAAACAATCACTAGTGAAAGAATGTATGGAATTTGTTTGTGCAAATTTCGTGATTGTCTTCCGTTGCTTCGAAATCGAACTCTCCAAAAAATGAAAACCGAAAAAAGCTAAAATACAGAAGTCCAAAAAATATTTATTGAAATAACATTTTTTTAGAAAAAAACTTGAACAAAATATGGAAAATCCAATTAAAAAATGTAAACATTACTATATTTTGAATTATATTTTCTTTAAGCATTCCTTTCTAATAATATATTTCCAACCGGGCAATACCAGGCAACAACAGCTAGTGTGTCCAAATCTGCATGTTTGTATTTGTAGCATATAATTATAAGCTTTTCACTCAAAATAAATCGTCCTGAGCGGTCGATATTTACTATGTCGATATTTATTTCCTTCCCACTCCAGGAAATATGCCACCAGGCCAAAATTTGAGAGTATGAAGCCAGCGCCTTTAAAAAAAGGCACCATGGCTTCTTAAAAATAACCGGCATTCACTGGTGGAGGCACTCCAGTTAATTTGCAACAAACTAAATCTACCTCAAGGAGGGAGGTAAAGACTAGGATGGTGCACGCTCTAGGAAATATCCAGGACCAATACCACAGCCCGACATATGTTATTTAGACGTTGCGAGTTTATATCTGCTCTATTGGTATTTTTATATCAAATGCTCGACTGAGATTCGATCTATGGTTCCCCTGAAAAATATTCACAGCAGACACTCATCTAGCTCTACACCACCCCACTCTCTATTTGTGCCTCGATGTAAAAGACAATTTTATGAACAAAGATTCTTTTTTAGAACTAGCCACCAGTTGAATTATATACCGCAGGCTATTTTCCAGCTGATTATAACATGGCCGTTTTCAAGTTCAATGTAAACAACTAGTTTGTTTTGAGACGTCCGTTTAAATAATCAAATTATATCCAAATTTCACCACTAATGACCACTACTCTGTTGAGTCACTGACCACCTTACAGTTATCAACCCTTATTCTCAAATTGCTTTCAGGGCTTGATAATTGGTGATTTACTTGTAGAAAAATGATTTAGTTTCTGTTGGACTGACCGGCAAGATCGAATGCCCGACTAATATATATTTCGTCAACGACGCCGCCAACAAAGACTAGATGTTTCATAATAAAGAAAGACTGATTAAAAAGTAATTTATTTTCGCTCCAAACAATGCATACGAAAACTGAAGTGTAAAGGGGCCACAATTATAAAGGGAAACTAGTTGAGGATTTGGGAATCAAGATGTTTGTTCTACCTGTTGGTACGGTCGCGGAAACAGAGAGCAGGGAGAGTATTACGTAAACAATAGTGTTGGGACGATTAATCTGAATCGGGAATAAAAAAAAATCGTAACTTTTTGGGGTCTCGGAATCGGAAAAATTTGTGCATATTTTCCGATGCCCAAAACGATTCTAATTATCTTTTTTTAAAATTTGATTTTGTTTAAAACAAAATCTTCCACTGCTCATAGTAATAATAAAATAATAAATATTTATTCATTTTGAACCACGAGTAAAACTGAAATCCATAGATCACCTCAGCAAGTGTTTTTTACGTTTGAGAAAATATATGCACATTTAACGTGTGCTTTTACTGTAATTGAAAAAAAAAACAATTTGATAGTTGAATATTTAGAGATTTATAAAGAATCGGAATCGGAATTGGTAATTGTATCGGAATCAGGAATGTAGTACGGAATCAGTAATTGTATTAGAATCTGGAAAATATTAGAATCATCCCAAACAAGTGATCCCAGGAAATACGCTATTAGAATAAAAAAAAATCGTCCAGTAAATAGGGACTGCTACGGTGAATAAGTGTGATTTTCCTCCTGCGTGGTATTTTCCATGAAAGAATACAAATGCAGGAAGTTCATCGGAGCACATTCCATGCATTATATGCGTTTAACAGTGTTCACTCAAGTAAAATAAATACTTTGAAAAATGTCAGATTATATTTATGTTTTCGTAACACATTGTCATTAGAATATGTTAGTTTTTATTGTTCAATACATGTAAAGTTTACTATTCAGGATCTTTAATTTTTGCAATTAGAATTACAAATTATTAAAAGATTAATAAAAATATATTGAATTAAACATGACATTTATTTTTAATCTTAGAAAATGGTATTTATTTTCCAGTTGATACCAGCTTTTGATATTTATATCGTATCATATTGTACTTCGGAGGAATATAATTTCGATTTACTTTAGACTTCTGCCAATCTGCTCATGACTGACGGAACGAGAACAAGCTACCCCGTCGATTAAATAATAAGATCCTCTCAAAATTCTGTACAGATTGTCGAGTTCTACAACAAGATCCGACAAGATACACCCTGAAGAAGGCCGAGTGTTACATCGGCCGAAACGTTGTGAGAATAGCATCCAAGATGAGAAAAGTAATCCGAATAATTCAAACAATACAAACATATCACATATTGTAATGTGACTTTGAGAAGGAAGAAGGTAAGTTGCGGGTTCTCAAGGATTCAAGAATTCAAATTTCACGTATGGGAACAGAAGAAACGATCAGCATATATGAAGAAAAATTGTTTTTAGAAGCAAAACGAACGCACGTGTAAAAATGTAGCTCTTAATAATCAACAGTGTTACATGCTAATTGTCTCCCTGTATATCGTCGCTTGAATATACAAATTTAACAAATATGAAAATAGGAAGCGAAACAGCTATAAGAATCTCCATTTAGTGTGCTTAGACCGAACAGAACACGACAAACAAGTCTTCATCAATTAAGGATGAATTATTTCGTCTCATGAGAACAGCATCTCAACAATCACCATCATCATCTTCAGCATCATCATCATCATCATGATGATGATGATGACGGTGTGCGAACAATATATTTTGTAAAATCATTAAAAAAATTCAAGTTGCATAAACCAAGCGAAAAAGGAGAGAAAAAAGTTTTTAAATAACCATTAAAAACTACCAATCAAAGTTCAGAGAGTAAGCCTGTTATAAACTTGAAGGGTGTGACGATTGCCGACTTACTGGCGCCAGCTTCTGCCACTCGATTCACGTGAGAAAATGAAGTAAAATTATTATTCTTCAACGTAAATAACGTTACACACTACATAATATTGCAAAACGAATCGAACGCCTCTTTGGAGTTTACCACAACATCCACTGTTATATATCTTTCGAATTTAAACACTCGAAACTTACATTTGCCTCAAACAGATCTCTTACTTCATGCAGAATAAATAAAGAAAGCTAATATTTATTCATGTATATTTATATTTACATTATGCTTTTCGAACTATCGTCGGAATTTCCCGTGTAGTTTATGTAAAACGTCCGAAAATGCCGAACGCAATTCCATGGTGTTTGTATATATTTGAGATAAGGCTTAATGATAATTTTTTGTTTTATTTTGATTGTTTGGACTATTGTTCTCAGCTTGTTTTCCTTTTTTTTTTTCAATTATCAAACCTCATCGTAAAAATATACAAACATCATATAACAAACAAAAAAAAAAATTGGAATGAACTCATAGTTATTAAAAAAGAGAGATAGACGGTGCTGTTTTTCATCATTCACCAATAACATCCAGTGTGAATGCACCTGACGATAGGCCGAAAGTTACATCGGCCGAAATGTTTTGAAAAAAAAACAAACAAAAAAACAACCAAGATGGGAATAATAGTCCAAACAATCCGAATAATTACAAAAATAAAAGTTTCACGATTTGTATTCTGAGAAAACATCGGCCGAGATTTTCAATTTAAAATATATTTCTCTTATTCCAAAAATAATACGATGACAAAGGAACTGAAAAATGAACAACATTTTTCTTAAATGACATTGACTTCTGCGATTTCATTGGTTCCATGTTTTGGCATCTTTCGGCGTTTTACGTAAATTTCCCGGAAAATTTCGACCATAGCACGGTCCTTATTCTGCAGAAGTAATTGCGTGTTAATATCCGTTAGTGTCATCTTCTCTTACCAATGCTAAGCGACTTTTGGATGCAATATTTTTAAGATAATATTTTTTGTATTTCGAATCATGTTCGCGGTAAATATCCGTGTTAACGACAAAGTGGAAGCTATTTTTAAAAACCTTTATTCCCGAATAAATTGGCGTTGTTTCATGGTTATCAAGATATCAACATAAAATCGATTGTTTTTTAAGCGATTACGTATAGATGTACGACCTTGACACTCGAATAAGATTATGATAAAATCACGTGCGCTCCCTCTCGCTCGACAATAAACGCCGCCCCAACAGGGTTTTTGTGGACATTTTCTTCTTTCGTTTCCCCTTTGGCCATATCGTCGTCTCTCACATTGTCAACCGTAGAGGGGGGCACGCACGAGGTCACAAGTATAAAAAAATAAAATAGAACACACACGCCGAAACATTCTGCAGTTGTGTGTGTATATGTATGGGTGAGTGCGTATATGAGTATAAGTGAGTGTGTGTATGTGTGTGTGACACCATCGACTTTTTACACGCTGAGGACTACATCTAAGTTCTGTTGAGTCCGTCAATTTGCCTTAAACCGTGTCCAACTCGCAACTGTCGCAAACCATCACAAAACTTCAAACCAAAACTAAAACTAACTCTAAACATATTGACCTTCATTACTCGTCTGATAGTGTCAGCTCATCTCGATCTAGTAAGTTCTCTCGATTTAGTCCTAGCAATTACCTGACTTCAACGGAGTCCAACTTTCAATTGTCGTCAACCTTCGCAAACTGAAGACTGTCCGTAAAATATTCCCATCTGTCGTAAACTATCACAAAACTCATCGCAACACCTAAAAATAACGCTAAAATATTTTGATTGACTTATTATTCCACACCTTGAGTAACAATTCCACTTCAGCTTTTCTTTTGTGTACGTTGAGGCACAGCTTCTTATGCCTTTGTTCGGCTGATAAACTTATTTCCTCTATTCCTCTGATTATAGTTTTTCTTATTTATTTATACATCCATACATTGAGCTGCGTCGATTGTGTTATTACGTTACTGATAAAAAGGATACGTTAATTGTTCTAAAAAGCATAAATAGATTAGAAAGAGTGGGTGCATTCAGTAATACAAAACTCAAACTTAACCGAAACGAAATTAACACAATCATGAATGTTCAAAAGTTCTTGTTTATTTTTAAAGAGAAAAAATTAAAATTGAATCGACCTTACCTTCTGTAATGTTATTAATGGTATTGAAACAGGAAACCGATGCGTAACTCGTAGAATTACACGGTTTATTGTGCATACATTCTGTCATTGTAATGTCACCCGGTTCACAGCTTATGGTCACGGACTGCTCAACAGTCCGCATTTGGTTACCGTAGGCCGAACAGCAAAGTGCTTTTCCTGATTTATAACCCAACGTCCAACACAGTTTTTCAGCGGTCTGATCATCGAAGCCTGTATCGCATACCAATTCCCATTTATTGTTCTTGCGAAAGACTTCGATTGGGCCGTGGCTAATACTCGTGGGGACTAATAATGGAGCGATTCGAACTGCAAAGAAAACAATATTCATGAATGATATTTTCCACGTCATTAACAAAAAGGAAGAAATATTATATGTGACAAAAGTAAATAGACACACTACAAAAATTGATCAGAATTTTTGAGATAAAGATAAATTATTCGTATTATTTAGATTCTTCTGACTATTGTTCTCATTTGGAGTGTCATTTTCACAATGTTTTAGTCGATGTTCGTTAGACCTTCTTCAGGTAGATCTTGTCGAAAATGTGAAACTTGGGAATCTTTTTGTCGAACTCGGGAATTGCACGGAATATTCGAACGGAATCGTTTATTTAATCTATAGGAGTAACATGCGCTTGTTACGTCAGCCATTACTGGGTAGAAGTCCGAAGTGATTCGGAAATGATATTTTGAGTGTCACCCGAACTGAGACTTGAGCCTTTAATCCCCAAAACAGTGTAATTTTTCAAGTGTATATTTTCGAAGTCAATGGGTTAAATAGAAACCGACTTTAAAAAAATATATTCTATTAAAAACTTTTTCTTCAAAATCACTGGATTCGGCATTAAATGACCTGAAAATATGCAGTAAATATTCCATTCCGTCACGGGTCTTCAAGATGAAAACTATAATCTGAATAATCCAAATCATAAAAAATAGTAATACTCATCTCAAGAATTCAAACAACGAAATTATGCGAAATTTTGAACCACAAAAACCAGGTGTTACCGCAGCGACTTATCTTCATGCCGCATGCAATCTACATGATGGATCTACTAAAACGTGGTATCTATTATACTAAATGTCATTGGAAAAATCCACTATTTTTTTTTACAAGGGTGTCACATTTATCAAGGCCCAGAGGCCACTCAAGGATAAGGGTTAATAGGTATACATTAGTCATTGTGATTTTAGCATAGTAAACAGTGGGAATTTTGAAACTTGGATTACCTAGGGGGACGATTCAACCAGGGCTACAATGATAGACATAGAAACAGAAAATTTCCGCCATCTCAGCCAACTGTTCGCACAAAATACTGCCAACCTAGAAAACAGCTTTTTCTTCTCCCTTTGTCAGAAAAATCACTCATTAAAAGATGAGGACTGAGGGACAAATAAGAAGAAGCGAGAGTAACAGGAGCTGCCGATAACGCATCCACAATGCGTTTTCTACTCTCCATATGAGTACATACTAGCTGACCTTGTGTAGATAAAAAAATTCGAAGTTGAATTATCAAATAAACATCCGTTTCGTACTTTATTAAGAATATCTTTTTAGCTATAAGTTGATATAAAAATCGTGTTACTTACAATAAGAGAAAGTAAAGTAATGCCTATGAGCGGAGAATAACTCCTATGACGGCCATTAATTTGATTAGTTTGGTTGTTTTTGTTTTACTGCATATTTTCAGATCATTTAATGCCGAATCCAGTGATTTTGAAAAAAAAGTTTTTAATAGAATATATTTTTTTAAAGTCGGTTTCTATTTAACCCATAGTTGGGACCCTAACAGGTACTACCACTTCGGGTATATATATATATATATATATATATATATATATATATATATATATAGTCATCCACATACAGTACTGTTTCGCTGTTTCACAGCTCATCAGTGCGGCTAGACAGGCAACTACCTCAAGCCAGGATACACATATGTATGCACATATATATATACATGATGATTGCAACGTTATATCAGACGAGTGCCACTCCCTCAGTCACTGAAAGTCCATGAGCACGAAAATAACCTTTTTTTTATTTTTTATTTTTTAGTCCTGCCAGCGAATTCACACGCTCAAGCAGACACGACATTGAAGACGGCCCTTGGCATACATAAATATATATACATATACACACATACATACACATACATACCCATAAACATACACATGCACACATCCATACATACACAATACATATAACACATACATACAAACATATACATACACACATGCACATACATATACATATATATGCATACACATATATACTATCATATACAAATACATGCACACATATACATACATATTCACATAAATATACGTACACATGTATGCACATATACATACACACACATAAAGTTGCCTACATATACGTACACATACATATATATGCACCTATACGCATACGTATATATGCATATATACATATACATACACACAAATATATATACGTCTATACATACAAACACACATAAACATGTATACACAATAAATAAATAAATAAAAATATATACACACATACATATATACATACATATACAAATAGGTATACATACACATACATAAACTAGTACATATATTAACATACATACATACATACATGCATACATACACACACACATACATATGCATATATAGAATGATGGCAGATCAATTATTACATGCTTCCAGCATTTCAGGGCTACACACATGACACTTTTTCCATCCCCACGGACAATTTTTATAGACAAATACCTGAGGAAGTATCTATACAAAGATGATGTTACAGAGTTTTAGCTTTGTACGACAGCTAAGTCTCTCTCTCGTACATATATACATACATAAATACACATATATATATGCATACATACATATATACATACATACATATATACACATATATATACACATATACACACATATATACTCACACACACATATATATATACATACATACATATATACACACACACACACACACACACACACACATATATATATATATATATATATATATATATATATGTTAATCGTTTACTAGAAATGTATTGGTTTGTTGATACCAATGGTAATGGATTAAACAATCTTTGTATAATAGAAATCTAAATATATAAATCCAGCTTGATGCTTAATGAATGCCTAATAATTCCCTAAGCTCTAAATATTAAGTTTTTTCAGTTGATCATTCATTACTTTTTATAAGATTTTTAATGTAAACATCTGAATGTTACGTGATTAAATATGCAGCAAGACCATAATTTTGTATACTTGTAATTCACAGTTCGGAACAAGTTGTAATGGATAACTTTTGGAAAGTGATAAGTGAACAACTGAGAAAACTTGATATTTGGTACTTGGGGAATTATATATATATATATATATATATATATATATATATATATATATATTATATATATATAATATATATATATATGCGTAAATTATGACTATATAAATGGCAATTAAACTACATAAGGTTTATTAATATTTATATTGAAATACAAAGATCTTAAATTCTATTTAAATCATATATATACGCATATATATATATACACACATATATATGTATGTATGTGTGTGTGTATTATTTATTTGTTACCTGTCGTATAGCAAACAACGGACGCATCTCTGTCATGTGTTCCACAACCATAAAGCGTAGGAGACAACTTTTTCCACCCAGAGTGCGGGCATTCGTTTAGATGATTCTCTTTTCCCTGACACCGGAACATATTGTTCCACACGGGGCCGGTGCCCTTGTTATCCAGGGGCGTGGTGCTCATCTGACCGGAGGAGAAACCCATTTGGCGACAAACAACACCAGCTTCCCTCTCGTCCCAGAAAGTCGAGCAGAACGTCCCCCATTGACCCTCGATCATCACCTCGACGCGGCCGGAATTCGTTCCGCCACCAGATAATCGAAATAGAATATCTGGAAAAGAAAGAAAAAAATAATATTAGTTATCATTAATGATAAGGAAATTCGACCATAAAATAAACAACAAAGTGGAGCTCATTTGCTACATTTTAGTATAACCACACACGTCAAACACTAACAACACTACATGCTGGGGCTCTACACTGGTAAATAGAGATTATGTTGACTAGTATAAATTTAAAAAGAGTTTTATTAAATGTATGTCATGACAATCTGGCGACAAACGGAGATGGATCCAGATCACCTAGCGAGTAAAGTCATTGGGGTTCAGAGATCAGCTCCCTAGACAAAAGACAATGTGTAACATTACTCAACACGTTGTGTGCAGCTTCAGTCGCAAAGCAGACCATTGCAAAGATTAGAAAATAACTTCCACTAGTTTGTTCTTTTGTAACAACAACGTTTATTTACGCATTAATGCAGATGTGACGTCACCTACGTGATGTACAAGGTTTTCCACATCTCTCACGAGATCTCGAACGTTATCTCGAGGGAGACGAGATAAAGAAACGTTATCTCGTTTTCCATGTGATCAATCTTTTTCTCATTTTGCACTCTTTTTTCTTACCCCGTGACGTCACTTCGCATGCATCCGCGCTATGTTACAAATGGACGCAATAAATAAATCAATTAATTATGAGTTACTTCCCTTGCCTGTTAGATTAGACAGAAGAGGAGATAGAAATATGCGTATGCACAATTTATTAATAACAAAAATGAATGCCCACCCGCATTTCAAAACTTTCTACACTGCGATTATGTTACTTCCGGATCTCAACCTAAACACTCTTCACCTAGCGATTGTATATATTTCCAATTTAATTTTTTCGTCTTTCTGAGGGCGACGTATACATCGAAAATTTAAAGAACTTAATACTACGATACCATCCTGGTTGATACATGATGTCATTAAATAAATAATTCATAATTTTCATCATTCTTTATATCTTGTCTCGTAGCAAAACTATTTTTCTACAAGACTGCAGTATTATACCGTAAGTTATTTTGGTTCTCGTTGAATTTTATATATTACATCATTATGCATTTTTTATGAAAGAAATATCCAACGTTGTAATATTGATTGTTTCCTGTGAACAAAATAGATTTGTAAAATCTACCGACTTTTACTTCGTATTATGTATGAAACAGTGACTTTGGAATATTGCATGGTTATTATATACATATCTACGAATAATAAATAAGTAATATTGACTATAAAAATAAAATAATGGAAAATAAAATGTTATATCAAAAACATTTATATTCACAGTCAACCGTGAATATAAATAACTTCATTCCTTTTACTGCTGAGATATTTTCTGCTACTCCAGGTAACACAGTTCAAGAAGATTTGAAAAGACTACAATTTGAAAAAGAGAATTTTCTTCGAAATATATTAAGAAACAACGTCAGATATAGTATGCCAGTGTATAAAACTTATAACTAATTATTGATAAAACATATATAAGTTTCGTGGTTAAATTTTAAATTCCGAAAAAACAACATATAGAGCCATATATTCGATTTAAGAATTTATTGTTTGACAAAAGGAATATATAGAAGGGGTTATTTTAATTTTCTTAGTCCATGGATTTTCAGCAATGGCTCATATCATTAGAGGAAATGAAATGCGGTTAGCAAAATGTTCAGCTGCGAATGGACGCTATTTTGCTTTTCAGCACAATTATTGAAAATAGTTTTTGAGTGGTTGTGTATAATTATATGGAAAACATTATACGAAAAGAGAAGTTGATACAACCTGGGTGATCCATTAACGGAAGGAGTCCAATGTCGTTTGGGGTTATAAATCCAGGTGGGCAGAAAATAGGCCCAGAGGAGAAAGTAATATTCCCATATAGCGAAAGCGTATTGCTCCTTATTAATTTTTCGAAAAGTATACGGGGCAGCCTTATTCGTTGTTGCGTTGGTTGATGTACTCCAAATGCTTTCTCGGTATTGACAACGTGTATCCAATATTGGGTGGATATACCATTCTATTGTAATTATCCCCGTGAGTAATAGAATTTGAGCATTGAGTTAAGTATGCAATGGACATCGAAATCAATAGTATAAGTAGCAAAATAGCAAATTAATCCTGGAGATGATATTCAGAACGGTGCGTTGGACGGCTTGCTTCTGGTGTTAGTCCCGGTAGAAAGATAGTTCGCTTTCTTGTTGATAGCGGCCTTTTAGATGAGGGAAAGAGGAGAGTGGGTTGAAGTAGAGAGGGTAAAAAGAGAGAGGGGGGAGGGTTAAAATTGGGCGAGCATACAGGTTCTTAATGGAATGTTTTTCGGCGGGGGGAGGAATTGTATTTTAGTATTCTTTAAAAGGGTTGACAGACAACATCAGACACACAGACAGACAGATAGAGAGACAAATAGACACACAGACACGTTATCTTTTATAGATATACTAGCATTTCCGCCCGGCGTTGCCCGGGTGTTTGGAGGTGTATGTTGAGCAAAAAAAAGTGGTAGTAGGTAAGCAGGCTCGAACCCGTACCGTGAAGGAGGAAAAGACGGGGGAAAAACTGACCTCTTTGCGGTTACGACCCCCGCAAACCAGAAGTGAATTATGTTTGAATTAAGGCTAGACAATCGAAAGGAAAGGATAACTTTCAAAAATATCGGCGAAAAAAACGACTCCCCCCTGTAGAAAAGTGCCTAGTTGAAGGTGAAGATATGAATGATTTTGGCCAATTTTTCGATATTTGTCGTATAAAAGATCGAACTTTAAAACGATAATAATCTTAGTAAAATCCATCGCCTCTGTCGAAAGTTTTAGGTAGACATGCAAACATACATACATACATTTAAATATTGGTAACAAAAGATTTTCGACCCAAACCGATGAAAAAGCTTGCCCTGTCTCTGAATAGCCTTTATGTAAAATTTCAAATGTTTAAACCAAAAATTGTCTGAGTAATTTGGGAGAGACCGCAGAGGTCAATTTTTAAAACTTTGACCCCTATTATTACCCGTTAACATTTATTGTTTTGGACTCAAATTAAGTTATTAAGTTAGATCCATGTCCAAGGAACCTATATCTAAAATTTCAAGTGTTTAGACTCCAAATTGTCGGAGTTCGGTAGAGTTCTCAAAATAAAATCGTTGAACTTTGACCCCTTAACAGCCAAATTTCTGGCCCAAAACCGATTACAAAGATTTTTCCAAATGTACACAGACACACAGACACACAGACACGTTCACTTTTATATATATATATATATATATATATATATATATATATATACATATATATATAGATAGATAGATAGACAAATAGATTAAACAAAAATATATAGGTATACATAAATATATATGGAAAAAATTTTTTGTTTACTGTAAATATTTTACGCAAATATTATGCAAGTATAAATCATGTAGAATATCTGCATGAATATAATTACACGTAATAGTTAACTCTAGATGATCATCCCATAAGAAAACCGAAAAAACTAATATGGAATTAATTAAAATGAATGTTTAAAAGAATATGCAAATTAGCAAGATCATTTGCTAATGAATGCATTTCCACAACCCATATATAAGAAAATTGTATTTTCTATTTAAATAAATAGAAATGAGGGGTTTTAATATGAATATCAATACACGCAAAGGAAAACCGAATTTATAGGAGTATATATATATATATATATACATACATATATATACATACATATATATACATACATATATATATATATATATATATATATATATATATATATATATAAAGCCAACGTTTCCAACAAATAATTAATCGATCACATTATCCAAATATTTGGTAGCTCATTTCTTCGGATAAGACTAATGCCATGTCAACGTGAAAAAGCAGACGCGATTATTTCAGAAAATACTCAATTCATCAAAAAAGTAGAACCAACGCGCATAGTGTGCATTCAAGCAGTTGTAAAAGAGAGAAAAATGAAATTAAACAATAGCATCTTTAATTGGTTGATCCTGGATTATTGAAGAGCCGATCGCCGAGGGAGCGAATTATCGTCGCGGGTGATGGAGTTAATGACGTCAATAATTGAGGTGAAACACTATTAGCATTGGCAGAGTCAAGAATGAAGCACACGGCAAGATCTATTTCGGAGCAAAATGTACAGTTGTTTTGGTTTATTATATCTTTCTCTTTCCTCCTTTTATGTATCGTATACATGTGCAAAAGTAGGTATACGGCAGAGTCACATTAGTAAAACATTCATTCGTTTGTATAATGCAGTGTGTAATGTATTTATTTTCTATTTTTTTTATCACTGTATATCTACTTTTGCACCGTCTTGTATATATTTATATATATATATATATATATATATATATATATATATATATATATATATATATATTGGATTTTACTTGTACAAATGGAAATTCTTTTAACTTTCTTGAAGTTTTACATTTGGATTTTACCGTCACTGGATTTTTTTATCTTCCACCAGTCACCTTTTTCTTCACCATATTCCCTCTGCTTCACTTTTTTGTTTTCAAGTAAGATCTTTGACGTTGTTTCATCAAATACGTCTGCATGCAAAATCCGATCCCGCATATTGCTAATTCCTACCCTCTGATGAGAAGGAAAGTATTTCTTCGAAACTCCGCGGATTTAGGACTATCCATTTATATAGTGTTCCCTTTTCAGATTAAATTTTTTTAAACTCATTTCAAAGTGTTTTTTAACATATTTTATTAACTGTTTGCTCATATATATATATATATATATATATATATATATATATATATATATATATATAATCACTTGTATATGTGCGTGTTCTTTCCTAATAGGTTCCGAAACGGCTAAGCCTATCTTTTGAAAATTCACACAAAGGTAGTTTATATGTCTGGCAGTGTTCTTGGAAATGTTTTTTTTTTTTTACAGAAATTCGTCCGATAAATATAAAAAATCGAAAAATTCCGATCCTAAAAATAGTCTTTCTTTCCTTCGACTACAGATGCTATGATCTCATATTCAAGCCTAATTTTTTATTTTAGTTTTGTGTTACTTAAATCAATTTACGATAACAAAAGATATAACATTTAAAATCGCCGTAAATCATTTGATAATTTAAAACTAATCATTAATCAGAAGTGACTTTCCAGGGCATTCATCATCAAACCGAAATAGCTGATATTTTATTTATTTATTCCTTTATTTATTTATTTTTGAGAATTAGTCTACCTGGCAAATTAATCCATAGTCATATATGATATTCAATTAAGGATAAATTCTATAATTATACATACGCAATCTGTATGAATTATATATCTTGTATAATAGTTCTGTACGACCAGGCAACGCCGGGCATCCAGCTAGTATATATATATATATATATATATATATATATATATATATATATATATAGTATGTTTATGCAGACATTATTGTTATTTTTCTCCATTTTCACTTCCGTTTTCTGTTTTTTTGCTCCATTTTCCTCTTCCAACGTTAATTTCTGGTCAGTTTCTATTCTATTTATAGAAAAATCCTTTTTTTTATACATAAAAATGTTCTTGGTTTTAGTTTTTTTATAATTATTTTTTTGGACTGATGATATTTTTTCTCTTGAAAAGAGTCGCTGCTGAAACATGTATGCGCACATGTAGTCAATAATATTTATATATATAAACTTCCTATAAACACACTGTTCATTTCTATTTCATTTGATAAACACAGGAGTTTCGGTGGATTTACATAAAGGAAACTAACACACACACACACACACACACACATATATAGGTGTGTTGAGGGTTTCAATTATATTTCGCTTATTATTTTACGCTAACCTTTAATTTATGAAGCACTTATATATATATATATATATATAAGTGCTTCATAATAATCTTTAATTTATGAAGCACATATATATATATATATATATATATATATATATATATATATATAAGTGCTTCATAAATTAAAGGATAGCGTAAAATAATAAGCGAAATATAATTGACCCCCCCATATATATATATATATATATATATATATATATATATATATATATATATACACATACACACATATATATATATTGTTTAAATTCAACGTTATTTACGTGGTTAATGGTTAGCTAGCATAATAATAGCGTTGGCAAAGATTGAATCTAGAATCCCATGTTCTTTTATGCACCGTTCTATCATTTTATTGATTATATTCTTATATTTTACATCTTAATCAATTTGAGAAGGATGTCGTAATTTGCTTTAAGAATTGTGCATAGTTTGAAAGGAGTTGAGCTTGAAGGCTATATCAATGCAGTTTTTGGGAAACACCGTGGACATGAGTTAGTCTATAAAAGAATAGCTTTTCTCTTCCCTGAAACCTTTTTCCGACAGAAAAGACGTTTCGAGCCTGCATCTGGTCTATCATTATTTTCATGACAAGTCTTCGACTGTTCCAATACATGGTTCCTCCTTACCAAACCCACAAAAAAACACTCGACTAGCTACAACCACTATGTACGATTTCTCCGCTCTCTAGCTCTGCTTTAATCTTAAACGCAGATTCCATGAACAAAGCTTCTTTCCCAGAAACTGCCCGTCTGTGGAACACTGTTTCGCTGACCTGTCTTCCGGTTGATCAAAACATGGTAGCCTTCAAATCCAATGTAAACAAATTCTTGTTGGGCCGTCCCAATAAATACACAAATTCTACGTAATTTACACCATTACCGATTACTACACTATCACCTTACATTCATTAATCCTTATCCTCGAATAGCCATCAGGCCTTGATAAGTGGTGACTCCCAAGAAAAAAGAAAAGAAAACAGAGCGAACGAGAGGAAGACACAGGAATAGGCCAGGAAATTAAGCAATACACATGCGTAGATAAAGCGTTAGATAGATAGATAGAAAGATAGCGATAGAGAGAGATGGGGGAGAGAGAGAGAAAGAGAAAGGGAGAGAGAGAGAGTAAGAAAAAGAAAGAAAGGATATGTGTGTGTGAGAGTTGGAAATACTCACCCGCATCGCTGTAACAAAAGACGCCTGCGTAATGGGACGACTGACATTTCCTAACATTTCCGAGGCCGACATGGTTGCATTGCGCCAGGGTTGTCTCGTTGCCCACGCAGTTGACATTACTGGTCCAGTAGGGACCGACATAATTAAATGTCGACCAATCCGATTTGTAATGCGTGTACGCCATGCCCTTTGGGAAACCGAGCTCCCGGCAAACCACTCTAGCGTCAGCGTCGTCCCAGTCATCGCTGCAGATATGACCATCAATGTCCATGAAGCGCAAGGACACCTTCCCCGTTCGGTTGTTGAGTCCTTTTAAGCTCAGAGAGTAAACTGAAAAAAAAGAAAGAAAGAATACAAAGATTATATTATATAATGAATATGGCGGCCAATGAATTATACGATGACATATATGCTTTGCATGGGATATGTTGTCCCTATTTACTTGCGACCTCACAAGGGCATAGTTAGACATAGTCGGCTTTTAACGTGTGGAAAATCTAGCTCCTCCAAAAGGAGCACTCTGGATGGGAACAAAAACAAAAATTATCTAGAAGGATTTCTCTTCCACTGAACAAGGACAGAAAATGCAAAGTGTAGCATCAGAATAGATACTACATTTTGATCTTAGCGAAAAGGCCAAGGGATATGTTGTTACTGCTCTTATTAATCTTTTTTGCCATTTATGGAATGGAGTAGATGGCGACCTTCATCCAGGATAGGTAGATCCGACTCCTCCCATAGAACATACAGTGTGCTGAATGAACGTAGACTATACACGTATGCGAGCAGTTTTGGAACTATTGCCTCGTTAATGAAGTTTGATGATGCCGTGGCGCGCAGCATGGTCTAACCAACGTAGTATTCCATGTATTATCGTTTGAAATTGGAATCGGATGCTTACAGTTCTGTATAGAAAACGATATCCTCTTTAAAAGAGCTTAGTTAAAAGGAGTCATCATACATTGTGTCCAGATTTGTGTAATTTATATTGTCTATCTAAGTCATTATCCGTTATAACTTCTTCTACGATGGTAGATTAGAGAGGAAGATACTTATCCAGTATAGACATTGGAAAATAGAAAATAAATTATAGTTGCAAATGCCAATAATTGTATAAAATACAACATTAATTCTTAAGAGTGAATTATGTAAGCCAAAACAGTAAACATATTTCTTTTAAATGCAAACTAACATAATAGGGAAACACACGACGTGACGTAAGTTAGAAACACAGATGAAGTTGACTCAGTTCGAAGTCGCGCATGAAAAAACAATTAAAGCAAAAATGAAAAAAAAAATGAAATAATTCTTTTAGAGAGAGATTGGAAATCTGAACATTCCTTTTCCTATGAGGGCAATAGGAAGAAATATTGGGCAAAAGAAGAATTGTTTCTTTATTCTTTCCATAATTAAACTAGAGCACAAAATTGATATAAATCGTCGTGTAGCATGTCTGAGAAGATAGGGAAGACAAGAGTTCCGAAAAATAAGAGTTTGCTTGCGAGACTGATAATATTCGGGAGATTTTGATAATTTGTCTTATTTGAATTATCTGCATGACTCTTCAAGTCTCGAGTGTTATTCCTACAACATTTCGGACGATATAACCGCTGATATTCTTCGGGTGTATTTTGTTGAATTCGGAAATATTTCAGATAGAACTCTGAAAATTGCACGGGATTTCTACCAGGACACTAGTATTTAATCTAACACTAGGTAAAATTCAGTTCTAAGTTATATTTTTAAAAAATGTTTACAAAGGAATCACCACTTATCAAGGCCCAGAGGCCACTCGAAGATAAGGGTTAAAGAGTATACATTGTTCAAACGGACAGTGTTATAGTTATCGTTAGAAGTGTACATTTGGTAAATTGGATTAATTAAGTGGAACGGCTATCAAGAACTTGTTTACATTGGACTTGAAGACGTCCATATTGTAGTCAACTGGCAAGAAGGTAAGCGGAAGAGAGTTCCACAGGTGTGCAGTTCTTAGAAAGAAGCTTTGTTTATGAAATCAAGTTTACGTTTAGGCACAGATAAAGAGTGGGGGAAATTCTGAGTGTTGAAGGTTTAAATTACACGGAATTTTCTACCAGAACACTGTACTTAATCTAACACTAGGGAAAATTTAGTTTTAAGTTGGATTCTTCTGAGCGTTGAATGTTTAATCCTCACTGTGAGCAATACTAATACTATAATCACGAATTAAGCAAAGATGGTTGTGGCTGACGAAACGAAAGCATTTTAGCACCGCAAATTAAATAAAAGATTTCGTTCGAGGCTTCGTGCAGATTTCCGAGTCTGAAAAAATATTTCCGCGTCCGAAAAGATAATCTGAAGAAGGTCAGATATTTCATCGATCGAAACGTTGTGAAAATAACACTCAATATGAGAAAAGTTAATTTTATCATCATTGAGATGAATAAAATGACACTGAGACTTGGAAGTCATGTAGAAATGCCAATGAAATCTGCGGAATCTTAACTGTTATTCCTCAGAACAGTGTCAAAATCTGAACACAAACTTTTTGCTGTCGAGGAATGGTCACATGCAATAATCGAGGCCCTATATTTGCAATATTTCTTAACTGGACTGCGCTTTAAAGTAATATCTTAACTGGACTGCGCTTTAAAGTAATATCTTAACTGGACTGCGCTTTAAAGTAATATCTTAACTGGACTGCGCTTTAAAGTAATATCTTAACTGGACTGCGCTTTAAAGTAATATCTTAACTGGACTGCGCTTTAAAGTAATATCTTAACTGGACTGCGCTTTAAAGTAATATCTGACCAGAGGTCAGCTACTTTTGTGTTCAGCTCTAAAACGGTTACAGAACAAAGCCTTGAAAAGATAGCAATATGAAGGACAGAGCTTCTGCATTTTTCCCTTATGAAATGAAAACGCGAGAGCGGATGCATTGTAAATAGTTTGAGGTTCCTTTTTAAGTTCCATAACAATCATTGACGTCCAAATATCAAAAGCATATAACACATCGTTCGGAATCGGAATCGGATGCTTTCAGTTCTGTACAGAAAACGGATAAAAAACGGTCGCCTTTAATAAGAAATAATCGAATTCTGTCTATTCCTACCATTGATTAAAATCCTTTTATTGTTAACTATCGAAATCAGTAAATCTTAGTCACCCTAACTCTCAAGTGGCTTCTGGCCTTTCTAATTGGTGATTCATTAGTATAACAAAGCACAAACGTTACGTAATAAATAATCCCATTTATGTAAATGGCGTCCTTATTTAAAGATGGCGGATAAAGTGTAACCTGATTCCAACTTCCGTTCATGACACAACCTTTCCACTGCTGAAGGGGAAATTAAATGTGTCTCACCACATTAAGATAAAGAAAACGCCTTTAATGCAATCGTGTTCGAGTTCCTTAAAAGATTAATGTTCTTCTCAGAGATGTTTTTCTCGAATAATCATTGAAAGTCGTTAATTTTCACACGAATAAAACTGGATATTTTCATGCACTTTTCATCGTAAACCCCCTCCCTTAACTTAATGTTGCCCTTTCTCATATAATATATATTTAAAGCTGTTAGGATTTTCGAATGAGCGGAATAAAAAAGAAATCAGTGTTTTCCTTCATTTTAACATCCCGACGCCAGTAGAAGTAAGCTATTAATTACACAATGTTTATTCTTCATAGAAACAAAAACTCTTAAGCTGCGCCAATTCAATCTGTTCTTAAGATACGTCCATTTAACGCTGAAGATTCTGTATGAGACTGAAGTATGCAAGACTGCCGGGTAATGCTACGTTTTAAAATGTGTGGACGCAGTTAAAATGTATTTTAAATTTTAGCTTTGTTAATGAGGTCTGTTCTGTGGTGCAAGTTCCAGAGTTCTGTCAGAAATATTTCCGAGCTCAACAAAATACACCCGAAGAATATCAGAGGTTATATTGTCAGAAACGTTGTAGGAATAACAGTAAAGATTAGGAGAGTCATCCAAATAATAAAAATAATACAAATTATAAATCCTCTGAATATTATCAGTCTCGCAGGCAAACTCTTATTTTTCGGAACTCTTGTCTTCTCTTTCTTATTAGATGTCGATTTATATTAACTTCGTGCTTTAGTTTAATTATGAAAAAATTGGAGTAAAACCTAACTGTCATAGCTGAACTCAATACGGAATTATTGAAACAACGTAACTTTCGGATTGAGATATTTTTATTGGCTATGGAAAATTCAAACGGGATAGATGTATCCGAAACGCTGTCCCCAATAGAGGAAGCGGTAGGCGCGCACAATGTAACTCATGATAGCGGGACGGGCTATTTATCTATTTGTCATACTCATACGAAAGCAAACCTATCTCAATGACGTTTCCTATGGACAGGCTTATCCTTCTGAAAAATAAATCTGTCATCGGTGTCCGACTCATTGTATCTTCGACGACGATGATCATACAGGTATATAACTGTCTACACACACACACACACACACACACACACACACACACACACACACACACACACACACACACACACACACACACACACCGATAAATGAAATTGTAAGACCAACTATTTCAAATATATTAATGTCTGAGAAAATAGAAAAAGCTCTGATCTTCCTTTTTATCTTTTCTTTTCGGATGTTGTACGTTGCTTGATATATACGCAAACAGTCCTCTGCAATTCATTTAAAGCATTATCTATTTAACAAATTACACAAGTACCTTATAACACATACATCTTAATTAACAATATGTTTTTGAATCTATATATCTATGAGATTTTCTCCCACTTTTATTGATATTAAAAGCCTACTTTATCTATTTAATTATTACTAAAACAAACTTCTTAATATACTCAGTCATGGATATCCAAACGACTCAATGAAAGTTTACTAATTTGTATAATTCCTTCAAAAACGAGCGTTCGTTCAATAATTATTCATTTTTATGTTTTCTTATTATATGATTATATGATTTATTTCATTTAATTTTTACAATTAATTATTTTATGTATAGTTTCTACATTGTGTATAATTGTGTAGAATTTAAAATGAAAAATTATAGCACACTGTCATGTTTATATATATATATATATATCCTGATATATATATATATATATATATATATATCAGTATATATGTGTGTGTGTGTGTGTGTGTGTGTGTGTGTGTGTCAGGTCATGTAATATGCTACTGGTACCATGTAACCCAATACTTCCTGCCCCCTAATCGGTCACCGGCGACTAAACTGGTTTCTCCACCAGACTTGTTTGGTGAGGAGGGTGGCTAGTCTCCCCGAGGGATTAAAAAAAACCTTCCAAAGGGCGAATGAACCCTTTTTCGGGGTCAACGGCCAACTAGCACCGTGTGTGTTTGTGTGTATGTATGTGTATGTTGGGGTGTAGAGGGCTCCCGTAAGTCTTGGTGAAGGCAACCTTTCTAAGAGAAGCAAATCTCTGATTTAAAAAAGCATAAAGCGGGAGACAAGTACCGCATGTAACATCATCTGTGTATAGATACTCCCTCAGGCATTTTGTCTATTAAAATTGTCCTGCGGCGATGGAAGTCATTTTTGGGCTCATGGACGTTAAGTGTCTGAGGGAGGGGCACTCGTCTGACAAGACGTTGCAATCATATATATATATATATATATATATATATATATATATATATATATATATATATATATAAGAAAACTTGTCTGTGTACTGAAAACGTAAGGAAAATATAAAAACGACGAAACAAAAACGAAAAGAATGTTATAATAATAATTTTATATATTCACACTTTTTCGCCGACTGTACACACGCACACACACACACACAGAGGAATTGAAACGTTATTTAAACTGACACCCTGCTGCTCAACTCCCCAGAGGTGTCTTACTATGAATATGTACTAAATTATAGTAGTCTCTTACTCTTCAGTAGCAATATGCATTGTTTAAAGTGAACATAAAATAAAAACAAGAACAGGTATTTGTAAGAATCGTCCAGTTTATCCTCAGATCAAAATTAAGATTTTATAACAGTAACGTCTTGCCCACACTGCTATATAGAAGTGAAAAATCGCATCTAAAACCCAGTCGACATAAAAAAAAATTAAACGCATTTGGTTTCGAGTGCCTTGGAACGATTCCAGGGATAAAATGGGACGATCGAATGATCAACCAAAAAGTCCGAGATTGCAGTAACTAATAGAAAGCATCATCAATAGTCTCTGCTCCACAGAGAATTGTTAACCAAATGTTTCAATGGTTCCTGATAGAAAATGTAAGCCAAAAATCAACTGGCAGCAGACAAAGGAAAGAGATTTGATCGTAACAGGACGAAGCTAGAAGAACATTGTAGCGCTGGCTTCAGATGGAAAACGATGGTATACTTTACTGCTTTGTGCGTCTCTGAACGCGGGAATTCGTAAGCCTAAGTAAGCCTTCAATCTGCGCGTTTATTGATAAACATGTGTTTGAAACTTAAGAGTAAGACACTGGCCGACGAACAAACAGTATATAGCAAAACATGACGTATAGATGAAGCATTAATAAAACACACACTCAAATAAGAGAAGGCTTTGTTAGAATCTCAACAACTTCAAAAACGATTACAAAAATGGCAGAAAGATAAACAGATATAAAATTTCGTGCCAACAGAGCGTTAAAGTCATTTCGAAGTGGTTGAAAATCCGTCACTGTTTCGTCCCATTTTTAAATGTCGGCAATGTTATTGTCTTTTTTCACAAACGATTAGGCTTTGAAGTCGACGAATACGCGCCACTTATTTTTCTTCTGCAACTAGCAGTTCCGCCCGGCTTTGCTCGGGCCCTATGCACTGTTCATAAGGTTATGTGCATATGTATATATTAAAAAGTGTGAATATGTAAAGTAACGCCTTTCTGTACAATAGTCTTCCTTAACTACCACAGAGAAAAGACAGACAGACATTTTAACTTTTATAGATATATGTATATAGATAGGTAGATAGATTGGATGCATTATATAGTAATGATTTAAAAAATAAAAAGACTCATGCGCCACCACCAAGAATCGAAACGAAAACGTTCAGCTCACGATTTATTTTGCCTCTGCCGTCAATGACTGGGCTATGAAAAGCAAGGCTAAAAATTAAAATATGAACCAATAGCTACTACGTTATGCATTCGTAATGCTGGCGTACAACCTTCACCTGGCAAATTTATTTTGTTTAAATTTTAACACTTTTGCACCGATTTTTCCGGGCTAAAACCCAAATATAAAGTTTTGCATGGATTCAAATACCTTATATATGAAGTTTCATGTGTGTAGACCAAAAACTCTTGGAGGAGTTTGGTGGGCAAAATTTGTTAAACAAAAACACATACGTGTACATAAATATATATGGAAACAATTTTGTGTTTACTATAAACTTTTTACGCAAATATTATGCAAGTATAAATCATGTAGAATATTTGCATGAATATAATTACACGTAATAGTTAACTAAAGATGATTATCTCATTAGAAAACTCAAGCAACTAATAGGGAATTAATTAAAATGAATACTATATTGTCCAATTTCTACTGTACACTCTTTAACCCTTTTCCTCGAGTGGCCTCTTGGCCTTGATAAGTGGTGATGGCTAGGTAAAAAAAAAAAAAGGAAAAGACCGATCGTCATATTTGGAGATGCTTGAGCGCATCTCAATTAAAACGCTCCGGCTTTTAGCGTGGGAAAGTCAAATTGAAGATTTACACTCCTGACGACATGCCGACAAAGCATATGTGTTACTAGGTGGCATCTGATATGTTCGCAAAGTGGAATGATCATTACGAATGAACTAAAACAACATTTTATTTATTTGAAAAATCCACTTTTAATAAAAACACATTTGTTTTTTTTTGTTTTTTTTTTAGATTGAGGCCATCCAAAAGGTCATAATGTTTATGCTTTTCTGTTTAATAAAATTATCTCTTACGAAATATTCTCCATTCACCGAAACAAACATGGTTGACACAAACATGTTTTACGTCTCATATTGTTTTAGTAAACATTCAAAGTATCTTTCTCTGTTTTATCGCCATCTATCTATCTATCTATCTATCTATCTATCTATCTATCTATCCTATTCTATTCTATTTACAAATAAATAAATATTTAACAGGCATTTCTGAATTTTTGAGATGAGGATGGATTATTTGTATCATTATTCATCGGACTATTGTTCTCATCTTGAGTGTGATTTTCACAACGTTTCGGTCGATGTAACCTCTGACCTTCTTCAGGTGTATCTTGTCAAACTCGGGAATGTTTCTGTCGAACTCGGGAATTTGGACAGGATTTCGAGCGGAACCCTTTATTTACATCACAGGGCGTAGCGTGCTCTTGTTCCGTCAGCCATGACTGGATAGAGGTCCTAAGTAATTCGCAAATATATTTTTCGGTCGCCCATACTGAGGATTGAACCTTCGATCTTCAGGAGAATATCACTTTTACAATTGATTTTTCCCAGTACGCTAACCACTGCGCCACTAGAGCTTCCGCAAGATGAGAACAGTAGTCCGATGAATAATAATACAAATGTAACATACATTTTGTTTGTGGCTGTGTGTGTAAGTTCGTTCTCTATGGACTCCAAAAACGGTGGAACGTATTTTCTAAAATTTCACACAAATGTACATTATATGTCCGGGAGTGATTCTATGTGGTTGTGTGTTGGAATACCCTCTGATCAGTATCGAAAATTGATAATCGAAAAATTCAGTTAAATAAGAAACAATCCGTTTTTTACGAAAGTTAACGTCTTCATGCAGCCTTACATCAAAAGTGCGTCTGAGAAGTTTTTACACCACATAAGCAAAAGAGCCCAGTGTATAAAATCTACGGTTGGTTCTTTGATATGACAGAAGTACGTTCGAAATGAATGTTTTTGTTTAAAGCACAAGCGAACCATAATACTTGATTTTTGCATTTTAAACCTTAATTCAAGTCATTATATAAAATCATTTTAAAAAAATCAATAGTAGATTCTCTACAGTGCACTATAGGTTACAACGTATTGTAGACTAAGTAATTGCGGAATAGTATGCGAAGCTTCCTCCCGAATCATCACGGTGGGTCCCTGACTAGAGCAGGCAATCAATCGATTTGATTGATAAATGGGAAATTTCACCGATTTCGATGACAATAAAAGTATTGGAAGTGTAGCACATTTGTTCCTATTTACAATGCCTCCCCACGGGACAGAGTTAGACACTAGGGTCGTTTGTTAATGAGGAGAAAAGGAACAAAAATAAAAAATTGTCTCAGTCGTGAAGAATTTCTCCTCCACTGACAGAGAACAGCATCTGAAGAACAGATACTACACTGTGATCTTGTCCCGAAGGCCAAGCTCATTCATACCCGGGCAACATCGGGTAACCCTGCTAGTCATCTCATAAAACTATGAGTTACAAAATATTTCAAATCTGTGATTGATATCTGACATGAAGTATCATCAACTCTATAATAAAGATAAATGTGTATCTATTTGTATTTATATAAATATCCATCCTGTAACGCAAATGTTATCGAGAAAAAAAAATGCCGGACGAAACCATTTCAAGTGTTTTTCGATAATCATTTGTAATTTCTGGTAACTCATCACACCAAGTGGCTTCATGTTTTGCCTGAAGCGATTTCCATAAAACAACGTAGCAAATAAGGTAACAAGGTCTAAAAAAGTCAAAAAATAAATTCTTGACTTAATATGATCTATCTGTATCTACATAAATATCCATCCCGTCACGCAGAAGTTATCGAGTCAAAATAAAATCATGGAAAAATTTATTTCTACTCCAGATATTTTTTTTACTCCTTTTCAACCCAAATTGGACGTCACTTGAAACATAAGATATTTCTTTTTGGAATCGTGTTTAACCGATGACTGTGGGGAGTTAAGCAGAAAGATGTCTGTTCTCATGCCTTTAAACTTCTGCAGGTTATTTCAATCAGTGAAAGAGAAAGAGAGAAAATTCCAATGTCTAACAATCCGAGGGATTAATTCGAGTAGAAGGTTTTCCGGCATCTAGAGAATCAACAGTGAAGGGGTTTGATTTTGCTGCTTGCTAAGTTACTCGGAGTATGTACGTCGAGGGGGTAGAAGTGCTATGACTTCCAGAGCACATTCCATGGAAACACTTATAAAATAGGCACAGGAATGCAACACTGCGGCGATGGGACAGTGGTTCAAGTTGGCCGATAATGCGGAACCTATTGGATTTGAAACTCTTTTATGAAACTTGTGTAAAATGGATAGACTATTATGATGTGAGTAATTTTCTAGCATGATAGAGGGAGCCCACCTTGGCAATGTCTTCAATCTATTTGTTCCAATCCATGTTTACTATGAATGTTTGGCTGATAAGGATCTATTTTTTTCATATACGAGTTTATGTTATATGTGCTTATCTGGTTATAAAATATTTTCATGTCTTCGCGCTGTGATCAAAGTGTAGTGCATGTTTTGCTATCAGATGGTCAGAAAAAGAGAATTCTTTCTTGGCTGGAACAATTTACATTCACGAGATTAAAACTAAATAAGGAAAGAAGAAAGGCGGCTCAAACTGTAAATAATATGAATCCATATAAAAAAAAAAACGTCTATTAATAATCGTGTCTATAAAAATGCGCTTCATCCATCGAAACGTAATTGATTATTTGTGTTCGGTTGGACATTCCAGTCGATTTAACATCCAACGTTCTTCAGGTGTATCTTGTCGAACTCGCAAAACATTAACCTCTGGAGGTTGGAGGTTAAATCCTCAGTGCGGGCGACATTCAAAATACAATTAAAAATTATGGCCCTGTCAGTGGGGCATTAGAATATGCCGACTGTCCCCCTGCAGAGGGTAAAAGTCCCTCAATGAGGGTCCTGGATATGACCTTAAACTATATCCAGTGGTGAGGCCCCAGCTTGTGGGCTTTGGGGAGTGTGGAGCCACCCTTTAATTACCATTGCTCCCAGGTCCACTCTGATCCGGAGTGGTAGTACATGTTAGGGTCCCAACTATGGGTTAAATAGAAACCGACGTGAAAACAACAAATATACTCTATTAAAAAAATTTTCTCCAAAATCTTTGGATTCGGCATTAAATAACCCGAAAAGGGTTGATATGCCGTAAAACAAAAACAGCCAACCAACCAACCAACAACTAAAAATTAATAGAACTCACCCAGTCATGACTGACAGAATGATAGCATACTACCTCCGTGGATTACGTAAAGGATCTCGTTCGAAATTTAGTACATATTCCCGAATTTGACAAAAAGATTACCGAGATCGACAAGATATACTTGAAGACGGCCGGAGGTTACATCGACCAAACCGTTGTGAAAAAACCACTCAAGATGAGAACAGTAGTCCGATGAATGCAATTAAAATAAATCAATCGTCATCTCCCAAATTCATGAAGATTAATATCATTGGAACTTTTTAAATATCAAATATCGTTTTCAACTCGTGTTATAGTTTTGTTTGTTGGAAAGACTTGTTTAGTGACTGATATCACACGATTGAAACCGCGACTTGAGTCGGAATAAGAACCTAAATACGGTCAGAGACAACGAGCGGACAATCTAAGTCTGTGCAGTTAGTGCACACAAACGTAGGTTCACATTTAGTGCCGCGACCATCGGATGCGACCAACACCAAAGACGCACATAAGAATTTGCATCTGCGCTGATTGACATTACAAAATACAAGTGCTAAAAGCAAACACACAAGTTTATATCTAATTCAACAACCGCTAGATTTACAGACCCAGAATTAACCAAGGACGATGATAGCATAATGTAACATTTGAAAAAATAAACAAATAAATAACAGCTAAAACATCACCGGAAAAGGCCAACTGAATTTTAAGTCGACAAAAATTATATATTTCTTCAGCCATCTTTCGTTTTACGTTTTCCATTCTATCTTTATTTTTGAAAGGACCTATTTAATTTGCTGTCGTATTACAGATACGATCTCTAATCTTATATAAAAATCACTTTGTGTGTGTGTGTGAGTCCCTTCCTCATATGTTCCGAAACGGCTGAACCTATCCTTTGCAAATTTTACACAAAGGTATTTATATTTCTGGCAATGTTCTTAGATATGATTTGTACAGAAATTCATCCGATAAGTATCGAAAATCGAAAAAATCCGATCTTAAAATGTCTCTCTTCACTCATAAATAAGAATAATTTTTACAAGGGGAATATTTTACGTTACACCGGCTATTTTTAAGATCGTGAAACCCAATTATCAGCTGACGTGATATTATAAACAAACAAAAACGGAATTTGATGAACGACATTTTCATTATTATTTAATATTTTTTATTGCGAATAAGACCCTTCAGAATATTTATTGGCAAATTATTCCTCGTAATATATAATATTTAATGGAAGATTGATTCTATATTAATACACACGCAATCTGCATAAATTAAAATATCATGTTTAAGCGTAGTGTACGACCGAGCAATGCTGGACTTCTAACTAGTTATTAATAATTTCTTCTTTATATACGTTTTTTTCTCTTTAAAACTTTACAGTTTAAACTGTTTTTTCCTTTCTTATTTATATTTTAATATCTTAAAAACACTGCCTCAGTCCAGAAAATATTTTTCTTCTGACAACCGAGAACAAAACAGATAATACATTTTGATCAGGTCCCGAAGGAACGAAAGTATTTTATGTCAGGATAAACCCGTCTGATATAAACTCATATAACAAAAAACTATATCCATCTGATTTAATACCGATTAGAAATACTAATTAGGCCTTTGCTTAGTGAAATTTTGACAAAGGTTTGTTATCGGTGAATTCTTGAAATTGTTCGGTGTGTAATTATGGGAATTACACTGTTCTTATCAGTAACTGAACATATTTGTATCTTTCAATCTCGTTTAGGGTTGGAGTCATTTATGTATCTTCAAATTATAAACGGTAGGGTGATGTATTTTTGTAATGTTGTTCTAGTGTGGAGTTAATTCTTCAGAAATTGTGACCGTTTTTCGCCAAAAAAATAAAAAACAAATTATCATAAATGAGAAATTCCTTTCCAAGGAGTCATTGGCACGAGATTATCTAATGAAGCACCTGAAACGTTTATCTATGTAATACATAATAAAATCGAGATGACGCTCAACTTTAGCGGCATCCGGTCAATTACGCAAAAATGTTTGATTAGCTAATTTCTTTTAAAACAATGTGTGAAAATTTGTCGGTTTTGTTATTTTAAGTTTCCACATCTGACTAAGAATCAGTTGACCTGAAACTTATGTTAAGCGTCTAATATAATTTGAATTTGAAAACGTGCATAAAAACGGATGCTATCTGAAACTTAAGCTCAACCAACACCCAAAATGCTATATCACACTTAAGCCGGACAAACCTCCAAAATGCTATTCTCAAAACTAAAGTCCGAGTAAACATCAAAATACTTTTTAAACATAAGCCCAGCAATTCTAAAATGCAATTCTTAACCTAATTCCGACCAACTTCCTAAATGACAATCTACACCTAAGCCTGACCAATCCAAACATGTCATGTTAAAATTAAGCCCGACCAATCCCCAAAATGATACTTCAAATTTAAGCCAAACCAAACCCAGGTATGCAATTTCAAACTAACACGCGATCAACAGCCAAAAAGCAGTTTAAAACCTTAAACTGTACCAACAATGAAAACTTAATCTTTATGCTTATACGTTGATAAGAACACGATTCTCTCATAAACTAATTTAATGATAGCGTAAAGGTTATATAAAGTTTAGTTTAGTTTTATACCAACCGGGGAAGGAAGTGGAAGCCTTTCTTAAAAATACAGAAATTTGTGAAATTGTAATAATAGCTATCAAGTATCAATTAATAAATATCTAATAAATTCCAATTTCTTTAGGTATGTCTAACGGGCTGGGGAGGGGGGCGTCATATAAACGCAACATCACATTTAAAAATTCCAATTTTGATGCAACCTTTTATAAACCTTTGAAATATAAGATGGAAAAGTCTATCTTGATAATCTTGGTGACACATCATTAAAGTGATGCAAAACTCTTCTGTCCAGAAAATTTATTTTTATACGGGGAAGTTATTCTGTTAGTTCGTAATAATATCATTAATATTTCAATTTTAAATCAAATTAATGAAATTTAGGTCAAACTGAGCTTGTTGCTGTTCAAATCGATTTTGTACACGTTTGTTTCGACAACAACTAAACAGAGTAAAAAGATTAAAAAAATGTAGAACTCATCAAACTTCTATAATGTGACCGAAAACATTCATTCGGGGGACTTGACCATCACATCCTTCAGTAAATAAGGTGATGATGGCTCAGTGGTTAACAATGCTGACTGACAAACTGGATGTGCCGAGTTTGAACGAGTTTGTTCCAAAGAAACATTCTCACTTAAGGACGTTGTCAACCTTCACGTTATCCCTCCCGTGAGTACCTTATATCATTATTGAAGGAATTCTTAATAGAAAGATATCGAAGAAACGAATGCCAACAAAAATCATCATCATGAACGATGCAAACAACAACAACAACATGATCCGTCAGTTAAAATGTAGGGAACTGGGTTGGTGCATCTAGTCTCTCCCTCTTGGATAGGGTCCAAAAAAGAATTTTTAATCTAATAAGTCCCACTTTGTCAACTAAGCTCCAACCTCTGTCCCATCACCGCAATGTTGATATGCTTGTTTTACAAGTATTTTAAGGGAATCTGCTCTGATGAACTCATTGCACTTGTGATCCCTCGACGTGCATATTCCCGACAAACCTGCTTAGCAACAAAATCACACCCCTTCACTGTTGAGGTCCCTAATTGCGTGAAAGCTTTCTACTCTAATAGTTTCTTCCCTCGAACAGTTAGAGTGTGAAATTTCCTTTCTGTAACCTGCTTTCATGACTGTACTGATATGCAGAAGTTTAAATGTAACGTAAACCAACATCTTGTTAATCTTTTCTAGAAATGGTCACAAATAGTAACCCCTTACGTCCAAGTGGCGATATGCTTTGTTAAGGGTAAACGTTAGTAACAAAGACAACCACAATAACAAAAAGAACTCTATATATACATTTAGTAAATCAGATGATTGTTGTTTCGAGACCCTGGCGACTTACGTGTTGGTAAAGGTCCGTTGTAGCAAGCTACGGCAGCGTAGTTTCGGTAGTAACACGAATAAGAAGGTCGGGTTCTCGGGCAATCCAATAGGCTTGTCTCATTGCCTGTACAATTGACGCCGGCCACGTGGGGGTTGCGCACGTGAAATCCGTATGCTCCACAGCAGACTGGTAATCCATTCTCATGCCCCAGTTCTCGGCATACCACGCCTATGGAGAGAGAAAAGTTAAGCAAAACGTTACATATACATATCTGCAACAAGATACATGACTTATTACTTCTATATAAACATAGACATGAATATGTATATATATATATATATATATATATATATATATATATATATATTGTTTTTTTTTTACACAGTGATCATCACTTAGCAAGGCCCGGAAGCCACTCAGGGATAAGGGTTATTGCAAGTACATTACGTTAGTGCGGAGATTTGATGAAGTGTTTACTTAAGGGGATGGTTCATTAGGAATTTGTTAACATTGGACTTGAAGACATCCAAGTTGTAGTCCGGTGGGAAGCAGGCATACGGAACAGAGTTCCACAGGCGTGCAGTTCTAAGAAAGAAGCTTTGTTCATGAAATCCGCGTTTTGATTTAGGCACAGATATAGAGTGGGGGAAATTTTTCACAGTGAATTCAGCTAGACGGGTGTTTTTCGTGAAAGATTGGCGAGGGGGGGACCAGAGATTGGAGTTCAGACGATATACTATTATATAAAGATGTGTGTGTGAGAGCTCGTTTTCTATGGACTTCGAAACGGCTAAACTGAATTTTATGAAATTTAACATAAATGTACTTTATATATCTGGCAGGATTTTTAGGTTTTGTATCGGAATATCTTTGATAGGTATTGATAATCGATAATCCAAAAATCCAGAAAAAGGAACATACAGTTTTGACTAAAGTTAACGCTTTATATCGCCTAACACCACAAGTGCATTTGCGAAATTTTATTGCTGCACAAGTAGAAAGTATCTACATATAAGATAAACGGTACTTTTTATATGACAGGGGCTTGTTCAAAAGGAGTGTTTTTGTTTAAAGCACAATGTAACCATGATATTTGACTTTTTCATTTTAACTTAAATTCAAGACATTACCACCGCACAAACAGAAAGGCCAGACATATAAAATCAATAGTACGTTCTTTGATATGACCGGGGTGCGTTCGAAAAATATTTCTGTTTAGAGTACAATTGAATCCTAAAACTTTACTGTTGCATATTGAACATTAATTCAGGCAATACTATAAAATAATTTAATATCATCAACAATCGTTACAGTGCAATGTGCTGTGGACGAAATTACTACGGGGAGGCATGTGAAGCTTCCTCCCGGTGCACAGCGATGGGTCTCCAACAAGAGCAGGCAACCAATCGATAATATTGAAAAATGGGGGATTTCATTGATTTTGATGACAATAAAAATATGGGCGTGTAAAACATTCGTTGATCATCATTCAATCTCAGGCAACATCGGATGACCCTGTTAAGATGTGTGTGTATATATATATATATATATATATATATATATATATATATATATATATATACATATATATATGTATTTATTTATTCTTCGAGGGGCACAAAATATAGAAACATAAATGCACATATGTTGCCAATATTGCTTGTATAAATAAACATACTATATACAAGCTCTGTTCATTCATCGAGAACTTTTAAACGCAAGACTTTGAGTGGATTTACATCTAAGAATCTTAACGTATACAACCACTATATATATATATGTATATATATATATGTATGCATATATATGTATATACATATACATGGGCGTTCCAAAAGTTATGCCTATACACACACAAATATTAGTATTAATATTTATATATCTTCTTTAAGTTTACAAAATTCTTCAGTTTGTTTATGAAATATGTACACACCCACACACTCACATACACACACATATATATAATGAATGCATATATATATATATATATATATATATATATATATATATATATATATATGTATGTATATATATATATATATGTGTGTGTCTTTGTGTCTGTGTGGGTATGTCTGTGTGTAAATTGTCACCTCCCAAAACAAAATTTTTAAAGTACACATTGCCAGACATGGCAACACTGCGAGATAGTGAACTAGAGCAATTAAACATTTCGCCATTTTAGAAACCATACGGCAATTATTGAAGCCTCTACGAGAATTGTTCGGTAATCTAAAGAAGTAATAATGCTGCCTTACCCCCTAAATCGCCACATTTATCCGTTTGTACTTATTTTTCTTGTCGGGTTATCTCAAGATTAAAGCTTACACAACTCAACAAAAAAATAAGAATTCATGATGGTGCAGCAGTCGATGACAACTGCACGCTTGTGGAACTCTGTTCCGTCTGCCTGCTTCCCTCCGGACTACAACTTGGATGTCTTCAAGTCTAATGTTAACAAATTCCTAATGAACCGCCCCCTTAAGTAAACACTCCATCAAATCTCCACACTAACGTAATGTACTTGCAATAACCCTTATCCCTGAGTGGCTTCCGGGCCTTGATAAGTGGTGATCATTGTGTAAAAAAAAAAAAAAAAAAAAACCAGAAAATTTCTAAAAACATTCTAAAAGCAATCTAAAAGTATTTTTTAACGGAAATTCTACCATTGTTTCTTAAATGGCATGTTTAATTTACATTTAATTATACCTCCCATATATATATATATATATATATATATATATATATATATATATATATATATATATATATATATATGACATATTTTTCTTCCATCATGCTTGGTTTTATTAGATGGTTAACAAGTTTCATATTTTGGGTTACCCTATATATATATATATATATATATATATATATATATATATATATATATATATATATATACATTAACATAATTGCGTGTATTTCCATTTGATTCGCATGTTGCAATATACTTACGGGCATCAGTTTCATCCCAGTTTTTATCGCAAACGGAACCCCACACTCCATTATGCCGAGTCTGTACAATCCCATTGCTGTAGGAATCACCTTCAAATAATCTCACTGGAAAAAATTAAAATAATAGTCAATTAATTAATTTCAAGTTACGAATACTTTTGTTTAATACATAACTTCAAAAGAATATTGTAGTACATCAATTAAAATATTGTAATACATCGATTAAAAATATATTGTAATACATCAATTAAAAATATATTGTAATACATCAATTAAAAATATATTGTAATACATCAATTAAAAATATATTGTAATACATCAATTAAAAATATATTGTAATACATCAATTAAAAATATATTGTAATACATCAATTAAAAATATATTGTAATACATCAATTAAAAAGAACATTGTAATACATCAATTAAAAAGAATATTGTAATACATAAATTAAAAAATATTGTAATACATCAATTAAAAATAATATTGTAATACATCAATTAAAAATTATATTGTAATACATCAATTAAAAAGAATATTGTAATACATCAATTAAAAATATTGTACCTATTTACTATGCCTCCCCACGGGACAGAGTTAGACACCAGGGTCGTTTTTTAACGTGGAGAAAAGGTACAAAAATAAAAATTGTCTCAGTCGTGAAGGATTTCTCCTCCACCGAAAGAGAACAAGAAATAGAAGTGCAGCATCTGAAGAACAGATGGTATTTATTTGCTCCCCCACTGAGCAAATTAGGCACAAGGCCGTTTTTAATGTGAGGTAAAAACCAGCTCCCCTAAAAGTAGGCAAAAAGGGGGCACTCTGGTTACCAAAAATAATAATTGTCCCAGTATAGAGGGCCTCCCCTCCACTGACCGGCACAAACCATCCCAAGTGCAGCATCTGCCGGAACAGATGGTATTTATTTGCTCCCCCACTGAGCAAATTAGGCACAAGGCCATTTTTAATGTGAGGTAAAAACCAGCTCCCCTAAAAGTAGGCAAAAAGGGGGCACTCTGGTTACCAAAAATAATAATTGTCCCAGTATAGAGGGTTTCCCCTCCATTGACTGGTACAAACTATCTTAAGTGCAGCATCTGCCGGAACAGATACTACACTTTGATCTTGACCAAAAGGCCAAGTAATATTGTAATACATCAATTAAAATAATATTGTAATACATCACTTAAAAAAGAAAATTTCAACGAGTTTTTATCTTGGAATGTTATATGATTTACCAACTTATCGATCGCAACAACCTTATCTCAAATACATATAATAACCAGAATGAAGAAAAGATCTACGCAGTGTCGAAACCGATCGACGATCTGTATAGTGAATTTATTTTAGTGTTATCACCATGTTTTGTACATAAGTTAAATATATTATAGGTCTTAAAGTTGGTAGCAAGTAAAAATAAAAATAATAAATTAATATTTTTTGGGCCTGTGTTTGGCTAAAATTGATATTTCTGAGGCACTAAATATAACATAAACTATCCTGTGCGATTTACTTACTTAACTATTTACATTTAATTATACCTCCCATATATATATATATATATATATATATATATATATATATATATACATACATACATACATATATATATATTAATTAATTATTTTCATTTAATTATTTTATTTATGGAGCATTCTTTGGTAAACGCAATAATAATTCGATTTTTAGTTTTATTCTTTTAAATTCCATACAATTCGATATGTTTATGGGATTTTGAACTTTGATTTAATTACAGATCAATTTTTATTTTTATAGACAATTTTTCCTGTTTTAATTGCTCGATGTAGTATATTGAATAATGTATTATAATTTATATCTAATATTTGTCTTCATTTTTGTAATTATACACACACACACACACACACATATATATACACATGCATGTATATATATATATATATATGTGATGTAAGAATAATTTGCGTCCTTTTTTTTCCAAATATTACATTCATACTCCAATACTCCGTAAAAGCCAAAATATAAAAATACAGGCCTACAAAACATAACAGTATAGCTAATCCAATGTTTATACCCGTGCCGCTCAAACTATAACACATTCGAGGCTACTGACTCATCTTCTCTTCTTCTATATAAATAAAATGAACTCATTTTTTCCCGTCTGATTTTGACATTAATAGGATTAAAAATCAAGATATTTCATGCAAATATAATATGCACAAACGGCAGAACAATATCTGGTGTGTTATAGACTTATTATTTCTCAAATTCCTCGATAATCTTAGATTTCTATACTTTTTCTGCTGAGAAGTCACGGCCAAAATCGGTTAAGATCAATGGAAGTGGTAAAATATTTTCTCTCTAATAAATTCCTCCTCCCCCTGCCACCACTTAACACCGTTTGGGGATCGTTCACAAGGAACAGTTGAGAAGAGAACACCGGTTTGGCTTCGTAGTTCTTTCATGTGAAGTTATTTAAAATCACTAAACTAAGCTGCAGTGCTCTGTGGCGTAGTGGTTAGCGTGCTGGACAATTCACATTATATTTTCACGTTCGCGCCGACCTACCGTAGTCGTTTTTTTTTTTTTTTCCTAAACAACTGGAATGGACTTTTCTTGGTGGCCGAACTGTTAACGTTGCAGATGTTCTTTTTTTTTCACACTTTATTTTCCTACTTTTACTCATGACTCCGGGTTTGATCCTTCCTACTTACCTACCATAACATTTTTTAAAACTCCCCCCCTCCGTCCCGGAAACAAACACTCGGACAGCGCCGGGTACCCCCGCTAGTTGAAAATAAGAGTAAAATCTTAATAAAAAGTAAAATAACGCCAAAATTAGGTTTCAATAATACCAAGTTGAGTCTATAGAAATGACGAGGTTGTCCATCACTGCTAGTACCGTACACGTGTCAGTCGCAGCAAAATTCTTAAAGATGTCTAAAGACTCGCTTTGACAAAAGAATTGGCAACAATTCCATCGAACAACTCTGGCATTTTGTAATACTTTCCAAAGAGTTGACTTTTTCATCAAAACAGTGCTAAATAGTTGGCACAGTTTCGATTCTATTAATGTTTTGTTTGTTATTTTTTGATAGCTTCCCATCTTCCAATTCCCAAGACTTTACCATTTCAACTTCTATTGGCACAGAAAAAGCTTTTTATGTCTGCAACTGATTTATTGTAAAACATGAAATGTTCTGCAGCCGAAATGTTGCTGTTTCAAAATTAATATCTTTGTTAGCTTTGGCTGATGTTCGTACGCTTGAGAGTTTAAGCAAATTTGTATGTGTATATCTCGTAGTCTCTTTTATGCTATCACTTTTTATAGTATTATTTCATGCATATATATATATATATATATATATATATATATTACTTAATTTAATCACGTGACATAATATACGAAAATATAATTTTATAGGTAAATTTTCAGTATGTACATCAACAGTGCTCAATATATAGGTAGAGCTAGGTAGTCAGTTATAACAATATATATGGCAA